>NC_056477.1:20543014-20848555 GCF_008729295.1 Plectropomus leopardus | reverse complement strand
GGGAGACATCGCCTATGATTCTGGAGGGAACAATTTTAAGCTGCATGACAGCTTAGTTGCTTTTTACCGAACAGAAGTCTCAGTAGAAAAAAAGTTTTTCTATTTGTGAAACAAAACATTGAACCTAATTTTCCTCTCAACTTGAGTCTCAGCCACAATTCTTATACAATAATAAATTCATGTTTACTAGCAGGCGACACGGTGGTGAAGTGGTCAGCGCTTTCGCCTCACGGCAAGAGGGTCCCTCGAACCTTGGGTGGGGGGGCCCTTCTGTGCAGATTTAGCATGTTCTCCTTGTGTCATCATGGGTTAACACAGGTTCTCCAGCTTCCTCCCACAGTCCAAACACATACAGGTTAAGTTAACTGGTGACTCCAAATTGTGCAGAGGTGTGAATGTGAACATGAATAGTTGTTTGTCTCTATGTGTCAGTCCTGTGATAGTCTTTCCAGGGTATACCCTGCCTTTCTCCCAAATGTCAGCTGGGACAGGCCCCAGCCCCCAACCCTTGAGAGGGTAAGCAGTAATGGCTAATGAATGAACGAATGAAAGAATGAATGTTTACTAGCAAGTATGAGAAATCTACAATTTATACAAGCAGCATCAATTTATCCATGCTAAATATCTGTGTCGGGAAGTTTATGTTTTTACTTTAAAGAAGCTATAATTTATATTTTAACAATAACAGTATAGCAAATGATTATGAAAATACTCGAGCTGTGAAGAATAATAGATTAGTTATCAACAGTCATTGGCAACTGGTTTGATCATTGATTAATTGGTCTGAGTACCAAAAAATAAAAAGAGAGAGCCCAAACTCTCCAATTCCAGCTTCTTAAATGTAAATGTTTTCTGGTTTCAGTCCTCCTCTACAATAATAACCTGAACATCTTTGGGTTGTGGACAAAGCAAGACATTTAAGGACGTCGTCTCGAGCTTTGGGAAACACTGATCAACATTTTTCACCATTTTCTAACATTTTTTCGATTGATTAATTGAGAAAATAAACATCAGATTAACCAACAATGAAAATAATCATTAGTTGCAGTCCAAGTAAAGACAATGTGAGCCACTCGTGATAAACCTACAGAGGAATATCACTTGAATCTGGGACTCCCTTTGGCTTCAATGTGAGTTTCATCTCATTTTTATTCAGCTGTTCGGCCTACAACTCTACTGTTTTGGTTCACTCTCACTGCACAGCAGGCAGCTGTTTTTAGAGAAGAATCTCTAAAAACCAACTGCATACTGTCCAGCAGACGAGCAGACAAATTAAGCAACTTGCTGGTGAACGTAGTGGAAAATTTAGAATCTATAGAACCAGAGATTTCCTTCAGGAGTTGGTAAAGACCAAAAAGACCTGAAAGAGAGTGAAAATTGGACTTACACTCAGCAGGTAGCCAGAAACAAAACTCCAAATGAATGATAATCTGAAGCAGCTGGGTGTCAGCTTGAACCTCACAGAGATATAATTCCCAGTAGCACCCAATAACATGCATGTAGCAAACCAATACAAGGCCACTCTTCTGATGCTGACCTCTGAACAGCCCTACAAATTCGACTGGGGGTGAATGCCTCCCTCAAGGATAACGACGAGAAGGTAATTATTGACAGAGAGCTAACCATTACTCATTTATGTTGCTATATTTTGCCATTTAGTCGGACAATGTGACCTGGACACAATTGTGCTCCTCAAGCTCTGAGAGGGCTTTCTGCTATGCTACAAAATGTGCATGTTTTACTGAAATTAGGCAGTTTATCCAAGTGATGATATGAGTTACAATGAAACCTTCCTGTCCAAAAGTAACGTCCTCTTTTTTTTTTTTTTTTTTAGTGTGGATGTTGTTATCTTGGGTTTTTAATTGAGCAGCAGGCATGAGGCGCTAATGGCTTTTTCGGCAGCATACGTTAGGCGTCTCAGCATTTGAAGTCTGACCTGTCAGTGAAAGCAACAGGGCAACATTTTCCTCAGTAAATAATTAACATCGCCATTCTCTCTTTCGCTGTGCTTGATGCATATTGATACAGGCAATTTGTTCCCTCATCTAAGCACTCAGGTTTCTTCTGTTTGAGGAACGCATGGCATACTGGATGCATAATGGCCACAGCAACAGCTTGTTAGAGAAGCTACAGAATCTGTTTTTCCCTCATTTTCTCATGAGACATTTTTGCAAACGTTCTGTGACAAGCGTATACGGCAGCCATCGTCACTCTACAGGCTAGAAATAACTGTAACTTTTCACTGTATACGAACAGCTTTGTACTAACAGTATTGATGTGGAATGACCACAGGATGACTAACAATGTCTTTTCAGGACACAGAGAGAAATCATGAGTCACAGCAGCTCATGGTTGGTTAAATAATCAAAACACTACAAAAAATGCCATATCTGGCCATATCAGCACAGGGACACCAGAAACTGGGTGGAGGCTCTGGACGTCAGAAATGATTCATTTCCTTTGATAAGGATGTGCACAGTGTGATCCACAACCATTTTATTATAATTTTTTTTTTCATTTTATCCTGTCACAATCCCACAACGGCACTCTGAAAATTATTTTTGCCATCAACATTTCCTGTAACTGAAAGAAATCCTCAGATACCAGCATGCCGGCATCGATTTCAATTCTCCAGATAGTAATTAACGACTCTGAAATTACAACTCTCGCACAAAAGAACCGCAGCTTTCTTCTGTCTCTGTCAGCAGCGGATGACACATGCTAGACAAGCCTTGTCTCTCTGCTGTTTTAAAAAATTTGCTGTCATTGTGGCCAGTGGCATGCGTTTTCCATTTTACTTCTAGAGAAGTGTTTTGTTCTGCAGGCTGAGTGACCGGTCTGGAGCTGACTGTCAGCTCGTGTCAGTCGCAGCATCAGTGAGTGGCTGGGTGTCTTTTCGTGCTCCAGTCAGCTCACTGCCTGCGATGGTTGCTTCCACTCCACGAAGCCTAAGCTCTCAAACATCCTATTAGCACCTGCTAAGTCAACCCGAAACTTTTTGAGGCCAGTCTGACTTTGTGCATGTAATTATTCTCTGTCTTGCTGTTTAAACCCAAAGACCTTGTATTCCTTGTAAAGGCAACTGACGAGGTCATATAATATTACTGACTTAACTTCCTTTCTCATTCATTAGCAAAGTCATTCGCATGAAACAATGCCTTAGACTTTCGGCCGACACAAACTCCAATTTTGTTTTCCTGGTCATTCCATAAAAAAATTAATTCAGTGCCTGATTTATTCAGACATATTTTAGGCTGTCTACTGCTTTTACAGCTTGTATCTGTTTGAATATAAACACTGTGTGGTATCTAACAGGATGCCTCAGATGTTGTGTAGATTTGTTGGCTGTTATCTTTTAGTTACACAGCTCCTTTGCAATACTGTAGAGGAACATCTTCCTCACCGCAGCCCTCAGGGATTTGCACCTGTCAAATCAGCCTCTCCATCAATTGAAAAAAGATAAAAAATGCTTGTTGGCACCTCGCAATGTTGTGATAGTACAGATTTATACTGCATAGGATATGCAGGATGCAAGTTGTAAAGGTTATTGTTTTATTGTAATGCTATAAATATTGAGTGACATGAAATGTTAACAAAGCATTTGAAGAAAACTCAGTTTGTGAGGTAGCCTGCCCTCTTGAGATAATAATAATAATAATAATAGGCATGTAGTTAAGTGTTGTCCAGACAGCATTATAAAGTTGCTAAAACATTCACAAATGTGGCCACTGTAGAGTACTATCATACTACATTTGAATATTTAGGAATGAGTCCTAAAACCCAATATTAGTTTTCATTTTTAGCACTTCCGGTTTCTCTTTCTTGAAGCCAATGGGTTTTATGAATGGTATTTTGGTTAGATGCCTGGAATAAGGTCTGTGTTTAACACAAGCTGAAGAGACTTTCAGTTTTTGTTCTACAGCATAAAACATGTCAGTAAATACTCTGAGGCTTTTATGTGTGATTCCTAAAAAGTGGCTATATGACACAGAACATCATCTCGCCGAACACAGCTTTACAGTTTGGTTGTGATAGAGATGTGAAGTTAAGCAACTGTGGTGTACTTTGTCATCAAAATTAGAACAAAACTCATGGTGAAGCATCTTTTTATTGCTATGGTCCACGTCTGTGGAACAGCCTGCCTGAAGACCTGAGGGCTGTAGTGGGGGTTGATATTTTTTAAAAGCAAACTCAAAACCTACCTTTTTAGTTTGGCTTTCAACTGAACATTTATTTTTTTATGAACTTTTATTCTATTTTATTTCCTTTTATAGTTTATTTATTTATTCTTTAATACATTTTAATCTGTTCCACAATTTTAATATTTCATGTATAATTTTGTTGTTTTTAACATATTTACTTATTTTACTTTGTGCTGTTATCTTGTCATTTGCCTCTTATCTACAGCTTGAGTATTTTAGTTATTTATCTTTATTATTATTACTGTTCGCATTTTATCTATATCTTTCACCTATTTATTCTTTATTTACCAGTTGTTTAGTTATTTTATATTATTTTATTTCTTTTCTTCATAGGTTTATTCTACCTCTGGTATTTCCTCACTTATGGTAGTGCTTCCTCAGTTCTGTGATTTCTGGTTTAAATGAGTACTTCAATGCTTTAATGTTTTATTTAATCACAATGTCTTGCTGTTATATATGCATGTGTGTATTTGAATGTGTGTGTGTGTGTGTGTGTATATATATATATATATATATATATATATATATATATATATATATATATATATATATATGTATATACACATATATATACATATATATACATTTAAATACATTTAAATATTAGAGCAATACTTTGGGCTTTTTGACGAGGGGAACAAGGGCGACGAGAACTTCCATGTACGTCTCCAGAAAGACATCATCCCTGTAGCACTCTTTTAAAGGTATGCTATGCAGGAATTGTTGGTTACTGTTTGATTAGGTTTGGTTTATTTCAAACAGGTAAAAAAGGAAATAGAGAAATTATTATACAGCACAACTTTCAAGCTAAGTCCCTCCTCCCTGCACTGCTTGTATGTACACTGCAAGCTACTATCATAGCAACGTTACATTTGTATAAATGGAAAAGCCAATACTCTAGCATGCCAATTTAGCTAACCACTGGCACCTACCTGTCCAACAGAATACAGGCATACTCCACGTCACTCTTCATCATCTCCTTCAGTGCTCGCCAGTAAAAGTGAAAACAAACCCCAGATTCACTCTCGTTTTAGAAGAAGCCCTATCCACTTGGCGCTTCACCTTGCTATATTTGCGTTTTTTTGGCATGTGTCCACAATTTTCATAGCTTTCTCTTGGAGTTGTGTTGCTACTACCTTGTCATTACCTTTTTTTAAAGAAAAAATAACTCCTGACCTCACCTGTGCGCTGTTATTGCCTTGGGGCTACACACCACAAAGGTTGTAGCCTAAAACATCCTGAACAAAGCAAAATAAGGACGAAAAAAAAAAAAAAAACAGCCAAAGGACAGGGTCTCTGCAGATAAATACACCGCCACACAGTTCTAGTGATCATAAGAGATGATTTAGAGGAATAACTTTTGTATGAGTCTATACATTGTTTTTTTTAGAAAACCCTGCACAGTATGCCTCTAAGCAGTAAGAATGATGAAGTGAGAAAGAACGTTTATGTAAATGAAGATTCCTGTCTGTATGCACAGGAACATTTCCCTTTTAGCCTACATCTTCGGATAGTTTTCTGCCACCGTGCTTTGGGTTCTTCAGAATACCTTTGTCTGCGAGGGGACAACCAATCTACTTGTCACCGCAAATTTTTCCCTCATTTCAGTCTCATTGAAAGGAGAAAAAAAAAGCTTTCCAGATGCTAACAGTCTTTGACACACTATTTAAAAATGATGCTAAATGACCTCATGTGCTGATGTATCCAGGGGTTAAGCAGGGTTGTCCTTATCAACCTCTGACATCAGGGTCATTCATGAGGTTGTGCTCCAGGCACCGCTCCATTGATAAGGGTCAGTGAAAGGGTCATCCTCTAACCCTCTTTAGTTCTATCCAATTAAAGCCTCAGCTGCTGAATCACTGCCCCGTGTTCACTGGAACATTAATTGCGCTCATTGATTGGCATGTAGATCAACTAAGTGTCCGACGAGCGCAACACAATGACGGTGTTGTTTTCTCATCTCGACCAGCCATCATTGTGTTGTCAGCTCTGATGCAAAGGCTTTATAACATGGATACTAGAAAAAAAGTGCACTTCAAATCAGGTGGGCGTCACACTGACTGCAAAATGTGAGGACACACTCAGCTTTTCTATGTGCCTTTAGCCTACTATTATATCCCACATCCTGGCAGTGACACTGTCTTCAGTGCAGGTGAGGGGTGCTCTGGCATCACTTTGGAGTGATTTCCAATCATCCGCTCGATTTACAGGCCATGGGGGAGGCATAGCCTGTTATTTTTACCCTTCACTACAGCACACATTGAAACAGAGGCATGGTCTGTGTTTTGTGAAAGCATTTAGCTCAATCACTTTTGAAACACAACAATGCAAAATCTAGCAGATTCATAAACTGATTTGAATTACGTTATGTCATATTTCATTTGGAACCCGATAACCTTTCTATCAACTCTGAACGTTTAACTCCTGTCAATTTTCAAATGAATGACATCATATCACGGGCGGATAAGTCATTACAAACTATGTGCCGAGTAGGTAAACGAAAAACTCCCCGAAAATCTGAGCTGTAAAGCTTTATAAATGCTAACTATAAAACCATGTGATTAAATAACCTTGACTTTTGCTACTCTATAATGTGCAAAGCTTCATGGTTTCGGCATGACATTACAAAAAGATGTGACCGATGCATCTCATTGTTCATGCAGATGGGATTTCGCTTGTTTTGCCTCACACTTCTTAAGCTTATTAAAATGCACAGTTATCATGTATTTTAGAGTAGCCCATGTACCCAAGCTTTTAAATGCAACTTCACAAAGAGTGTTCCTTTCCAGAACTGGGACAACACCCCCACCCGTTTGAAAATCTAATTAAACTAAACTAGTTTTTATCTGTTCTAAATGACTTCAGAGAACCCATTCATTACGCCTGCCCTCCAGTCCTGTCACAAATACACTCCAATATTACATTTATTTAATAAATAGGTTACTAAATGTTTTTTTTTTTTTTGTTGTCCTCTCTTGTGTGTGCTTCATTGCTGTGAATAACATATTTTATCCATTATAAACACATGGGCAGTGGAGACTCACCTTTTATGTCTCCATTTTTATTGAACCTTTTAATAAAGCTTGTTGTGAGGCCACCAATCCAATAACACATTTCACCTTAACCACCAGCTATGATGAAAGTATAACCAAGTGATCAATGAAGGCATTTACACTTTGCCTCCCGTTCTTTCTACTGCACTGCAACCATAGCAACAGGACCAGGATAAATCTACTATTTAGTGAAACGACACAAGAATCATCTTTGGATTTGATCATCTGCGCTTTGCTCCGTTCCTCCATTTCCCCTTTGCCAGGCTTCAGCAGAAATGATCTTAGAGACAGATAGAAGGAAAGGAGAAATGAATCGCTTGCCTCATACCTGGTTTTAGTAAATGCAAAGTGAATGGAAATAGGAATGATTACCTGACTCCTGGCTCATCTTTTGCTCTGCTGAGATGGAGGAAGGATATGCACATCATTTCTCAGGATAAGAACGCTAAAGTGGGGTTCAGCGGCAGGTGTTTCAACTTTGTTGCAATGCTATGCATATTACTTGAGTGGCAGATGTTTGTGAGAGGCCATTTTAACAGTAAATGAGCATATATAGTTATTTAAATCATCTTTCTTGCAACTGAGTTGAATATCAACATGGTTTAGTCTCAAAGAACCAGAAGCCATATTCACTTTCTGTAAAACTGGTCTGTTCACAGTGTTCACTTCATTTCAGCATCTGGACGTATTGTATTAACACACACAATAAATATTAATATTTATCTTAATATTTGTCTTAATAGTGATGTTTTTGTTTTGCAGTGACTGCAGCGGTTCAGGAATGCTTGGTCTTAGGGCTGAATATTGTCATTTTACATATAATTACTTATGATTAATAACCTTTAAAGGGACAGTTCACTCCAAAATCAAAAGTACATGTTTTTCCTCTTATCTGTGGTGCTGTATATATCAGTCTAGATTGGTTTTGTGCAAGTTGCTGAGTTTTGGAGATATGGGCCACAGTGCTTAAAGTGCCAAAAAAACAGAAAAGGAAAACACATTAAACAAACTCAACATCAATGTCTCATGACCAAGTTACCTAAAATCCACAGACCTTGTTCTGAGCAATTTTAATGTAGGAACTATTTTTCTTCTACACCTGCCAGCAATATTACAGTGCAGAAGGGAGAGTGCATCTACTCATGGCCGAGAGGTTTGTACTCACGACTGCACACAATGTAAACATTCACCTTTGCCTGAGCTGTAGCGTTACCTCGCTCAGTGGTTTTAGGTGGGAAGCAGTAGATGTACTGTGATACAGTAAGCAGGTGTAGTTCGGCATAATGAAAATAGTTCCTACATGAAACTGTTCATAACAAGGTCTGTGCTATATGAAACCAGGTTTTATATGGGATTTTTTGGTAGAAAAGGATGGTAGGGTGAGCACCAAAACAATCTAGATTGATCAATACAAATTGATTTGGGGTCAACTGTCCCTTTAAGACGTATAGAATATACTCTATTTGACTGCCTAACAAGGTAAATAAATGTCATTAAATAAATGAAATAGCCTAATCTAAGAAGTGTATATTGACAATAGCAAAACAACTTATCAGTTATGGAGCTGTTGAAGCAAAAAACATAATAAATGAAAGTGATGGCCTACAACTTTTACAAATTTTCTCTGATTGAGATGAGCTGGTATATTGGTGTCTTCCATTGCCTGCCTGCTCTGGGGATCTCCGTCTAATTAGAGCGATGGCGATGAGATGGCCTTGGCACCTGACAGAGAGGGATGGCTACTCAGGAAAAAAGAGATCATTTCAACACCGACTGCTCACAGTCAGGCTGTTCTGCAGTGCTGCTGCACCGGCCACACACTGTTGATTGATTTGCATTGCAGACTGCATAGACTTGGAGAGGACCTGGCTAGCTTTCCAGGCTGTCGCTGTCTTAAACCCAGCATAATGCCTGGCTGCAGGCCCAGTATGTTGCTCACCCTTTCATTAATTTCATTAATATGGAGATGTCAGTATACCTGACCACCAGAGAATTATCTGAGGCAGCCTCATTGCATGTCACTGGGAAATAAACTGCTGACTAGCTGGTGACTTTTGTTAAAGTATCTTTTTTTTCCCCCACACAAACTATTTTGCTGTACTTGCTTAGAGTTTTTTTTTTCCCTGGCAAATTCAAAGTAATACCGAGGATGGCATCATCATTGGCTTTGACTTTACAACTTGAGATACTACTGCTGTACACTATGACGTCTGTTGTTACTACAACTCTTTATAAACATTCATAAAAGTAAAATAAACCAGCACTCAGTTTGATTAGTACAAGAGTCTACAGAGTTGGATTAAAAGAGTAAACACATTAAAAAATTAACAAAAAACAACATAAGAAAGAACAACAATGCAGGCACACAACACAGCAAGTTGCAGATAACCGAGTGCAGGAGAGGAAAACATAAATATTATTTATTGTTTGTGATGAATAGATGTTTTTTAGACAGACTTTTCTTCAGGTTTTTTTTTGGGTGGAGTGGCATAGGATTGCTGAGCTGAAAGTTGATGCACTCTTTGCACTGAGATAGATCATAGGGATGGGAGACCAGCTGAGGAGGAGTGCAGAGGGATAGGGATGAATCTCACATATTTTGATCTGCGACATCTATAATGTACAGTAAAAGAATAAAAACCGGCATGATGTAACATTTTGTTTGGGGCAATTTATTCATGTATATACACATTATACAGCATATTGCAGTTATTATCAGAGCAGTATCAAACGTTCCTTTGTATTGTCTGTCTTCAGATGTGGCACTGCTGTGAAGCAGTGTATTCTTATGTTACTCTCTCCCACTACACTTAATTCAAAGGAATGTAATTACACAATTTATATGAGAGTTTTGGCATACATACTCACTCTGAAAATACTGCCCAGTTTTGTTCTCTGCAGGAGGTAAATTCTGGATAAGAGGAAAAAACAACTTCTGCCCCAGTTGTACAACAGTAAAGTACAGCAAGGCACAAATATCACTGTTAGGATTGAAACTGAACTGTTTTTAACCTAGAAACAAAGCTTGGATGTATTGGTAAATAGATTTTTATTCCCTCCTCCTGGCAACAGCCGTGGCCAGAAGCAATATGATTTCGGGTTGACCAGGTTGTCAGTCTTGTTTTCTTGAACATGATATCTCAGGTGTGCCTAAAGGGAATTTCTACAAATTTGGTGTAAAAGTCCACTTGGTCTCAAGGATGAAATGATCAAAATTTGGTGGTCAAAGGTCAAGGTAGATTTGACCTCACAGAACATGTTTTTGGCCATAACTCAAGAATTAATGTGGTAATTATGACAAAATTTCACAAAACTGTCTTAGCTTCACTGTGGCATCATGTCCTGCGAAAACACTTTTCTGGCTATTACTCAGTGCTTTAACTCAGGAGCAGAAGGAGACACATTTGGTCTGATACTGAATTGGTGACACAAATCTTGGGTGTCCACCTGGGACTGTGCTGACTGTGTAGATCTTCTGTGCTGCTGGGTTGAAGATGTGTGGAAAGCATCCATGTTTCAGAATATGCAGCTTCTTTGCAGCAACATCCACATTTGGCTACGTGACAATAAATTGATTACTTTCATTTGGCCAAGAAAAAAAAATTCACAAAAATAAATTCAGCCAGAGTCTGGACAGACATAGATGTGAACTGCAGCTTTGCTGAGGCATACAAAGACAAGCCGGTGATTTGAGTTTTATGCAGCTCCAACAGACATTTTATTAGTATATATATAAAAAGTACGGCTGGGGACTCATTGCATTTTGTGAGTGAAGAAAAAAATGGTTGAAATACAAAAGAATTGTTGGACAAATGAAAAATGGTGACACTTCAAATGCTTTATTTGCATTTTTGAGCACTCTAGTAAAGTATGTCATCTTTGAGTGGTGACATTGACATGGTTATTTTTGTGGGGTTTTTTTAGCTTTTTTTTTTAATCCTCATCCTTACACAAAAACATGAAGCAGATTACAAACAAGAATTGCAAAACATCAGGCGTATCTGATGGTCACAGCACTAAAAGAAAAAGGCCTCTAAGTGAAGATATTTATTGAAAATGACACCTGTTACATTTCTTAGATGCCTTTGATCAAATCAATTATTAAAAATATTTTTTTTATACATAAAGTAGTTCTGGGTCTTACTCTTGTCGTATCAGTTATGGCGTAGGCATGGTGAGTTATCATCTTAATACTTGCTCAGTCTGGCCTAGATCTCAGAGGGGTTAAATTCTTGTTTTTCATATATATAATTCATATATTTATGCAGATGTGGCAGTGCTAGTCTTTTGAAAGTGTTGAGCATGCAGCATAGTATTTGCACTGTATGCTTTACATACTGTTGAACATACAGTATGTGTACTTCCTACATGGTGCAGACTTTGACATCAGATTTAGTGCCAAAAGCCAACCCACTCACTTCACCTGAGCTTAAGTGATGTCCAGGTCTGGCTGTTCTTACTGCATGACCCAGTATGCTGTTTACCTGTGCTAAAGTGACATAAAAACAGCAGTATGGAAAGAGGGTCGCCTACAATGACCCCCTGTGGGTGTCTTTTTGTGTGCCAAAATTTGATTGTGCTAGTGATATTTTTCAGCAGCACAAATGTCTCCATATATCCGGCAGAGATAAGTGACCTAATGTGTGAATGTATGAACAGATTAGATAAAATAGAATTTATCAACACATGCGTAATGTTGTTTTTTAACAGCTTTAACGGTTTACACCAGAGAGGTTGAAACTCAGAAGTCTATTTTTGCATTTTCAGATTTTGAAAGGATTTTTTATATAGTGCTGCCAGCTTAAAGGCCAGTTTCTGCTCTCTGAGTTTCCTTACTGTTTTACTGCTTAGTGATGACTCTAGTTTCTCTTGCTTTTTATGTTAAGAGTTTTTTTTCTACTCTTTTTTACTGAATAAATATTTTGAAATGTCACTGTATGAATATAGGAAATTGCTCCCAGTAACGAAAACGGCACCAATTTTGAGCCATAACTGTGTAGAATTGAGGTTTATTTTCTGTCTAATTTCACGGACTAAAGCCGGCCGAGGTGGCTTGCTTTGGTATGCACATTGTCTTGAATGGGTTGTGATTACCAGAAGGCAAGTCCTAACATAACAGCAGAGAAGCTTAATATCAGCATTCTGGTGCTCCCGCAAAGTGCTATTGTTAGACTCTCGTTCATACTGACTAATTAACTTTACAGCTGACATCTCTGGAGTCAGTGCCATGGTGAATTGAGTGAGACAGAGACAGCTCATCATGTGTGGAAAAGTGCAAGCCTTTAATGTCCTTGCAGAGGATCAAAGATGATCTGAATTGGTGCCCATCCAGGATTTGTTTTTTGTTAAAGGTCTCTGCTCAGAGTTTTGCTCATGTTGTATTTCCTATAGTAATGTGACATATTTCAAAGATACCATATGATGAGTAGCGTTAATGCAAAGTTGACCAACAGCTCATTTTTTTGACTCTCAAGCCCATTTTTTTGTGCATCCAAGCATAATTGCAAGTGAGTCTTAAAAAGGAAGCTTATTTTAGACACACAGATTTTGTGATTTTGTGATGCTGTTGGAGAAGAGTTTGATTAACTAGTTATAAAAAGCCAGTCGGTGTTGTAGCGCCTGGCATCAGTTATGATGAAATAACATCCTGCCATTCCCTTTGAAAGCTGGAAACTCACCTCAGTGCTACCAGTTTTGTAGCAACACTGCCCTCCACTCCACTCACCACTTATTTTAAGTCCAAAAACAGTATGTAATGGATATCACTTGAGCCCAAGTAAATTACAGTTTTACTTCCCTGTGTCTGGGCTATTATAAGAATTGGACCCATAACTGACCTTTCAGCCAAAGGAGCCATCTCCCAAGTCCTTATTCTGTTTGAACAACAGTTAAATAAACCAGTGGTATTCAGTTTATCAGTGGCAGTGTTTTTTTTAAATACTGCACCTTTTTTTCAGGCAACTCAAACCAGCATCCCCAGAGGGAGAAAAAGCCAAACCTCTGTTCTCCGTCTGTGAGCTGCACTGGCACTTTCAGTCTGATTGGTGTTTACCAAGGCTGTGCCAGATCTCTCTGCTGGCCAGCCTTGTGTTTGCCCCTTTGTCTATTGACTAAATCCCCAGTTGTGATGTTAAATGCCAAGATCGTACTCTGGGAAGGCTTGTTGCCTTTGCATTAAGAAGCAAATGGATTTCACTTCAGTGGATCTGTGTTTGGAATCCAAGAGTTTACATACTACAGCTGGACACGTGACCACCGTCTGTTTCCAATTTGATGCTTGGAGTTGCATTAAAGATTAAACAATGGCTTGATTTTAGTAATAAAATGTAACCCGTGGGTGCATATTATATCTGTAAAGGAAAACATTAGTGTTTATGCGAGGTATAAAGTCTGTGTGATCTGAATATTATTCAATCAGCCTGATTGCTTCCAGAGATTTTCTGGTTTACATAGCTAGGATCCCTGCCAGGTGTAAATTCAGTCTTGTGCAGTGTGTTTGTAATTGTATATAACTGTAATATCATGCAAGAGATGAAAATACAGTGACTCATTGTGAAGTTTGCATCCACTCAGCTACTGTATACAGTGGATATCCTGCACTATTGTCTCCCACAAGCTCTTACTGTAAGCATGTTCTCTACAATGGAACATGGGAGTAATTACTTTTTTCTCCTCTCATTTTCCATAAATAAGTACAGGTTAGACATTATCTTGTATCAGATGTCCCAGTGGTCACTTTATCTGTCAGTAGGTGGGTTTCCATTAACCTTCAGATTTAGCAAATTGAAACTGCGAATATAAAATACGCCCTAAATACGTCAATTTCGAAAACTCCCATTTATGCAAAAAAGTTTTTATGCTCGCATGAGGTGGTATTTCAGACAATTCCAAAAAGCCATATTTCACAAAACTGCAACGGCAACATTTTTTTTCACTTTTATAGGTCACATGATTCTTTGCTATGTGCTTTTCAGTAGGAACTGTCTCCCTTGGGCATGATGCAGCAGGCGCTGCAAGAGGTGTTACTGCATTACATAACTCTTCAAAAGTTGAGCGGAACATCCGGAAGTTTTGAATCCACAATTCCTCTGTGAAATCGTGGACTGTCACCTCCCAGAAATCCCTCATACCCACGTATAATAAGCTTGCCTTTTCAGTGTCGCTCGCATAATATGCATTGCCTTCGAATGGAAATATTGACTGCTACCATGGTGGCTGCAATAAAAATAAACCTGCTAATTCTACATTGCATTGCAAGTCTCATGACATCACTCAGTGGAAATGCAGCCATCTCACGTGTTTCATCGACATTTCGAAAATACCACTTAAGTTTTGTACAAATCTGTAACAGAAACCCGCCTACTGTTGACTGTTTCTTTCTACCACCTGCTTGCCTGCCTTTTACTTCCAGGAAAACTTAACCCACAAAATGACAATATGTATATCAGTCATTCATATTGTGTTACCTTGAATTTGTGAAAAAAAAAACGTTCTTTATTTTCATGCCTCAATGGTGAAGGAAGAATCTGAAAACCGGCAAGCATTCTTGATGAATTAATGTTGTAGGGGGTCACATTTAATAACAATAAAACTATATCAAAACATCTCATTACATACTCTGACACAACCCGTCAAGTATAATCCAAGTCTTATTATCCAGCTGAATGCAGTACTTCCACTTTTACTCTCATGGGTTAATAAATGTTTAAGTTGTAAAATTGTAATGAAAATGCATGTGTCTTGGAAGTACTGAGCATATTGGATTAAGCTATAACAGATGTGTGAGAACTGTAAACAGATGTTTTGATATAGTTTGCTGTTGTTAAATGCAGCCCGATTTACTTCAAATCATCAAGAATGTTTGCCATTCTTGGATTCTTTGTTCTCCATGGAGGCATGCAGGAAAAACAGAGTTTTCTTCATTAATTCAGCGTAACACAGAATGAGTAATTAATATGCAGATGATAATTTTGTGAGTGAAGTATTCCTTTAAGCGTGACCAGGCCTTATTTTGGCATCACAACACCACAGCAGCAAATGCAGATTATCAGATGGTGTTGCACAGCGATGATTATAAATTGATCATTGGCCAAACAGTGTGTTTGGATACAGAATAATATTTCATTGCCAAATTTCCATAGTTTAAAACCCATCTTTTACCCGTCAGACATACATTTAGTTATTAAATTGGCAGTCTTTATTTGGCTGATTTCTAGCTTCTTGGTGTATTACACCACGCTGACCAAAAACCACTGCACTCTGGAAACTTTCCAGCCTAACATATGGCTTATAGAATTATAAACTTTACTGCAAAAGAAAAGAAATGCAAAGTAACAAACACTTGTATACCCCCACTGACATAAAGTCGCTCATCAGCGTTTTCCAGTTTCCCTTTTTTCCACCTCTTGTGTGTGTCTTACTTTCAGAAGTTCAGTTTGCCTTCATATGCAAAATAATCAGTTTTTAATAATATCTTAATCTCCTCTTTAATGGCATCAGCAATTATGCCATAAATGGATTTAATATATCCTGTCTTAGTATAAAGCATGAAAAATGGATCATAACCTGCTTAAGAGGCTGTGAGGAAATCATCAGATTAGCTTCAAAACAAAGAATGTAGCCTGCCATCCTTTTAACATCCATCACCGCAGCTCCACCGCTCAGATGACATCAATGCTGACCTGAGAGATTTAAAGTCAGAATTGATAACTAATATTCTCAGAGGTGACAGTGCACTGTATTGTAAGTCCACATATCATCTCTGGAAGGTCAATGGCTTCCATCATAGCCTCAATAACTGATATCTAGCTCTGCCGGTTTGTGATACACAAAGTGGAGTATGATGGTACTTTCTCGGGAAAGTAATGTTTAAACGCAACAATAACTCATCCGTAATCCCCAAACCATAAAGTTCTGACACGTGTTTTATTATTTTAGCTTTTCTCTAGATTGATAGTAAGCGCTCAAGCTGAGTGGAAGATCTAAAAATATGTCGACTCATCATGCTTTTTTTTTTTTTTTTTGGCCAGGAGAATATTTTGTCTCCACATGACTATATCCACTGCTGTTTCTGTTCATCCTGGTGAACGTCATAAAAACCTTGGACGTTGCATATGTGGGGGGGGTTTAAAATGAATGGGCAGTAATCCAAGCTGTGAACAAGCAGCTATCTGAATGCTGTCAGCAGAGGCCATTATAGCGTTCCATTTGAATTATAAAACCTCCCCAGAGCAAGGTGGGTGCTGCATGGGTGCGTGACTGCCCACCGGATAGCAGAGATAGGTCCCTTCAGTGAAATGGTTGAACGGGAGGGTGACCAGCCATCTCCCTCGTTATTAGACTTGTCGCTGTCACTCACATGAGGTGTGAGTGACAGAAGACCCTATTACCCTCCAAGGCTCACCTCCATCCTTCAGAGATGGGCTTTTACAGTCATTACTGTGGAAGTGGCGACAAAGAAAACGCTTCAGTGGTCACATTAAAATACCCCACATCGATGAATTTTTGTTCTTATCACATGTCACGCTGACTCGCCCACAAATGGGATTTTATGTATCAGTCACAACAAAATAATAGTTTTGATTAAGGAGATCTTTGCCACATTCTGGGAAAAGTCCGCTTTTGAAATAGCCGGTAAGTATGTTAAAGCTGGTCTTCCCCAGAGAAAAATTATCTACTTAATTAAAAGGACCAGCAGGAAAGGCCTGGAATCATGACAGTATAATTATAAAAGACCCATTTCTGTTAATCCTTGGCTCTGCAGCAAGGAGCCTCACATGGTGGAGCCAGGCCATGGCCACTAGTTAAGCACTGAGACCACACAGGGCTCTTACAAGTACAGGCAGTGGGAGGACGACGGGCCTTTAGCTGAGGATGTGGGGAGCTGAGAGCGAGCCCAGAGGTCTACTAGAGGCTTTTTATTTATTTTTTTTTTCTTGACTGCAACCAAGCCTAGGGACAAAAAAACAAAGCAAGATCATTTCTGAAGGACAGGGAGTCAAGAGGCACATCATACGCAAGTTTACAAGTCAAGCCAGTGAAAAGCGTGCCAAGCGTTGATGCATTGTTTGACCCTTAGTGGAGCAGAGGTGTTGTACTGCAGCCTGGTTGTTGTGGGTTTTTAAAGCATATTTCTTGTATTAATCAACTCAGTTATCTGATCTGAATACATCAGTTATGTGTCAGTATCAGATTTGGGTAACAGTCATGAGTAGACATTTGGCTGGAAATATTTACCAAACAATGAATCATGGCAGGACATTAGTGCTGAGCTTTTCGTTTGAATGGAGGTGGGCTCCGTGTTCGTCTCGGTGCCGGGGCCTTTGATTTGTGTCTCACAGCTGGGCCTGGGGAAGACGTTTCAGTGGGCAGCTGCGGACGCTTAATCTCCCCTGCGCTGACACAGGCTCAATTAGTAGATAGCACACTTTGGGATTCTGCAAGAAAGTTGTCAGGGCCCCATCAGATAAATCACTGAAGAGGATTCCACGCTGGCTTTTGCAAGCCTCGGCCCCAGTGGCCTGTTTCTCTGTTTGTTTAGTTTGAGTTACAGAGGGGTAATGATTTTCTTGCAGCACGGCACACTGGGGCTTTTTTTGACAAGTGTTCTGATTACCCTGAATTATAGGTTAAAGGAATCTCCATAATTGTGTATTTGTTTTGCGATACAAAAGCAATCAGTGTAATTGTTGAGTAACGCTTAAAAACTTAATACAGTTTGAATTTAAACTTTAATGCAGTCATTTTAGACTTTCATACTTCTGAAGTCAACATATTAATTTGGAAAGATCATAAAATCCACTCACCCCTAAAATAAATTTTACTTGAGGATCATAAAAGGCAAACAATTATTTTGCACCCACCAGCAGTTTTTACTGATTTTATTCAATTCTCACTCCTTTTAATCATCTTGTTTACAGTTTTGCCTCAATGGAGAATGGATAATCATCCGGAGAACTCTCCGATAATCTCTTTGGAAAGAAACGAAAAACACTTACCTGTGATTGTATTTTTGTGATTGATTTTGATGCTTAGCCTTAATTCTTCCAGGGTTCTTCCTTCTCCAGGCAGACATCAGTGATGTTTATGAAATGTATTTAAAACTGGAGCTACATGAAAGGACTAAATAAATGTAAGAAGGCATGTGGAGAACATAGTCCTTAACTTAACGTGTATTTTGCATATTCTCATGTAAGATTGCCATTGATGAACACACTGCATGTCTCATTTAGTACTTTTTAGCATGACTTTCATTTTTTAGCCGTCTGTACAAAAAGATTTGGTGTCTTTGACACAGAAGGACTGCAAGAAGTTCTTCTAATATGTATTATATTATAATGGATTTATGTGTCTAACTTTTATCAAAAAAATGTAAAACATTGATTTTACTAAGTTATTTAAAGTCCCTCTCCTGGCATTGATTAAACTCCTAACAATCATCTCTGTTCATCAAAATTACATGTTGAGAAGCTTTTTCCATGAAAAAAACCCTTCTTATCTGAAAATGGCTTAGATGTGACTCTACACCTTTGAGTCCTGCTTCTGAACCGAAAACCGCAACGTGCAATACCACATGCACCCCTCCACCAGCACATCGGACCATCTGCTGACGCAAGATCCATGACCCAAACCCAAAACCACAAATCCTGTAATAACCATACACTGTTCAAATAAATTGGCAAAGTAGCACAATTTAAGTTTATAATAAAATTAAGGTAATTTTAGAAATACAAATTAAATGATTTTTTTTTTTGCTGAATCTCATAATATTGAGCAGCACATCTCCATAGTTGATGTGACTGGTGGTAACGCACCTAACTCTAGTGTGCTTTCATATTCCGTATTCCAGTAGGCGCAGAAGACAAACCGACACAGTCAGCAGTTACAGTATTCAATTCAGTTATTATTATCCTCATTTTATTTTGATATATTTATCATCTAACACCCATGATCTGAACCGCATGTTTTTTTTCTCCCCTGACTCACAACTATACCCAGAAATAGAATTAGGACAAAATGCCACCTGCAAATCACGTTTTTTGTGGATCACCCATGGGGTACCCGAACTAATGTAGGATTCAGCTATGTATATGCTAATAAGTCCCGCCCCTCACCCACTCACCTTCAGCTCAAGAACACCTGCTCGCTTTAGACTCTGCTCACCAAACAAACAAACCTCTGCTTCTAAACAGTAGAAGATAACATGCTTTCGGCTTGACTATGTTATCAAAAAGCTAATAATGCATTGCTATTGGTGGCAAAACACAGCTTCCCCTCTGATATCCCTAATTTTGCTGTAGTGTTTTGGGATTGGCTCCTTAGGTTTGTGATGTAACAAACCGCAAATGTCGTAATCTGTACTTTTGAGACTGTCACTGGTACACTGCACAGCCATGGCGTTGACTGCTTATTTCGCTCATGATATGTTTATAGCATTAAAAGACATACGGACATGTTTACAAGGTTAAAAACTTGATTTTCACTGACTGTGCAGAAACAAGATACCAAATTGCCCTCCTCTCCAATTAAGATAGCTCTGGCATTAGCTCTTATCACAGACAGGTATATCAGCCTGAATTTGCTGTGTCTTGTAACAGTAAACTCTTGAGCTGCAGGTATCTCATCAAGTTAGGAATTCAATAAAGACAGCCACCTGACCTCTTGTCCAGACACACTGCACAAGCTGCAGTAGAAAATGCTGTTGTTTATTTTACTATTACCCAAATGTTTATTGCTCCTGGTTTAACAGTAACAGATATATAATATCTCAAATATCTGGAATCAAAGCTTTTGAAAACAAAACAAAAACATGTTTATCACATTGTTTGAGCCCTTTATTTGCTGCATTTTAACTGAATTCAAACAGCCTCTCTTTTCACAGGTAAAATAAGGTTAATGATCAAGAAATACAAAACTATGATGACCTTTTAATTCCATAGCTCTCATTGGTTTAGACATGCCTTGTGCGCTACTTTGCAAATGTTAATGTATTGTACAAGGCTAGAGGCTTTGCTGAAGAAGCGCCTTGCACCAGCAAACTCAAAGAACCATGTATAATAGCAACAGCTGTTCATGCATTTTAATCCAAAGCAGTGGCCTTTCACTGAATGGCTCCATCTTTCTTCATTTCCGCAATTACGGACTTGCCAGAGAGTTTGGCCTGAAGATCCGAGAGTCTAAAGCAGTCGCCATGCTTGCTTCCTGTCCTCACCAGCCTTAAAGCTGGCTATTCAGATTTCTCAGTAATTACATGCATTTGTCTCGTCCTGTTCGCTGTTGTTGCTTCTTTGAGCTGTGCGCGCATCGAACAAAGTGCTCCTGTTCCAGCTTTCACCTCTAGCCAGTTTGTTCTTAGAGACGCCATCCTTTACCATCATGCAGCAGGCTCTCTTGGGTAACTCGAAGATGAACTTTGCGCAGGGAAGTAATTTATGATGAAATTGGCCAGGTTCGCTCTGGGGGTTGTGTTTTCTAGCCGTGTTTTCTCAACATTAGTGTGTCCCTTATTAGCCTAACTTCTCAAAGAGGGCAATTTCTGCAGGAGGCGACATTTAATTACGTCTGGATGAAAATGTGTGTGTGTTCTATTGATTCCAAACAGAGCCGGCCATATGTTGTTAAGACACAAAAAAAAGATGTGTCAGCCTGATGCAGCTTCCTGCCCTTAATATGATGCTAATGCACACTAAAAAAACATGAAAGGCTCCACAAGGCAGTAGTGATGGAAGTGGTAGGTCTCCTGTAATGTTAAGTAAAAGCATGCTGTATCTGATCAATAATTCACATCTGGTTCTGACTCTTGATGTAGTCCAAGGGGAGCCCTTACTGGTCAGCAGCGGGATCATACTTTGAAATCAGGGAAACACATATTTCATGTTATCTTCTCTGGCAGCTGATTTGCTCCTCACCCACTGAGATAGGTGGCGCGCTTATTGATAGGAGATGCTTCCTGGTGGTTGTGGGTTCATGTTGACTACCTTTGTACCAGAGATGCACGGCTCTGGTAAACCCCCGCTATGAGAGCTCTTTGATGTCAGAATCCCTTACAAGGAGGAATTAACTGCATGTCATGTTGTTCTTGTTAATAATGTTTCAAGTTGTTCAGAAATGCTTTGATTCTTTCCAGGAAGCCAAAGAACTAACGGATATGTGTTAAATTCTATAAGCAATGTAATTCACAGACAATTATGACATGAAAGACATGAGTGAGAAATGGTCATTTTTTATTTACATTGTGGCTTTAAGCTGCATTTACAGGAGCTTTAATGACTTAAGGTTAGTCTGCAAGCAAAAGTAAAATGTGACAATGCACACACACCCACACACACGCATTACACTTCTGATTGGTTTTGCTGGAAGAGAGAGATCTGAGAAAGCCTCACATACAATACTTTCTACTGACACTCTCCTTCACTCCCCCTCTCTCCTGTGGCAGTAATAGTAAAGCTGCGGTGCCAGAGGTAATCTAACCTAGGAGACGAGGCGTTAATAGCCACATTGACAGAGTGCTTGTTCGTAATAAGAGACTGGATGAGGAGTCAAAGGTGAAAAATGAGTGTGATATTGAAGCAGGGAGAGGAAGCTGTTGGAAAAGGGTTTGTGTTTATCTGTGATTATTAGGGCACCACACACCCAGAAATGAAAGAATGTTGTGAGACTGAGATAGAGTTGTGGAAGACGCAAATGGTGGGTTTCATTCGGGTGGGATGCCATTCGGTGAGCAGCTGTAATCACAGTCAGTGATATAGGGACGACTGTGTTTCCAAACGACAGGACTGGTATCTTGGTGTTGCTTTACAGTGGTGCCTCAATGACATGCTGGCACCTTTTAGCTGGACACCTGCATGTCCACTGATATTGGGAAAACAGGTATGTCCATGTGGGCCTGTTGTTTCTCAGTGCTGTGAGGAAATAGAAATCATTCTAGCCAAGAGACCTGGAAACCACACTGGGCAGCTTGTCACACCTAATTTGGATAATCCTTTGTTGATACTCCATGTCCTATCAACCCTGTATAATTTGTCATGTGTGGTGTTTAAAGTAAAACTTATGTCTGTTGATAGTCAATGTCTGGGCTCATTTTAGGGTTGGATTTAGGATTGAAAATGGGGTCAAGTTTATTAGTTACACTTGGGGGATAAAAATGTTTGAGCATTTATTTGATAGCTGCAGCACAGGAGACTCTAGAGTTGCTGTCAGGAAGCATAAGCAGGGCCCCAGCCATGTAAAGAATGCAGACAGTGCACACTTCAGATTGTTTAAGACGGAGTGACTCCGCTACCTCAGACAGGGAATGCTACAACAACAAGACAGAGTGGTTAAAAAAACATCTTTAAATGTAAGGGATGGGGCCGTCAGGATTGTCCAAGGGAGTTCAGCACGGCTGGGGTTTGGCACCGAGTTGTCCGCAGCTGTTGGACTCCAGGTTTCCAACAACGGTGTCACATGAGCAGTGGTAACCTAACCTGGCATGCCTTTACGGCCCTGGGAACAACAGCGTAAAGAGTGTGTGCTCCTAACTTGTGAAACTTCAGCTCCCACTCCACAATCCGACTCTAGTTTTTAAATGCAGTTTTAAGTAGTATTTATACAGTCATGAATCCATATGTTGTGCTTCACTCCCCATAATGCTCATAAATGATAAAATAATTCTTTACTAAATCTGTCTACAGCAAGCTGGCTTAATCTCAGCATGATCAACACATCTACATATGGTATAAAATGCAAAGTAGAAAGGTTAAATGGGTGCCATGGAAACATTAGCACAACTGTGTTTTAAGTTATTGGAAATGAACAGAAGTGCATATGTGTTATGGTACACAGGAATACATTCTGGCTAAGATACGATCCATGAAGTACAGGGTCAGCAGGAGGTTGAAAGGTGCTGTGAATGTTGCCAGAGGCTGTCTTTTTTTTTTTAAAGCAGCTGCAATATTTGTGGCCATGTTACTGTAATATATCAATGATGTGATATAGAAATAATGAATAGGAATGGAGGAGAAGAGAGAGGCTGTGAAATGGAATCAGATCCATTTATTGTTTGTATTCATTATCTCACAAGCTTATTTCAGTGAATGTTGTTTCATTTTTTCCCTCTCATGGTGAAATGCAACCTAATTAAAATCACCTTTGAGAGTCGTTTTTAGGTCATAAAATATTTCTATATTTTTCTCTTAAGCATTAATTTTAAGCACACATATCCTTTCTTCAGGAGAGAGCTGCTCGTCACTTATAAATTTAGACACATTCACATCTGGGACGTGTGCGGCACAATCCTCGACAGTGGATTGCTGTGCTTTTTAACAGCTAAAGATGAAGTGCCTTGCTTAAGGGCACCTCAGTTAAGGTCTCTCTTTCATCCCTTAAGATGTCTTGTCAGCGTATTCAAAGTGTCAAACCATCAGCTGCATGTCTAGTTTTCTAAATAAGCCTCAAACTGCTCTGTTACTGATGTGACCCACACTATGTTATAATAGTTAAGGCTGGAACTGCAACCCGCTGGGTTCCTTTATGCCATTTCTGAGAAAGCGCTTCCAATCGTTACTGACATATTTGTCAACTTGGGCTGAACTGTAACAATAATAACAACAGGGTTTCCACATCGTCGCAGTGGAACCTGTGATTGGTGTGTCATTTATTCTGGTTCCTGCTTGCATAGCGATGCCAGGGGAATTGTGAATCGTGTGAGCCTGAGGTATTTTATGTCACTTCGGAGAGTAACGTCTAGAACTATCTGCCTGGCATTCTATTAGCCCAAATCCCTTGTTTACTTGGGTATTATAGGTAAAATGGAGATTATTATCCGTTTCCTGGGAACTTGGTTACAGTAGAGACGGAACGCTGGCTCCTGTTGCATCCAAAATTGCTGTGATTAGGACACATAATCCAGGATCACAAGGGAGTAACCACAATGGTTTGAACATATTCCACCTGACATTTAGTTCAGCCAGATCTCTGATTGGCACTTGATTAGCAACTAATCCATGTCATTATCTCCTTCAGTGAAATTAGTTGAGTAGAAAATGGTGTCGTAAATCACAGAGGTGGAATTGTGGAGGGGCTTTGATCAGTGTACAGCTCTGGAAAAAAAAAAAGTGCTGCGAGGAGAGAGGAAATATGCTGTTGCCATGGATACTACAAAAAATAGGTGAGAGAGAATATATGGCTTAATAGATTTAGGAATACGTTTGGTTTTGTGTGGAAACTGCAACTCCCAGTGTGAGAGAGTATTGATAAAAGTTTTAGTTCCTATAGCCCGGCGCGTCCACAAGAAGTATTGGCGTTTGAGATCTCTGCAGATCAGCAGGTAGGCAAGAGGTGGAAGTTTATGCCCGTCTCGATATGAATTCCCTTCTGTTAGATTATGGACTGATATTCAGACTACTCCATATATCCTGCCAGGTAGAATCCAGCTCACCCCCCTCCCTCCTGCCCAGCCCGTGCTGCCTCCTCTGGCTCTAGTCCTGAACCCAACCCTCAGAGGAGCGGAAAATAATTAGGAGAGAAAATTGCAGCTGACACTATTTCTGAAAAGCAGGGTATTGTAATGAGAGCAGAGCAGGTATTCATTGTGTCTGAGGGAGCGATTGAAAGCCCTTGGTTTTCGGGCTGCCTGGGAGAAGCCCCGGGAGAGTAAGCAGAGCTTTGCTGAGTCCCTTAATGCATGTGGGAACGGAGCCTTGAGAGGACAAGGCAGAGGTGTCTTCAACAATGGCAGGAGCCAAGGTTACAGCTGAGTAACTAATTCAAACTGCTCGAGACTGACACACACACTGACACACACACACACACCCGTCTCCTTTGTCTCTCTCAATATGGCTCCCCCTCTGTCTCTTGCTCTCTCCTTGTTCCCATTATGAGTTCAGAGGGATGCCGTCCAGCCACCGCTCAAAGTTATCTTCATTAGCTGCGCGGACTTGCTGGAGTGGCTGCTTGGGGAAGCTTTCTCTGAGCAAGGCACTCAGAGAAGATGAATAAATGTTTTGTCCCACATAGGCTCAGCCTAAAGCAGTCGCAGGGCTGCAAGGAGAGATAGATGAGGTATTAACTGTTATATTTTTCAACGGGGGCTGAGGCAGCCCAGGAGTGGGGTGGACAGAAGCAGATGCTACCGCCTGAATATTAAGCCTGTTAAATGAAATGTCCTCCATAAAGAAGTCTTAACAGGAGCTGAAATATAGCACTGGGCGCCGTTGATTGTGCATCACATAGCCGAGCACATGTTCATCTCAGGGCTTCTGCCTGACGTGATTCAGACTGAGAGCTTGGAGATGAAAGCGAGAGGTCGCTTTGATCACCTTTCAATGCTGTGATGCAGGTGCATCATCAGGATGGGCACACTGTCATTTTTTTTAGCATTTGAATATGATTATTGCATAAGTATAATGGAATAGGGACACAGACATAATGAAGTACTTTGCAAACTACTCAAACACATGGGTGGATGATAAGACGAGCAGTTCACTTACTGTGAGGTTTTTACAGCAAACTTTTCGTTGAACACCTGATAATTGAATTAAATTTGAAGATTATCTGTGAAACTTGTTACCATAACACAGCATTGTTTAGGAATTGTGGATGGTGTTTCATTGTGAGCAACAGGAGAGTGAGCTGACATGTCCTCCTTTCTGAAGTGAATGTTAATGCCAGTCTTAGTTAATGAGAATCTGAGGCCTCCTTTGTGATGTTGCAAGCATCCATAATGTAGAAATCTTGAGGGAATAATGCAGAAATCCCACTCAAATGAGAAAATAAATTGGTGGCCAAATTACATGTGGGTCAAATCTCCACTTGCAAAAAACCTCAGATCTACTTTAAGTTGCCTAAATAACGGACACGGACACATTTATTCACAATCAAGTTTTGATTGCCTCCCGACCCGCTCTGCAATTGGATTTGAAATTACAAAGTACATTTTGAAACCTCTACCATCTCTGTGCTCCCCTACCCATCTCTCTCTATATATATCTTTCTGCAACACACATATTACCCGCCATGCATCTGTGGCACTCCACCCCTTCCGTGAAGCAGGTAAATTAAATCTGTAGCCGTAGCATCCAAGACTCTGGCAATCAGTCAGATCAGTTCAGCATCTTCTTCTCTATTTACGGGCACTGTGAACAGATTTCCAGGCTTGTAGGGACTCGCTGACACTAGATGCACAGTGACACACACAGTAGCATCAGAAAAAAAAAAAAAACGAGTTTCACACTCACTGTAGCTTATGCAACCATGAACAGGGGGAGCAGCGAAATGGAAGCTGAAACTATTATCTACAATCTTACTCTTCAGTTACTGAGATGAAACACAGAACCCAGTGTGCTTTTGCTCGGTGGGCTCCCAAGGTGCTCATAGGTAAGAGATCAGCCATGCCTGGTAGTGATGAGAGGAAGTGTCTGGGGAGGATGAACTCCTGCGGGAACACTGCAAACTGGAGGAGGGCGTTATTAAATTTTCCTAACCTGTCTGGCCTTATATGACCATGAAACGATCATAGTTTCCTTTACACCCCTTCTGGTGGGATATTTTCCTGCTTTTGAAGTGTCTCTCCTACCTGATTTCAGGCTGTAACAAAGTGTGTGCACACTTTAATTCATTAGGATAAACACCTTGAGACGAACTATATTGTTTTCGAGGGAGACAAAGGAAAAGCCCAATTACTTTGCATTATATTAGATAAATACAGATCTTTGTATTAGTCAGTCCTTAAAGATGTTGTCCCATTACTTTTCTTTAATTGTCTTTTCTGCTGACTGATGTAGTACAGCACCTGAATGACAGCATCAAAGACAGAATCCAGTTTGTGCAATTATCCAGATGTATGAAATGACTGAGAATCCCAGAGCAATTAATGCCAAAGGGAAAGTTTTCACCTGCACTTTAAAAGTGATGTGCAACTGCAATGTCCCATTTCCTTTTCTCTTTCTGACCTTGTTCGCTTCCATTTAGGAGACAAAATATCATTGATGAAATAAAAGTAGCGCAATACACTTACAGAGAGAAGTAGCAGCAAGATCGCCTGCAAAAAATTTTAAAAACTGCTAAAACCCACAGAACACTTTATGACTTCATCATAGCCCTTATGTGAACTTTCCCTTAGTGCCTTGGGACTCCTTTTTCATGTTCCATATCACACTAGGAAGGGAAAACTGCACTTAGATGATATATCCAGAAGCACAAAAAATGAATGCTGTTAATGCATGGATTATATATATATATATATATATATATATATATATATATATATATATGTATATATATATATACACACACATATATAGTGTAATGCAAAGACTATATACAAAACATGACAGCAAGAAAAGAAAGTATTAATGTAGACTATACTTAAAGACTATTTCCATTTTTTATCAGCTGCTCACTGCATATTACCTTGAATTCATGAGGAAAACATTTTTCTCATGCTTCTACTGTGAATGCAGAATCCAAAAAAGTCAAAAATTGAAGTCATTCGGGATCAAACTATGTGAAAACATCTGTAAACAAACTCTGACACAACTCATGCAGTATAATTAAAGTCTCATTTATCTAGTCAAATGCATAGTACCTCTCAAACACATTCATTTTTGCTAAAAAATGTTACAATGTTAAAAGCCTCCACCTATGAGAAGCATGCCCTGAGCATGCCAGAGCACATGAGTGTGTAAAGTTATGAGTGCTACGTGAGCAGCGTTCAAACACACACACACATGTCCATGCCTGCTACTGAGTCTTGCAGGAGACTGTTTGTACTGACGTGTTTTAAATCATAATGGTTTAGCCAAATTGCATGTGTTTGGGAAGTACTAAGCATATGACTGGATAAATAAGACTGGATGTTCTGATTTAGTTGTGCTGATGTTAAACGCAGTTCACATTTATTTCAATTTATGAAGAGTGTTCACCTTTTTGGATTCTCCATTCGCCATGGAGATGTGAGAAAACGTTTTTTCAATAATTCATGAAACTGATATACAAATGGACATTTTGCGGGTGAAGTATTTCTTTAAAGATTAAAATTAAAACACCACAGCTATATTATAACTCCACATGAAGGGTTTTAAAACTTTAATGACGCTGAAGCCTGGGGGAAGCTTCATCAATGCACGTCAACAGACAAGCCCTAAATATGAAGCCTGTCGGGAGGAAATATTGACTGGCCTGTCTCTGCTGTGATGCAGATGTAACATCAGGTGAACACATTCAGGGGCTTAAATGTTATTCACTCAGTGCCATTGTAAAACACAAGGCCAAGATGATATTTTGTCAGTGTATATGGCAGGAGCGACTTTATGAGTAGATAGATGAGAGGCGTGCTTAGAGTCCCAGAGCTTTCAGTTCAGCCTGTGCTTTTAGCAGTTCGTGTTTGCGAGATATTACAAAGCAATTATGATGCAAATAAGCATGGCTGATGATCATGGGCAATCTTGTTTGCACAGTGAATATTCTATACATGCCCAGCCTACAGCCAGTGCTACATCCACTCTGTGTTGTGTTAAGTGGCTTTCATTGTCACCAGAGCGATACCTCCTCATATCCACATCACTGTCAGACTCATGTTACTTTTTCGAAAAGCCATCAGGATTCGTCTCTGTCAACTGCCTGTCCCTCAGTCCATTAAAGATGATTGATAGAGCTAGAAAATCTTCCGCCCAGCTGTTGTCGTTGACTCATCCCTGAGAAATTGAAAGGAGCTCAGAAAAGGACCATCCCTCATCAAAAGACCTTTTGTCTGTGTTGACGATGTGAAGCAAAGTACATTTTTGAAGATAGTGTATAACTAATGTTCAGCCTTTTTTCACAGTTTTTTTTTGTCCCTGGCGCTGTATGTGAATAATTATTACATTAGGAGATGAAGATAGTGATAAGAGTCACATTTGGTCGTTTATCAGGAATATGAATTCAGATTTTTTTTTTATCTGTTCCCAAGTTCTTTCTTCTTCATCAGTTCAGAATATGTAAACAGTGGTTATCCTGCAGGCTATCTTAACTCCCAACCGTTTAAGCTTTGATGGATAAAGCCAGTTTGAGAGACTTGTTCTCTCCATCGGCCAAGTCTTTACAAAGAGAAACTTAAGAAAAGACACGGCTGTTTTTCCAACTGCTACTGTTCCTCCTCCTGGCTCTGTTATCCTCTAATGGCTTGTGAGGATTTTTACAGGACAACTTGAGGAGGATTTTATGATGTTTCAGTGTGATTGATAACATGCTCTTGGAGGGATGTCAGGCTTTCAGAGATGGATAATGTGGATTTCTATCTCTCTGCCTTCTCGTGTAAGACGTGCCATCAATCAAGTGTATCGCGGCCTTAACCCGGTAAAATTAAAACCTTAGGGGGGCGGGGGGCCCGGGGTCTCTGTGGAACCAGGACACACACATCAACAGGGAGCGCGACAGAATCAGAACACAGATCCACATCATAACAGGCTCACCGCAGAGAACAGGACAGCTATAAGATTCCCTCCACAGGGCAGAAAAATACAGTTAATGATCTGACTGTATATCGCTGTTGACAGTGGAGAGGGATTACAGGAAGAACAGTCTCATTTTCACTGTGTGTGGAGGCGTTATTAGATCCTAGCCCAGCTAATTTCATTCCTAAGCTCGTCAATATTTACCAGCAACAGGCGCAGCACACTATGGCAGACCCGATGTCTCTACAGAGATACAGAGCTAAGGAGTTAATTTGACAATGTCAGGATTTCCAGAATCAAACTCATGATCATAATTTTCATGTTCTTGTAAACGCTTATTTGTTTTGACATGATAAATCACACAAACTGCTAATTAGCCCTGCTAGTTTGAGATATGCCGTGCGCTTGTGTGCTTCTCCTCAGGTAGACCTTACCTCTCATTGCATGTCTGTTTGTGTTTCAGTGGATGGCTGCATACACAAGGCGGCGGGGTCCTGTCTGTATGATGAGTGCCACTCACTAAACGGCTGCGAAACCGGCAAAGCCAAGATCACCTGCGGCTATGATCTCCCTGCAAAATGTGAGTATCAGTTAATTAATATGTTTTTTTTGTTGTTGTTTTGTTCTGTAATGTGTGGTCGGGTGCCTTGCAGGAATACTCTCTAATCAAAACTGCTGCCATTGAGGGCTACATCACCTGACAGTTAGTGAACATTAAGATTTAGTGGTACACATTAAAGCAGTGAAACATTGTGCAATCCAGCATTAATCTATATTGTTTTTATAAAATAGCCTCATTTATTTAAACCTACGGCTCCCGAACCAGCTGGTGGACTGCACTGGCATTGCATTAATGCAGAAAATCCCCGAAAAATATTGTGCTTTTGCATAGCCGTTTGATTTTACAGACGATTTTGCAATTCATGCGTGCACATGCATCATTTGAACTGAGGTCATAGTCTGTATGGTTTGTATAAACATGGTCACCCTGCAAATGAAACTATAAATCCACACACACACATGCCCACACATATGTGCACGCTTGCATACCTGCACATAATGACTGGGGTCATTAGCCTCCACTCCAAAAGCAGAGTGGGATGCTTTTAATGTCTAGAATAAAAAACATTTTAATCATAATTTATTAGTTTTGAAAACTAATTTGTAATAAATGGGGAGTTGTTATTTGGAGGATAATTAATATGATTGGTGCTTGTTGTATGGCTGGATGGGAGCATCGTCTGCACACAAACAAAGACATTAAGGGAGCTATTAGTTGCTTAATTTGATTGATTTTTCATCCCTGATTTATTCTGTTAACTTATCACATAACTCTTACTGTCATGTCATAAATGATCAGAGGAGGGACTGCACTGTTTTCTTTGTTTTTATTTCTTTCTTCAACTTGATTACAAAACATTACATAAATGATAGTTTGTGTGTGTGTGTGTGTGTGTGTGTGTGTGTGCGTGTGTGTGTATGTGTATGTGTGCGTGCACGCGTGTGCACGTGTGTGATGCTACACATATCTGAGCTAATTTCCTCTGATAATTGTCTAGGTGTGTCACTTTTAAAGTTTGTCACAAGCTTCTCCCCTTGCTAACTTGGAATGGAAAACACGATAGGATGGAAGAAATGTCACTTGGTGTAATTCGGTCGAGACAAACGTCCCAGCAGTCCTAACCTAACCCTGAAGGATTTCCATGAGACAGCCAAGAGAAGACATTGAGGCCCAGATGAAATTAGGTTGTGTTAATATGGTATGTCGTAAAGATGTCAAACAAATGGAGCAGATAAACTGTGAGTCAGTCTTGTGGGCAGCCAGTTCAAGTGTCTGCAGCGCCAAAACAGGGTGCACCATGACAATTTAATAACCTGCAATGTCACCTGGGAGCAGTCACACTGCCATCGGGTGCTGTTATTGTAATTATCTTTGGGCAAAACACCTTCTCTGTGCTGATAAATCGTAAAAGATTGTGTAGTTCTTTACCGGGGACAGCCAGTTCTTTTTTTGTACGTGATGTTATTTCATATTAGAGCTATCTTTACTCCCAGCCGGTATCATCTTCTTATCTTCCAACTCTGATCACTGTCATCATCTGCGTTGTCTCTCCCGTCTGCTCTTGGAAAATGACAACCGCTTGACTTTTCTTTGTGCGCGCTCTGCGCTGACAAGAGATCTCACTCCTTCCCAAAGTCTATCCACTGTTTGGATTTTGTTCGCCTTCCATTAATTTCCGTCTCCGAATTATTTGTTCCACCTACACGCACATTATAAAGCTGCCACGACTGCAAACAACAATCTATTCGGTTTACGAAATCTCAAATAATAGTCTGTCCACCCCCTCACCACTGAACAAAATAAACAAACAAGACAACACACAATTTTCACATTTTTGAATTTCTCCAAATTATGGGACGTTACATGTAGGCGTAGCAAGAAAGGATAAAAGCCTGCAGTGAAATGTCAGTGAATATTACTTTAATTGAAAGTTAATGTTATGTTAATGGCCTGCTGCTGTGGCTAAAGCTAAATGCATAAAATGATTAAAATTGACATAAAATTAATTTCAGTATTTGTGTAATGAAATGATTAACTTCAGCCTCATGTCATTACTCAGAGTAGATGGATCATCGGGATAATTGACAGAGGTGGCTACTGAAACTATGCAAACGTAGTGTTACATTCATAGGCAATTAAAAAAAACTACAGACCAGCTTTTCTATTCATGAACTGAAATAGAGCATGTTTTTGAGAGAAAATCAGTCTAATTAAAACTACATTGAAAGTCGTTTGTGGAGTTGGTTTTCCAGTCTCATTGTCTTGTCTGTCAAAACAGTTAGCCAGCTGAGATATTATTATGGTCATAGTGGGTGTTTGGAAAATAAAGCAGTTGGCGTTGTTGTTAGTGCTTTCACAGATTGATTTCTGTAGGCTGTCAGATGTCAAATGCAAAGCCTTTTAAGCTGTTAAACGATACCATTAGATACTGAAGTGACAAATAAAAAAGTTGACCAACTTGGTCAAGAAATGTCAACTCTAACACACAAACTTACATTTATTCTAATTAAAAGTATTGTTAGCGGTACATTTTTAAAACACACACACACACACACACACACACACACATATTTGAGTTTGGGAAGAGTTGACGAGCCACTATTTGCAGAGTTGCCTCTGCTGAGGCATATCTGCAGATGGTGGCTCGTCAACTCTTCCAAGACTGAAAAGAGTGCAGACAGATGGACCATTTACCGTTTACATCTTGGCAATCCCAAGTATTTCCAATTTGGACATTCTCTTCCCAGTTTTGCCTGAGCATTAGGCTGCTTTTCACATTTTTCTGTAAACACATAAATCTCTCAGAGGATTGTGCTCGTCTTTGGGGCCGCCCTCCTCTGAAATCCAGTCCACTGCATATAATTGGAAATAAGGAAATCTAAACCCTGAATAATGCAGAACAAACTGTAAATCACTTTGCTTTTAATTAAATTTTTAGGGATTTAGACTTGGCTTCATGCTGAACCCCCAGCAGTCATCCAACGACTTTGCCGACAATGCATGGAAATAAGCGATCCATTATACTACGGTATGAATTCAGCTATTTCTCTTGATCTCGCAGAATTGACGGAGTCTTAAGCGTTATTTGGAGATATCACCCACGCTGTATTGCATTACATTCAACAAAGGATTACGCTGGTCAATTTGTTATTTTTTCTGGAAATGGAGAAATTGCAATTCAAACATAATACTCAAAATAACCGGTAAAGCAATAAAATGCTTCCTTGTGTTCTGGAAAACTACTTATTGCCCGCAGGGAGAAGAGCAGTTGATCTGAAATCAGAGTTGTCCTTGTTTGGAGATTTGATGTGCTGAGGCAATGGAAAATGACCGGGCTAACCCACCCCATCCCATTTTTTTTTTTCTTCTTCTCAAGACAAGAAAATTGCTCTCCATTACATCCCACTAAGCAGTTTAGGCTGTGAATCCCAGTGGCAAATGAGCCTTTCCTTTAAGAGGGCCAAGCACATGTGGGACTGATTATTATGGGGCTGGCCCAGGATTATTAATCAATGACAGTAATTACCCACCTACCATAGCGGAAAGACTCCAAAAAAACAGCCTGTTACATCAATATGACAGGGAAATTATCTATTTGCCCTGATGTTAGACAAGTTACTCATCTGCTCATAGATTAATGATTAAATGCAAATATGATGTCAAGTGTAACAAGCTAAGTCACATATTTATGACTATACTAATAGAGAATCTGTTGCAACATTGTCCATAATTGTTCCATCATTATAACATTTAAGTTTGCAATATGCTTTAAAACTGACCGTATTTCAAGTTTGGATGGGGTTTGCCCACCGCACATACACAGTGAGTGCAATATACTCAAAGATAAATAATAGATACATTTGGTCCATTTAAGCTGTCAGAAAACAGATTATTTGAAAGGCTGAACTGAATAGAGATGTTGTGGATTGTACTCATTTTTGTATTCAGAATGGCTGCCATTGTTGCTGCTTGAATCTCTTTACCACCTGCAGTTGTTTTGTGCCACTTCAACTTGCTGAAGTCTTTAAAAAAGTGTTTATTATACCGCGTTTCTGTAGCCTTGTCCTTTGTTGATATAGACATCATTAAGTCACCTGTGAACATTTGCTTCAGGATATGTTTTTCAAGTCTTGTAAAGTGCATTAGCATTGCTGTGTCTGACGAGGATATTGAATGGCTCATAGAAAGCATGTTTCTAACTTTCACCTGATGGGATGATGAATGAGTTGAGATCTGTCCAGTATGGTGCCTTTTCTGGCCATCATACTCCATCTGAGAGCACAAAAAACATTTTGTGTGTTGTTGTTATATTTGGTATTATTTCATTTTGTGCTTTCAGGCCAGGGATGAGAGAACGTTTAACAAACAGGAAGAGTGGGCACTAAGGATGTTGATGCTGTGATATCACAGCTTTCAGTATTTTCTCCAAAGAAAGGAAAGAAGAATCAAAAGTATCTCTTTACATAATCACCCTGAATATTAACATAGATTTGGTGGATAATATATTTTAAACTTAGGTAGTTAGTATGTTCCCCTTTGTTGTTTTTTAATCAAAAAAGCACCATTAAATACCTCATCATTTATAAGGATTGTATGTTCTGTTGCAAACACAGTTGTTTAAAGTCAAGATTAAAAACATTCATAAAAGTTAAGTAATAACTCTCCAACATAAAATCAAAAAGAGTGACTGTGCATCTGCATGTGTATTTTCTTTGATTTTGTTTAGTGTACATAGTTAATGCCCTATTCTTCTTTGGACCTGATGGTTATAACACATTTCACAAAACATGACATCTAAGAAAATACAACGTTCCAGTAAACATGACATATCATAAAAAAAAACCATTTTACACAATACAAAATTTCAGAAAACACATTTCAAAGAAACATGACTTTTTATAAAACACAACATTGTGCAAAAATTACATTTAACAAAACACATTATTTTTAAAAAAACATTTCACAACATAATACAAGTTTCAAGAAACATGACAATTCAGAAAATGACATTTTAGAAAAAAAGATTTCAGAAACACGACACTTAACACATTTCACAACCTTTCATAAAAGATGACATTTCATAAAACATGACATTTCAGAAAAACAATATTTTACAAAACACATTATTTAAAAAAAAAAAAAAATGACATTTTATCACACATTACACATATACACAAACACAATTTCACCAAACACAGTTCACCAAACTCAACATTTCAGGGAACGCAACAACATTCTAGTTGACTTGACATCTCACAAAACAAAAGATTTCAGCAAACGCTACACAGTAACATTTCACAAAACACAACAGCGAAAGAGAAAGCACAGCAGCGTTTTGTGAAACTCAAACTGGTAGACATGTATTTTAACAATGGTTCATCATTGCTGATTGGCTGTACTGTTTGTCAATCTGGTGTTGTGATTTCTGATATGTTGTTGTGTTTTGACCCTCAGGGCCACCATACTATTCAGTGTGTGTGACAAGAGTATTATTATAATTTGAATGTGTGACACATCTGAGGGTGATCTGCAGTGACTGCACTCTAAAATAGACTTGTCTGAATCTCATCATTATTATGCTGCTCCACAGGTCCACACTAATAACGTTTAGCAAAGACCTTGCGGGTTAATCTGCACTTGCACATTTCAGCCCTACCTGTCACACTAGACCTAGAAGGTATTTAGAGTTCAAACCAGAGGTCTGCCTGAGAAAGTTAACGTCCCAAAGGAACTTTTTAGATAGACGTCGGGTGTTTTCACTCTCCAGTTTCATCTGCAATCCTTTACCCAGTTTTGTTTTCCTCCCTAGGGCTACTTCGGATTGACATTTCAAAACGTTTTACTGTTTATTGTTTTGCTCCCCCCCCACCCATTATTCTATGAGCTCTAAGTATATGCTTTAAATAATAAATCATATTTGAATAAAAGAAAGAAGGGCCAACATTTTGTTGTAGCGTGTTGCTGTCACAACAGTGGCCTCTTTCTATTTTAGTATTTGTTAATTATATGGGGAAAAAATCTTTCTTGAGCTTCAACCTTTATAATGAAGAATCAGCTTCATTTTTACATGGAACAATTCATACAGCACGTACCGTGTGAATACTCCATTGGTTTTTATCTCTAAAGTGTGTCTAATCTCATTGAGCAGAGAAATAGTTTGGTCTGCTATTTTGCTAACTGGTCCCTCTAGAGAAATAGTGCTCATTGGGATTCATATGGAAGTGCTTTTCACTCTGACTTATCAGTTGTAAGGTTATATATTTCAGAGTATTGCCTCCACCCAGCTCACTCTGATAGTGTGGAGACACAGTCTTATCCACGCAGGATCGAGACGCTGGCAGACCTTTGATTACGCTCTAATCTAAAACTGGATGCTAACTGTTTGGAGCGCACTCAGCCAGCTCTCTGTCTCTACATTGACCGGGCGCTTCTTCGCACTCCTCCAGTGTACACTCGAGCTTCATTAGAACAACACACAGCTCTGACACTTATTTAGGTTTTGCTTGCTGCTGCCACAAATGCCTATGAATCCATACACTGTCTACAACTGCAATTACAAACAGGCTTGTGTCCCCTTTATTATAGTATCCGAAGTCTCTGCTTAACCTCGTGCACAAGGTGTTGTGAATCAGTATCATTTTAGTCTGCAGCAATTGTGGATGCACAATATGGATTTTTTTTGAGCTGATAGCGATAACTGATAATTGCCTACTTCACATGGCCAATACTCATAACATAACTGATCATTACTTTTTTTATTACTTTTTTTTATTTTAAAAAAGGAGTTAATAAGCTGTAGTTTATGCACACATGAGGGTATAAAGGTGCAGATGAAGTGAATAAATATGTATAATTCAATATTCTATAGCCCTGACCTCAGCAAATCTAACTGACATCACTATTGTCAACTCAGCAAAAACAAGGAACGTTTTGGGCTCTTCATTATATACAAGTAATTGAAGCAGAAAGTTAAGTCTCTCATCTCACCATGGAGACACTAGGAGACTTTTGCTGTGGGTAAAGGAGCTCTGCATTGGGGACAGGTAGTAAGAGTCTGCCGCACACACACATTGACAGGGCTAACTGTAGCAGCGCATGCCTAGTACTACTTTTAAAGGCTCTGTGTTGAATGTGAGCTGCTGCTGCTGCTGTGTTATATACTGGCCTTATTAATCAGCTATAAATTCATCATCAGAATAATACATAATAATATAAATTTGCCATTGCTGGCTGATAATATAGCTGCCAGATATATATTGCACATCCGTAGAAGCAATGCAGTTCCACTGAGAGGTCCCTAAACTCCCATTGGGTCTTTAGATAGACAGACAGACCAGATTTCTAGATAAACAGATATATAGATGTTTCTTATCTGTAGACAGGTGTTGCATTATTGCATTGCATTATATACTATTAGCATTTCGCTCTAAACACTAAACACAGGGCATCTAGTTCTTGTGCATAAATGTACATTTCTAATGCTACTGTGATGTCCATATCAAATAAATTAACTATAATTTCCCTTGTCATGGTCCATGGTTTATGCTTTTATTAAGGAGAAATAGGTTTAGATTATACTCTTATCTCCTTTGAGACTACAACATATGTGCAAACTGTTAATTATGTTTATTGTAAATGACAGTATGCTTTTGTTATAAACTATAGCCTTAGTGTTCTTGAGGTATTTTATATAAGCTGCTGAAACAATCATGCACTAATGACTACAACATTTGCCGGTCTTACTAGTCTAAAATGAAGGTTATCATTGTAATCAATCAAGGTCGTGCAAATCCACTCATAGCAAGTGATGAATCAAGGACTCATGAGGCTTTATGTCATCAGATTTCTTTCATAATTTCACTGAGCAGCAGGCTGTTTAACACTTCCAAGGATCTAATTTTTGAGAGATCATAACTTTGGTTTATATTATATGAACAAGTACTGGACAAGTCTCTCTTTGTTTGTGCTATTTCTATCCCTGATTTTCCTATTTATAAATTATTGCCACAGTGAAAGATAGTACCAAACAGCCCGAGACCCAGAGCTGTTTTCGATGGGTTGAAGCGACTTCAAGTGTTTGTTTTTAGCGATAAATTTTCAGAAGTAGTACTTTAAGTAGTGAGCATCAGTGGAACTTACAGGACGATAGTTAGACAAAACACCTTTGGGAGATGCAGATGCAGTTCAGTTCACCTCCTTCTTTATCTGCTGCTCCCTTTCAGTACATAATGGGAGTCTCTGGTGTTTACTGTAACTGCACCTGTGCTAATAATACTAATCATCAGCCTGTGATAAATTCTTCTCCCTGATAGCGTGAGGAATCTTTCCCATGCCCTATTTAATCTGGGAGACCAGGCCGTCTGTTCCATCTCTCTCCACTCGGCAAACACAGATAAATCACAGCAAAGTGCCCACTATTAGTAAGTGACATATAGCCCATTCTGATTAAATTACCCCCGAGAACATTATCATTCTGCCGAGCATGTTTATCAAAGCAGTCTCCGCCCAATCACATACAGCGTAGCTTACACTATCAGAGGGCCATCCAACAACCTGTGATTTGTTAATTTAGGTACAACTTGTTAACAAGGAAACTTTTGGTCTTGTTTAGGAAGTCCTTTAAACAAGATGACTTTAATGTTGTGCTTCAAGTTTGAATTCTGTTGTTAATGCTTTTTAATGTATGCTGCAGTGTTAGTAATAGAAATGTAATCAAAAAATGAACTCGGTCACGGCCATTTGAACGTCTTCTGATTGTTTATTGTCACACTTCACTATGTTAGGAACAAATTGAAATGCTTTATTTTTAGATGAATCACCATACAGTTTTTACTTTATCAACAATTTTTTTAAAGGGTCCCATAATTCCAGGGCTTCATTGAATTTTCTCAGGCCACAGAAGGGCTGTAATCCCAAAATATAAAAAATAACACATTTTATGAGATTTTCATGTAACAGCAGTGCATTGTTAACATTTTTAGCCTCGCTTTCTCACAAATGAAATGGCTAACATGGCAGACGGCTGAACAGACTGTACTCTATCTCTGCATAATGGATCAAATAGACACAGTGTGACTGCTTTCAAGGTGTTTTTTTCTGATTTTAGATTTGAGGCTCGAGTGAAAGAAATCCTTTGTTGTAGCAGATAAATTAGCTGGACTTAACTCAACCCTGGTGGCCATCACAGTTTCAACCAGACACAGTGCTAAGTCAACATCTTCTCCACTGCTCACTGTTAGCACTCACATCATAAATGTCACCTCATCACTTCATGCACACTCCATTTACCAGACGGGGGCTACTTCAGACTTTCTCAGACAGTTTTGATTGTTTTGTCTGGTACCTCACTCATTCAGTCTGTCACTTATTATGGTATTAAGCAGTAATGGTTTTAAATGAGAAAGTTATACTTTGTTAATGGTAATCTTTCATTTATTAAAACTGCAAATCAACAAAGAATTAAATCAAGGAAAAGGTAGCAATATTTCTCAGATAAACTTTTTTGGAAAAAAACTAATAAACCTCTGATGCATAAAAGATAATGGTCAGACCTTGCTGCTGGGATGAAATTTTAAGCTCTTTTGATTATAATCTCCAAAATTTCAAGATGAATTAATGATTGAATAAATTGGGAATGAAAAGGAAGATCGGATATCAAGGAGAGGCCAGATGTTTTCTCGCATTATTTATGAGCGAAAAAGTGCCTCTGCCTCTCCAGACTAATCAACTCGCTCTCCGGCTTCTCATTGGCTGTAATGGGTGCACTCTCAAGGAACAGAACAAACCTAATATCACTGCTCGCCTGCAAAGGCCCAAGTAGTCCTCCGTGTCCCTCTCTTTTCAGATATTTGTGTTTCCTTTGTTGGCTGGCCTGTCAGTCTTCCAGGCCTCTTGAGGACTGGGGTAATTTGGTAATTTTGCCTAAACGGTGATACTGTAATTATGTGGCATCAGCTGCCTAGCTGTCAGTGAGACGGCCAGCGGTCATTCATCACCAGGAAACTACAAGGAGGGGGGTGGCATCTTGAGTGATCGGGTAAACACTAGCAGAAAGAAAGTGTGGTGGTCTCACCCAAAAAATGGCTGAAAATAGGAGGTGAGAGGCCTTTGGAGTAATGGGGTGCAGGAGCCGCTACAGCCTGTGTGGCGGGCTGGTTGTTTCGCCGAGATAGGGGGGTCAGCAAGGCATGCCTGAGCCCCAGAATGACAGTGATGCATCAGGAGGGGGCTTTTGGGTGGCAGATGAAGTGGGACCACTGGAAGGTCAGGTTTGAAGTGGAATGTGGCAGCAGCTCTAATGCAGTCCTGCCTTCCCATCTGTCCGTGAGTAAGCCTGGTCTAATGAAGGCTGTCGCTATAAAGGGCTCATCACCCAGCGGTGGCACATTTACACATACACACACACACGGAGAGAACCGTCACTACTGAATTGTGTCGGCTGCCAAAATCTATTACATTTAAAAATACATATATATTTATCTTGAACAGTATTTTGTCATTATACATTAACATGACATATTCTAGCTACACCGCATTTGGGGATCAGAAAATACCTTTTAAAAATCCTGCAATTTTTCCTATATGAATGTTTAATGTTGGCATCAGATTAAAGGGTGATTGCACTTTTTTTTTTGTTTTGTTTTTTGCCTGATTTTCAGCTTTACTTTCCCAGAATCATGCAACTGATAATGATGCAATCGCAGTGCTATATGACACAAGGAAACAGATTTGTCAGCCAGGAAGAAAACTTATAGGAGAAACGCAAAGGGAGAGACACAACAATAACGGTGCCATTCCATATTTGGCTTAGAAACTTAAGGGGATCCTTTTTTTCTAGATAATTATTGTTATTTTATTTTGTAACTTAGTCCCATGTTTCAGAGTCTCTCCATTTTATTTTTGTAAGGACTATGACTAAAATGGATCATTCTTCCTACTGCCCATGCATGCATCATTAGGTGAAGGATCTGGGGGCTATGAGGGGTTCTGAATAGGCAAGCCATGAGGAATTATGCACAGATGGCCAAATTTTCCAAAGTGGGCCTGTCATCCACAACCCACTCCAGCACCACCACCACCCACCCACCCACCCAACTCTTGGCGTGGCTGTACCCCAGCACATGGGGACTTGGAAACTGGAAGGTCGCTGGTTTAAATCCCTGTATGGAACAAAATCATTAGCTGGAGAGATGCCAGCCTTGCTTCCTCAGTGCCCTTGAGCAAGGCACCAAAGACCCAACTGCTGGGAGCACCTGTCCATGGGTAAGCCCCTTGCTCCAGTTAATGCATGTGTAGAGGTGTGTGTATTTCAGGCCTGCGTGTATATAACATGTAAATTACAACAAAGAAAAAAAATGTTTTTCCCTTTGGGGATTAATAAAATATGCCTTCTTCTTCCTCTAATACCAACATGGGCAATTTCAAATGATCTAACTGCAATGACACGGCTACTAGAAACTAACATCATCAAACATAAATACAATTGGGCTCATTGAATCCACAGGAGTCTCAGTTTTCCAGTCATACTCAATTTATGCAATTCCAAGAGTGTTGAAGAACCCCAGTATGCAGAAATATTCAAATAGATTTTGAAAAATGGTAATGCCACTTTTTCCCTCGCCAATATCTAGCCTTACTTCAAGATAGCATTTTTAATACACATTCAGTCATATAGTATTATACCAGTATCTTTACTATGGCTTTAAACCTGAGCCTGCTACAGTGGGTTTGTTTGCTAGTGCTCCTACCATATGCTTCTTCACACTTTTTGGGCCAGAAATGTGGCCATTGCCTCTGTGCTCCTTTAAATTTTCTTGTCTTTGTTCTCTGGCTTCTGTTTTTTTTTTTTAGCCCCTCATTTAGGTGAGGCATTTGTTTTGTGTTTTAATTATAACAATAAATGTGTTAATAATGTAAAATCATATGTGTTGTCAGTGATGTAAATCAGTAAGTAAATTGTTGTAGATCCCTGTTTGCTTTGGGCTGGAAGCATCTGTTCCCTTTCACCCCTCCCACTTTGATCTTAAAGAGCTATTTCAGTTTTATTTGACATTTTTTGCCACCATTTATGGCCTCATAGAAGCTCCTGCGCAGTTTCATCTCAAATGGATCAATGGCAAAGTCTTTCACAAACAGCTGCTGAGTTAGGAAGCATGACGTGATGCTACCCCAGAAGTTGACATTTAAACCAACGTGGTTGCACAATGTATTCAGTGTAGATAGAAGGAGAGTGAGGCGTTACACTGCCTCAACAAAGAATTAGTGCCTGAATTATTTTTCTTGTTAGGTGAGGAGCTTTTTTTTTTAAACACCAATCCCTTTAAACATCTAGTTGTCTTTATTCAAATTTAATTATATGCTCTATTTTAGAGGTTGACTGTCTCACTACAACAACAGCACTGTGGTGTTAAGCAGGGCTTCAGGCTCCCTGATACGGTGACTAAGACCAATACAGAACACTGCCACTCTTTCCCCAGGGATAATATAGTGCACAGTTTATGGGTAACACTAGCATGTCTCCAGTGTTGACAGTGTTGTTGTCTCAAGAAGAAAAGCAAAGTTTTAATCTGATGGCTTTGTTTACCTCTCATCCAAGACTTAGGATAAAAACTAATTAAGAACAGGGAGTAACAGACTCCTGTAGTGCCATTTTCACAGCTAATTATGCATGAATACTGCCTGCCTAAATAGTTGCTCCCTAGTCTTTGATGTTCTTTTCACTAAATTGCTATGGTTACTTCCGCTCATTAGGCTTTTAAGATTGTAAGCGTTGACAGGTTTTGTCTTTTTTTTCTCACTTCACATCCCAGAAATCCTCTGCGGAAGACGTGGGGATGGAGTAACATGTTGGTGGCTAGTCAGTAAAGTCTGAGCTGCGTTCTTAAGTATATAATCATGTGACCTGTGTGTATATCCCAGGTTGCCATTCTAGGGTTTAATGCTGTGGATTTAGGCTTGCACTGCGGCCCTTAAAAACCATTAACCTTCCCATAAAAGTGCATATGGCTCTCTATAAACCCTAATGGGGAATGGGACCAATACACAAGAGCCTATGTCTGCTTTCAGGGGCACCTCTTTTGAGAAATACGGAAATGAGACTCCATAAAAACAGCAAATAAAACTTCTTTTTGCGTGCATTATGGTATTGGGGGGTTTCCCAGATTTGCGTGCACCTTGGTTTAAGTGCTGTCTCGATCAATATTTTCCCAGGAAATTAAAGTTTGTATATTTGTGTGTAGATTTTATGGCCCAAGGCTGTTTGAATTTCTAACCTTTAACTCATTACTTATTTATTTCCTTGACCCTTTTTTCAACACCTCATGGAATAACACAAAATGTGGCATCTGCGTAGCTTCATGTCTTGAAGCAGTTCGGTTTTAAGAGTAGACAAGTAACTCCCCTCTACAATAAGTAAGTTCTGCAATTTGACAACAAAAAACACCATATTGAAAATAATCAGACATGACAAGGAGGTTTCACACTGTATAGAATAAATGTGTAATATCATACTTTCTAGTCAGTATTTAAAATAGATTAGATATAATATCCAGCAATAATAACAGATCTTCAGAAAGACATCATGTAGGCTGTTTAATTACACTCAGCAACAATCAAGGGAAAATAGAGAAAATAGTCCACTTTTTAAAATTGCTTCTCTGCCTACAGCGGTTATTCAAGTAATTGTTTCTTTATGTAATCACATATATCACAGATTTATTTTGTAACGGCATTAAACTGACTATTGACCGCAGTAAACCAGGACATGTTTGCTTATACCTTTTTATGACATATGTTGGCCTGAGGTGCTCGTGTTCCTGCCATCATGCTGCTTCTGTTTCCCAGGTTGTTTTAAAGGCATTGCAAGGTGAGAAACGGCTCTGTGGCAAGTAGTTTTATGGTGATCACCTTGAGTCGTTGCTCTGGCCAGGAGACCAGTGAGTGTAATGGATCTGCTGGGAACCCTCAGTATGGATTTATGAAAGTGCAGGGCTGCAGGGAAGGATCAGTCACTTGCCTCTGTTTTCCACAGGCCGAGAGACACCAATGAATAACGTCAGAGAGCTAATCCAAGGCGACAAGGTTTTGACAAACAATACACAGAGACTCTTTCTGGCAGTTGTTACTGATTCTCAAAGTTTACTTATCCAGCACTTCTAGGAACTTTAAAGTCCGGGTAAAACAAATATGAGGGTGTTTTAAAAAAAAATTTAAACACATTATAAATGTTATAAAGTACTTGGTGAAAAAATGTGAAAATTCTGGGAACTATGTCATTCCTGCTTTGTGGCATTAGATCATTAAACTGTTTTTCATCATTTCTATGTCCAGGATTTTTTTAAGAGGCCATAAAAGCATGCTTGGTGATGCACTATAGCCATCCTTAACATAATCCCTCCCCCACTCTATAACAACAAAGAGCGAGCCGCTGTGAAGCAACAGACTAGAAGCTAACTCAGTTAACCAGTAGCACAGTAACACTCTGTGAGCTGAAGAACAAGAGAGACACTGTACGGTGACCAACTCTCATTCAGCAGCTACTAGCTGGTAACGTTAGCACAAAGCAATAAGCCATAACTGCTGGTGGTTCAGGTTGCTATTTTAGGCTAAAACGACTGACAGGTACGTTAGTGATGGATATTCTGCTTGTGGTTATCTAACCTATAAGTTTATTTGTGGATTTATTAGACTTATAGAGCTAAGATGGCTTGTATATAATATAAAGCTCTAACATTAGTAGTGAGTCTTGTGGCTGTGATGTAGTTTCAGCTCCATCAGCGGATACTCCCCTGGTTTTCCACGATTTTGAAACCTAATTTTATATACTTGTCAATTCTTTTCTTTTTTTTTAATTCAAATTTTGCTGGGTGGATAACAACACATTTTTCTGTTCTGACAAACTCATTATACATATTTACATTTTATTTCATAAGAAGTCTAAACCTTACAACATAGAATTTTTAATTGGGATCACTGCTACTGCACAATTTCCTGAGAAATGATTGCTTCATGAAAGTTTGCAATCTCCTCTCTGAGTAATTGCACACAGAGGCACGCATTAACACATACACACATAATCCAGCATGTTATTCAGCACGTGGCTGTGCACCATGGGGGACCAGGACGTGTCGGTAAAGGTCCCCTCCATGTGCGTGGTGGTTAGGTTGGCAGGGCAAGCAGGGGAGCGTCCGGATCAAGTTTCCCCCTCCTGCTGTCTAATTATTGACCCATCTGGTATTGTCTTTTCAATTGTTTCAATTATGATGGCACTGGTGTTGCTCAGCACCCTGGCGTCAAGACATGCATAATTCATGTGCAACACCCTGGACTCCACTCAGAGCTGTGGGCTTGAGCTGAATGTCAATACCGCCCCATGCCCCCGGTGGAGCAGAGGGTTGTCTGTATTGACAGCGAGGCAGATAAGGAGAGCAAAAGCAAGTGCTGCCAAAGACAGTGGATAGCGATGCTATCATAAAGCGTGTAGGTGAGAGGAATTTTCTGCTTGTGTGTCGGTGTCATCGTGAAGTAAGCTGTCTTCACAGCCTGTGTTTGCTGTTGCCTGATATGTGACCTCATTATTGTCACCCCCAGACCTTCGAATCAATAATGTTCAATTACTCATGAACTACGACACAGCACTATTTACTAGGAAATCAAAGCCAACCAAGGGTTAACTCTCATCAGGGATTTGACTTCATGGGCCCATCCACCGATTCCATCATGGTACAGTGCAAAGGCTGAGAAAAGGTAAAAGTCAATCACGAGGAAAAAGTTCAGGGAGTGCGACTGTTCATTAAGAGGTGTGAAGATGAAAGAGAGAAGGGGTCACAGTTTTGACACCCTGCTGTAATGGGGGCGCTTCTGGGAAGGCAGTACATGACATCTGTAAAATGTGTCATTACTAGATGCCAGTGGCAATTGTTTACCCACAGATTGGATCGCAGCAGATGATCAAAAGAATCTCATATTGTTCACAGTAGCAGTCTTATCCACCACTGTCTTCTGTTCTGACAAGACATTTTGTTGTGACACATGAGACGTAGGATGAATTCATGTTTATGCAGTCTGCATGGGCACTCAAGAGCACAGACACCATCTGTATTGCTCTTAAAACATTACTTAGAATTTTAAGGTTGTTATTTTTGTATTTTCTCCCAGATGGTTTGGAGGTTTCTTTGCATATCCATTTTTCATATCTGTCATCACAGTTGTGAAAAACTCATTGATTCAGTACTTGTGGGCCCATGTGACTCATTTAGTATTCATGCAGTGACCGCTCACAACAACTCACCTTCAATTGCAGAGGTGCTCTCATTCACACTGGCCTACTGACCTCCAGCTCTATCTCTGGTCCCCCTGCAGTCACACTGGATGTGCGCAGAATAAGCTGTCAGAGCCATAACAAGACGGAGATTTCACTCCGCTAAAGACCTCAGCCTTCAAGAGCTAAACGATGCCTCTGCCTTTAGGGAGAAACTCCACACTGGGAATATTAACCCCCTGCACCTCATTCAAGGGCATTTGTTTAAGTGAAAAATTCCATTTTCTAGTGTGCCGACATCAACACACATCAGTATCAGTGATAATGGAAATGAGGAATGCAAATGTGTGTATGTCAGCTTATTATGAAACATTCCTGCTGTTAAGAAAAATGTAACAATTGTTTTGAGATTTGAGTTGTTTTTTATTTCAGCAGCAGATCCAAGCTGACACCAATTATGAAACTGACTAGAAGGGTACTTCGAGAGCACAGACCTCTGCCAAGGCCAAACACCTTATCTTGCAATGATAACAAAAGTTAAAAATTATTTTTGTACATCCGCCCCGTGATTTGCATCTGCTCCAAAACTGAATGGGTTCTTCCTTGGCCCATGCTACACCCTGCCACCAAGTTTCATGGAAGTCAAGCCAGTTCCCCAGCTGACAGAAAACAGACAAAGCCAACCAAAAACATACAATACAGGAATACAGCAGAAGAATTGCATTAATACAATATATTAATTCAGTAGGGACATTATGTGTATTTTTTTAAAAAAAAAATGTTATCAGTTTTTTTGCTGTTTGTCAGGTTAGATGCCCATCATGCCTATTGGGCCTTTGTGGCTACTGTTGTGCAGGGATGTCAGGGACCTTGTTGCCCTGAATTAAACCTCTCCTAAAGCTCTTGCTGCAAAGCTGTTGACTCGTTGAGGAAACACACAGCCTGAGAGGAAGTGCAGCCTGAGAGGCTCAACTCAGGTCAAAACTGTTCAGTGTACTGTCCAAGACACACTGGAGTTTGAGGACCCAGACTGCAACAGTGCTGTGACAAACAGATGTGTTAGAAAGGTAAAAATTAGTAGTTGAGTAAAAATGTTGGTTTTTAAATTAAGAAAAAAATCTTTAAAATTGAGGCCATCTTGGATTTTTGTCAATTTTTTGCCAGAATCAAAAAACTTAAAAAATGACCTTCAATTGTTTCAATTTTGCGCATTTCACATCGTAAAAAAATCTTTTACTCTTTTAACATCCTTCAACCCCAACAGAAGAATCCATTTCTCCTCTTTTGACATCGTTCTGTGGGATGTTGAGATCAGAGCTTTGTCTTTTGATTTGTAGTCAAAGTTTTGATGTGGGCAAGAGCTGATAGGTGTGGATTTTTCAGAATTAAACTGACTGTCAGTCTGTTTATTCTCTGTCTCCAAAGGTTTGTCCCGTTTGAATTTGAGGCAGAATGTTGTATGAATTGCAACAAGAGGGAGATATTTTTATCTTTTCCCTTGTTTGAAAATTGAAAAAAGGTTTTTTCTCACAGATATGTGAAAGACACATACTTTAGTCGGTGTGACATTTACTGCATGGACTGTGTGTTCATGGAAGAAATGACAGAAAAGCATCCTGCTTGTGACGAGGCTTCTGAATGGATCTACCAGTGCAGACTCTAATAAGCTTTACCTCAGTAGTTACTCATGACAGCGAGGCTCAGACACACCACAGGAAGCAGAAATAGTTAAAATATGGAGACAAGACAACCATTCCTCAAACCATTGTGCTCACTCCTGTGGAAACATTATTTTTCTGTTGATGTAGGACACAAAGCCAGGCTGTTGTCACCCTCTCCTGGCATGGCGACACACGCACAGCTGCACACCCCACCCCTGTACTCATCTGCCTCCTGCTCCGGGGCCATCGATCGGGAGCTGTCATGCTCTCAGGGGGGGTTGTACGGGCTTCTCCCCTGGCACAGCACTGCCCTTCCTAGGTAGAGTCACAAAGCGGCAGGGGGGCAGGGGGAATGGAGGTTGCAGCGGGTTGTGGAGGTGGGAAGGGTGGTGGTGGGGGTTTATGCGGGGAGCAGCTGCTTTCCTATGGATCACTTCATTAATATCCCAGGGCAGAAATTTGAGGGGCCGCAGCAGACTAATTAGCCCTGTCTGACCCTCGCGTCTCATAGAAGTCGCTCTTTTCCAGTTCCTGCAGACGCAATGCAAAGCCAAGTAACCCCCACCACCTACACCCATTCACCGAAACTGTCAGCCCTTTTTTTAAAAAAAAAAAGAATACGCTGTTGTAACACAAAAGTCTACCCCACCATTGTCTGCTGCACTCCGACATGTTGAAGTTAAGCATTTTTGCTGCCTCTTGTTTCATGATAAAGCATAAAAAAAACTCTTCTCATGCTGTTAAACTATTTCATGTCATCGCGTACCTGTCTTTTGTCCATCACTGTGTGTATGTTTGTGTAATGAGCGGTGTCTGTGACTCCCAGGGGGCAGCAGGGACAGTGTAGCACAATGGGAGCAGTGTGTGTGTGTTGGGTGCCAGGAGACAAGGAGCCATCCCTCATTAGTATCATCTGCTTTTCCAGATGGCAGGGTCAGAGTAAGAGGGAAGCTTGATGAAAGGACTCGTCCTGCAGGGTGACACTCATTCTGCCATGCAACACTCACTACGGCTCCTGGAGCCAAGTTCCCAGCTCTTACAGGTGATACCAGGGCTTTAGTGGGATTCGCAGTCAGAGAGAAAGAGAGCTTCATGTTCTCAATCCGGCTATGCAGCCGTGTACCCACGCTGCAACCTGATGAGTTTAACAATGATACAGAGAAAAGGAGAAAAGTTAACTCAAGAAGGTGACATTTCAAGTTGTTACTTGAAAAGCGAAAAAAAGAGAATGCAATTACTTTGACACCTGCTTTTCTCAAACACAACTTTACTTCTCACCTAGAATATTTCACTCCAACATGCTCTAATGTTTTCTGAAAGGCTCATTAGAGTGGAGCCTGGGTCCAACAAAAAGGCCACGAAGCCTTGTGTCATGGCTCAACACAGTGAATGAAGGCGGACGCTATCTCTGCTGTGGCCTGCGAGGCAGCGTCAGCGTCTGCGAGACGGAAAGGATAATGAGTGCTTTCACATTTTACCTTGAAAACTCACCAAGCAGCCCTTATACCAATTAAGAGCTTGTTTTTCACTGGAGTGGCCATTATCAAATCTGACCTTCCAATTATTTTTCTCATTTTCCTCCTGATACTGTCACCCCGGTGTGCCTGGTCAGCCCTCAGAGCCTCAGAGGATGGACAAGGAATGGGTAATGGTTCCCCAAGCTGAGATCTAAAGACCCCAGACACTGCCACCATAGTGCTACTTTCTCCCTGCCTTGTTATCTTTATTTTCTCACTATTGTCAATTGAAAAAACACATTACACGTATCTTTTCTTAAACTTGATGCTCAGAAATGTTTTTTTTTTCCTTCTTTCATTCTTTCTAAGCTCAACCCAAGATTTGGAAAAGCTGCACTCAAAGCAAAATGTAGAGTACTCAGATAACTGTTGGGACCTTTTAAATGGTCCCATTTTGTGCAGGATGAATGCATTTTGGATCCACAGTGAAATGTTCAGTAAGTGCCCCTACACACTGCATTTTTTCTCTCCCTCAAATCCATTGTTGTCAATCTAAATACGCGGAAAGCATGCTCAAAAGTGAAACGATGCTGGTGCACAAGCATTCCCCAGCGCATATTTTTCAGGACATGAGAGCTGCACCCTGAAATAAACAAATTCAACTTTTGGGTTGCAACTGCTTAGACCGCATGTCATGTGATGAGGAGCAATCAGTCAGAGCTGGCGGATATCTTTCCTTTCTTCTATTAAAATCGCTATGGAGAAGTTGATGATGTTAGTGCAGCTGTACCCAGAGCTTTACATACGACCCATGGATAATGTGTTGAAGGCCTAGTACACAACACCCCAGTGGAAGAAGATCCCTAAGAGAATAAGCCCTTTGTTTAAGATCTGTGTGTTTTTTTACCTTTCATGCATGTCTTATGTCTGGAGTCATGTCGGTGTGCTCACCTGACGGTGACGGTTGTTGAACAGCTGCAGCAGGGTCACAAATAAACACACACACACACACACACACACATTGCATATGACTCTACTTGTTGGCAAGATAGCATTGGGGAAATAGAACTGTTAAAAAAGGGTTAAAGACTTTGGGGTTAAGTGAAAGCAGTGCTGGGATTTCAGTTATTTGGCAAAGCTTTTGCTACTCACATATTAATTTTGATTCAATAACACACTGATCATAGCAGGATGTCTTGCTGAGGGGTTGATGGCACCTTTTCATCTCTCGTTAACATTTCTGCCAATCTTATAATGTCATCCCCCAGTTAATTATTTATTTATTCTAGAGTGGAAAAAAACAGGGAATTTGAGAGCAGTGGTTTCAGGATCATCTAAATGTCCAGCGACTTTCACTCATGAATAGTGAAATAGACCACAGACTTAAATGACAGGAAAAATGATTAAATGCCTTCATGAAATGAGATTAAACTGAAATGAATGATATTCATAGATCAACTGAATATGAAAAAATACCTTTTGAAACAAAGCTGTGAGAATTCTATAGGAACTTGCAGTGAGCCAATAATGAGCAGGTTGCCTTTCAAAAGCTGCAATTAAAACCAACCACAAAGGCTTTTACAAAGCTAAACTACCTCCGCCACCCCCCACCCCCCCCGGAATTCAGATCGGGACACAGGACTTTTAAACTTTTCTCTCACCCTGCTCTGTGAAATAATACGGTAAATTTGAACTTAGATGACCCCTGGCTGTGTTTCCAGTGCTTTAGAGGTTATCTCAAGTCCCACTACAAGAGAGGACATTGTTTAATTCATCATCCCTGGAACATTGTTTCTGTCAGACTGCAAGTAATGACTCCATTAGCATTTTCAGCAGAGCACTGGGTACAACCTGGGACCAAAATGCATAAAACGGAGATTCCATAAAATGATTCAGAGTAATTATGATGTCTACAGAACAGCATGTAAGAAGATGGAAACAGTCATTACAAACAACAAAGTGAACAGGGACATTAGAAGAGACTGATCAAACCAACTATGTGTAACATTGAAAATATTTGTATTTAACAGTGGAGGTGAAGTTTCACTGACTAAACTATCAGCGTGGTTTAATATTATAGAGCACTGATATCCATAAAACAGGATGACAAAGGACCTTAAGTACTGTATGATACATTTTTAGCAGCACTGACATAGCCAATGACATCACGGTTTCAACAAACCCTCAAAGCATCATTTTAAGATTTAGATTCCACCATATTTGTGGCTTTCACTTTTTAATCCTCTGGGCCAAAGTTGCTCAAAAGAAATTAATCATTCTGATCCAGATTTGAAAATCCCATGTTTTGCTATGGAGGACCAGCTAATCCATCCTACTTTTGTGCCAGTGTGTTAAAGCAACATTGGATTGGGACACCCTGATCAAGACACAAACTTACCAAATCCAGGTAATGTCCTAAATCATGTCCAAAATAGAAATAAATGCATATTAATTTAACCAATTTAAAAGTTTTGTTACAATTTGTTCCTGAAATCCAACCTAAATCCAGCCTTTTGCTAGGATGAGGTTTATCCTGTTTTTTTGGTTCAAAGAAAGCCTAATCCTACCAACAACTTTTGAACAACACAGACTGAACATTTGTTCCAGTTCAGAATCAAGACTGTGATGTAATCCAATTTCTTAATCCTTTTTTCCTTTTGAACAACCTACATTTTTAAGATTTGATCCAATCTGGTAGCCCAAATCCAATCAGATTTCTTCTGGACATCTGGGCTGTGGAGCCTCATTTAGGATGCATATATGTAGATGTAAAGTGTTCTGAAAAAGTCTCAACGACTCTTTTCATGTCATCTTGATTGGTGCCTGTCATGCATATTCTTTACAGATTGCCTCAGGTTTTCTCAAGTTCACTGTGAATGTTGTTTTAGCCTTTAACTGTTTCTTCTCCAAGATAAAACCAGCATTCAAGTCTTATATTCACAGCCTTTGAGAAAAAATGTATTCAGCCTTAAGGTGCCCATCATGTGGAATCTTAATGTCAAGGCAGGTAATAGAATTAAAGATACAGTCAAGATATGTCAATACAGTTGAATATCAAAGGACTTAATGTACATTTGAAAAGAATGTAGCAGTGGTTGGCAAGTTGAGTGCCTGCGGTCCTGATTGTGGTGCGTGGGATGAGGAGGAGATTAAATGAAAAGATCTGAGGTCACTGAAAGACATGTATGCACAAAGAAGTTCCTGGAGGTATTTTTATTGATTTCTTTCAAGGTAAACAGGGCTGTCTCATTTTGCGTGGCTGCTTGGGCTTATTGTGAGACAGTAAAGGAAATTTAGGAGAGGCAATGTTTCTGGTTGTCTGTTGTTGTTGTTGTTGTTGTTGTTGTTGTTGTTGTTGTTGTTGTTGTTGTTGTTGATCGTGAGGAGGACTTTAAGAAGAACTGGCCTCTGTGTGTTTGTTTATGTCACCCTTTCTGAAATGCACACTGCACAGAAAATACAGTATCCTGTATTTTATTTCATTTACCTGTCATCACTTAACACGTAGGACACTTATGATTGAATAGTTGTGCAATAGTACTCTTTATAGAATGCATAATTGAACAATAGCACTTTTTCAAAATATGTATGGTTAAACACATGCGATATGTAGGCAAAGATAATGTGTATCAGATGGATGAACACCAAACAGCCGAGCTTGTTCTTTTCTTTTTAAAAGGAAGTAATGGACTAGCTTCTCCATAAACCACTGCATGTGAACCATCTGCTGTTGGAAAAATACCAAACAAAAAAAGAGGCATTGATGCTACATGTGTTCGGACGACAAAATAATCATCCTAGTTGGAAGGAGGGTCATTGCATTCACAATCTATTTGCTTATTTTTGTTTCGTTTTTGCATTTGACAAAACCCCAGTGCATTATTTTTGATTAACACTTGAAATATTTTAAAGCTAAGCGCCCAGATTCGGGCATCTTTATAATCCTGTTGCATATGCAACAGAATTGCAATCCAGCGGAGTACATTATGAAACAGATGGTCCCTTAGCAACCAGACACTTTGATGTTTGATGATGTCTGGGCTCTGACTGGCTGTGTCACGTCAGTAAATCTACCTCATTCAGACGGATCGTTCCTTATTTTTGACAAAGAAGGGAAGTAACTCATAGCCAATGAGTTGATGTGCACACTGCACATAATTACTCTCAATCCTAATACACACATTGCCCCTACCATTTAGCCCTAACCCCACCGTTTTGTGAGTTCACACTCAGGGGTAGGGTGTCTTGATTCTTGTTGGAATAGCAGGGTAAGATAAAGTGAAGAGTTTTTGCAGAGGCACATTCCAAATCAAGTGTTACGAGAAATCGTCAACAAGAAACAAAAGAGATATTTTCTTTGTTAACAAAGATTTAGGAATTACATTGACAATCTTATTATCAAAGTTTACCGTCATTTCAATGTGCTATGGTCCTTTTTCTTTGTAACTAAAGAATTTGCTGTTATGACAATGTCTAGGTAGCTAACTAGCTAGCTATCTAACATTACATTGTTATTGCTGATTTGTACATGAAAATACCATATTTTAACATGTTCCTATGTCCCCTCTCCCCCTTGATGGCATATTATACCCAAAATCTAACTTAAGTCCAGCAGCAAAGTTGCTGCACTTTTCTAATATTGGTGTAGACTAACAGGGTCAGAGCACTGACTGCTAACATTAACCTACAGAACCATGTCAGTATGTTCAGGATTGCTAATTTTCATGCATGTCAGGAAAAATATGAGCACAAGAAATCATGTCATAAATGTTAGAGTTGTACATCTTTCTGCTGGGACTCAGTGATGCGTTGTAATGATCCTGGTTTTACAAGAAAAGTCATTGAAACCACAAAGAACACAGTGACATGAAAAGGCAGTCTTTGCAGGTTAGGGTTTGTGTGCAAATAAAAAGATCACGGTACTGGTGTATAAATTTCACAGCATGGTGCCTGGATAGTTGAGAATATGTCAATATTTATTCATCCAACAAGAGTCATTTCAGGCACATTTTCAATGAGAGTTCCATATTTAGGTGTCTTATTTAAAAGAAGATCATGAAAGAGCAAAGTGATACTCAGTATGGATTTTTTTTTTTTACAGAACACTGTTTTTGCTTGTATTATTTTGTAAGTGGATATTTTGTGCCATTGAATGGGCCAGCAGCCACAGAGGATGAATCGTTCCAAGGTGAAGTAGTCCTGGTGGCTCTCAGCTTGTCACGTATTTAGCAGTGACAACATTATCCCCCTTTACTAAACTGGCTGGATGGAGATCAACATTATTGCTGGTCAGAGCACTTCTCAAGAACTTTTATTTCATTTCCGTTCAGTTTTATTGTGTTATTGATAGAATTATATGAAAGCAATATTGCTCCCTGACTCCTTGTGCGGTCTTTGTGAAAGATGAGATTCTGGCATTAAACCCACCTGTTTGGCCTCAAGTCAGCGGCTGTGGGTGCGTGCTTTTCTTCTTTCGCACACATGCATTCGTATCTATTTGTATGTGTTAGTAGACATCAGAGCAGGCGGGAGTGTGAAATTGACCTCAGCCACAGGGAGCAAAGCGTGGATTATTTGCCCCTAGAGAGATGGAGTGGCCACCCACATGTCGGCCCACGCCAGCATGTGTATTCAGTTGACAACAAAATTAGCTGTTTAGTTTCAGTCTCTGATTCAACACATCCACTTTCCCCCTACCTTATCATTGTTATGGGATTGCTATTGTTAGAAGGGTTTATTTGTTTAGACTTGTTTTCATGTGTTTATTTTTGGATTGAATTTTTCTACCTCTCTCAGGATCTTTGATGCATTGTTTTTCAATTACCTCCATTAATGAGACAATTGTAAGCTGCTAAAATTGCTTCAAAAAGAGAAGAAGTGGAGAGTTTGAAGTGTGAATAATAATTCATTTTCCCATTCCCATATGCTTATTCATAAAGAAAACCAATAGGCGCATAAAGAAACAAGCAAGTTGAAGGAGAAGTGCCCTCAAGCAAAAAAAGCCATTCATGCCTCGCCAGACATGCAAAAGGAGAAGCTTATTGACCCTGTTTGCCTTTTGTTTTCTCATCATTTTGTTGCAGCGGCTCAAGGTAGAACAGCTTTATCTGTCACTGACAAAACTGACATCAAATGGATTTCTTTCATGTATTAGCAGACAGCCTCAATCTGGATTGGCAGATGGTGGATAGCTTGATTACACGTTTGAAGCACTTTCTAAGAGGAATTAAAGGAATACTGTCTCATCTGCGACTTCTCCTCTCTACGCAAAAGGTCTCCAGTTTAAAGACCTTTGAAGCTGGTCAGAATGATCAATGCACTGCAGTCAAATATCCTTGTTGTTGCTAATTATTGTTGTTGACGTGCATTGCTATCGCACATGCTTTTTCTCTTGTTTAGATGATACAAGCAGCTCTTTAAAATGAAGCGTCATTGTATCAAGATGCTCTTTGAAAGCACCGCTGGCATGTGTGGATTAATGTAAAATTTGTTCGGTGAAGTCGGCTTGTTCAGTCACAGAAGAGCAATGGAGGTGTGTGTGTGTGTGTGTGTCTGCTTCTTCTGTGTTGATTGCATGTGATATTTATCAACTGTTAATGAGATGGCATTGACCTTTCATTAATCCTTGAAATTAAACATTTTACCTCAAGTGGTTGATGTGGCCTTAAATCTTTGTAGTTTTAATATTAATTTAACATGAAGCTGCTGTGATAGAATTGTAATACACACACATACACAGACATACACAACTTCAAAACTTTGTTTCGCGAGGCAGGGTTTTTACCAACAGTTGTAGTGAGTGATTCAATAATTAATTATGTGCAATGTGCCTGAAGCAGAGCTCATTTAGAGAGCATTCATGTTCGCCATATATTTTTGTGTATATATGTATGCATCCTTTTTGTGTTTGTCTATGTGTGTGTGTATGTGTGTGTGTTTGTAAATGAACTGCACAATACATATGTAAGGCCCTCATGATTCTCATAAATGGATTTGCATATCCATGTAGCTGCATAAGATTTATCTATTAATTTCTTTATGCATAAGTATTTTAGACACTCAGTTCCGTATTGCACATTTCTCACTCAGTTCAGTTGGGTACATACCTGAGGTAATAAGCTTTTTACAATATTGACTGAATTTCTCTCATTTCCTTTCAACAAAAATTAAAGCAATTCATACGGCCAACTTCGTATTTGTCGCTATAGCGATCTTCAGGTTGGCTATTTCTTCGAGTTTCAGTCTAAGTGTTCTACATGTTGTTTTCAGCCTTTACATTTTTGGTTCATATCCAGTCTTTTGCGATTTATTAAAATTCTTCAACTGAAATTCTCATCCACATCCCTTTTAAAGTTACATAACAATTCATCATCTTTAGGTGCAGGGTATCCATCATCACCAATCCGAGGAGGCATTCAGCTAGCTATTTTTCCGCTAGATTGCCGTGAAGATTATATATTTTTCATCAGCGGCTCTCATGGAGCATATTAAGGCAGCATCCCAAAGGGGTGGAATCGCTTATTTCTCTGGTGCTATTTTGAACGCAGTAGGATTGGACACGTGGCATGTTTCTGGTTAAAGAGGCGGATTACCCATGGAGGTATTTCTGTGTTGATTTCTCCTCCATGAGAAGCCATTAGCCTCCGGGGGCAGCGACGAGGTCTGCCCATTATTCAGGGACAAGGTGGTGGAAATGGAGAGGGATAAGACACAATGTGCTCAGGGCCAAGCTGCTCACTCCTCTGACCTGCTTCTCAGATGGCTTTTCCACACTCTCATGAAAGCCATTGCGCTGCATTTTAAAGAATAATAGAATCGCTGCCTCCTCCCTGAGAAACTATTTTAGCTTTGTAATTCCTTGGCACCGGGGCATTTCTTTGAAGGTGACTTCACAGCAAGTTTTCTTTTTACACCTCACAAATGCCTATAAGAAAAATCAAATGCTCCCTTAAACAAGGGCAGCGTGAGCATAGCTGCTTTTGTCGCTACATCAAGCTATGAGTATGAGGTTGTGGAGAAAAACGAATTGCGTCGATGTCTTTGAAGCGCAGAGGTCTGCGAGGGGCATGTTGAGGAGTTCTGCATCTCTGTGATGCTTTCATCACTGTTACACTTGATCTTTGCTTCCCAGTATCCTGTGTGCTTCAACACCTTTAATTCATGCTATTTTAACCAGTCTCCCCACTACTGCAACATGCAGGGAATGGTCTAGAGATACAAAATTTAGGAATACTTGTGCTTCGGGATCTCTGTAAGGTTACCAGTGAATCTGAAAAGGCTTAGATCTCCCTGCTACTCTCGTAACAAAACTCAGCCAAAACGCTTACTGGCTCTCCTGGGTTATTGCTTAGACTATAGAGCTTTACTTATGGATTTTCATATTGCCCACCACCCATGCCGCCACCACGGACACAATGAGTATAGAAGTGGATCAAGAGACAGACCTGCTCCTCTCTCTCTCTCTCTTGAACTCAGACGATACATCTAATAAAACTCGATAGTGCTGATTGAACATAAACCAAGATTCTGTAACTGCATTGCCTATTTCTTATATAACATTTCTTCATTAAACATATTGTGGTGTCCTGTTTAATTGTACAGAAAGTGGAAGCCATACTGTTTCCTGCATAATAAAAACAGAGGATGAAAAAAATGAAAGCAAGAAAGATAAACAAAGCAGCACTGATCAAATATAAACCAAGATACTGTAGCTACATTGCCTCTTTCTCAAATGTTTTAAGAAACAGGTTTTAGCTTACCGTTTAACTGTAATATTACCATTACCATATTAACGTTACCAGTAGCCCCGTGCATTCTGGTAGTTGTAGGTTTTCGATGTCCTGAGCAAACAGCCGTTTTCCTTTTTTTGTCTAGTCAATTTTAAAAGCGTTTTTGAATTTCTACTGCATTGACATACTAGTTTTGAAAAATGGAAATTTAAAAAAATGAAAAAATGAAATGAAAGTACCATCTCCTAGCAGTAAAATACTTGTTTAAAGCCACCAGCTTATTTTCAAGAACACTATTTAAGTTAATTAAAGAGCAACACTGTTTTTTCCCTTCTTTTCCGTGTTACAGATCTGTGTCTTAGCAGTAATAGCACAGACATTACAACAGCAAACTCATTGCTTTAAATTACTTGCAGTCCATGTATATGTTTTTTATTGTTTATTAATATATTGTGTGTGCAATACTTGGTCAAATCAGAAAACCTCATTTCCCACATGACTGTTTGACCACAGTCAGAACAGTATACAGCCTCCAGCCACATAAACTGTGTGAGCCATTCCTGCTGGGAAGAATAACATTTGGTCTCTGCCTTTTTCATGGCATCGTCTGCTGCTGACTGCTGACCTGAACTGGCCCGCTCATCAGAATTTTGGGAGAGCTTTGGCACCGGAGAGTTGCTTTTTTCAGCGAGAGTCGACAGTTCGTTTTATTGTCACCACAGGACTATACGAGGGAGAGAGTGTTGGACAGCACTGACCATCAGTGGTAACAGGTAGAAGGCTGTCTGCACAGTGGGTGCTGTTATATGCTTATCTAAGACCCGATCGTTGTGATACTGAAGCTCTGTAGTCTTTCACACAAACTTTCTCACAAACAGGCAAGCTGGCTCTCTCCCTTCTGGTCATTAATAATTGAGAAATTAAGGGGATATATAAAAAAGGGGACACATTTAAAAGCTGCACTGGTATGCACCATCTCCAAAAATAGTCTGAAATCGTGAATAAATTGTTTCGCTCAGGGGTTATGTGAAGAAATGCTGTGAAGCATCTCACACCTTAGTGGAAGATTACATACCTGGTTCAATTTATTGTCAAGTACAGGTTGGTCTTGACCAGTTCTTGACCACTGAGATATGTTTTCTTATTTATTGAGAAATGATTGTGAAATCCTTGCCCCCTTAAGCTGCAGGCGCTTAGATAAGGAGCTTAGGCAAATATCACCTGCTGCTTTCCCTCCTTCTTTCTATTCTAAGTAGCACACTCACTGTGTTTATAACAGAAAACACACCACTCCTTTTTTCCGCTCTAATACCAGGGGACCCTGAAATTGCTCTTATTAATCAGAGCAGTGATAATGAGCAGTGAATAATAACCATGGGTGGAGGCCTGGTGAATGCAATGAGATGGAAAAAGAAAAAAAAAATCCACCCAACTCCCCCCAGAGAGGTGTTTATTTGAGATTTGAGGATTTGAATGTTTCTGCGGTTGTCCCTGGAGACTCAGTGTTGGTATTTCTGCCACTGACCTTATCCCTCACAAGTGTAGTACCAGCTGCCATTACCTTCCTCCCCCAGTCCTCCCCCTTTTTCTTCAGTAATGCAGTTTCTTTATTCCCGCACTGAAAAAGTAAGTTAAAAGGTTTTTACAAGTAGACTTTCATGCCTTTAACCTTTCAGCTTTAATAGGCCAGCATAAGCCTGCATTATAGAAGCCCTGACAGGCAAGATGTGATTAAAAAAAAAAGTCAGTATCATACAGTATGTATAACTGTCCTATTTATGAGTATAAGTTGAACAGTTTCTGGTTTCATTCAGATTTAGGACTGGTTAGCATCGGTTATTAAATTCATCTGGTCAAAGAGCGAGTGAAAAGAAAAAGTAAGAATTTGGTACCAAAATGCAAGTTTTTAATGTTATGCCCATTAATCACAGTTCCTTAATTGCTCAAAAAGTGCCAAAGTTCAGTACAAAAATTTATAAAGGATATACACATGATTATTAATTACTGTAAGTGTAATTTTGTGGAGGGCAGTGTTTACACATTGAATTTGTATTTTCACAATTGTCTAATGGAATTTATATATAGCCTAAAGCTGGCAACCATTTCTATCAAAAGAGCCATTTTGAACCAACAATAATTTTAAAATCTGTGCAGCGCTGCATCAACATTACTCAGGTCTAAATTAGCTTTCATACATATGTTTTACCTCAAGAGCTACTCTGCAGACTTTTCCTCAGAGACTCACTAGGCAGACTCAAGACTACTGCAGCCACCGCTATTGAGATTGAGCAAAATTTAGAGGCAAAGGTGCAAGGCTGTAGATATATGATGCACATTTTTAGTTGTTGAAATGTTAAAAAATATACATGTTTTAATATGGTATATAGGCTCCACATTTTTTACATTCGGAAAATGTAAGAATTTCTTTAGGCCTTCAATATTAATAAACAAAAATGAAAATGTAAAAAAAAAAATATATATATATATAACTGTCATGTATTTCCATATAAATTTGGGGTCAAAGCCACAAGAAGTAACTGTGAGGAATAAACAGCCACATGTGGCTCCAGAACTACTGGTTGCCTAACCCTGGCCTGAAGGTATTTGATTTGATATTAAAATAAAAACATGTCAGATTTTGGCACTTGCCTGTTGTACCTGCACAGTATTTTATCTCAGATACACAGTGTTGTTCTTAATCATTGCATTGTACCTATGAATGTATTAACTACATTTACATACACACCAATATTCTTCTGTTAGTCTGAATATGACTATATTTAGAATTTCAGTGTGGGTCAGGTATAAAGCATATTCCATGTGGACATTCTGAATGAGACATTTTTTGTGATTAAGACGTGCAATATGTCAGTATTAGTTGGGTTTCAGAAATATTATTTTTACATGTATATAGCGCATATTATATTCAGTAATATCAGCCATGTGTACAGCTTAGGAGGAATATTGTCTTCTCCGGAATATGACCAAATACCAGAGCATTTTGTGCATGTAAATCTAGTTAGATTCATAAACTAAGGTATATTTTCACACTGAATGGGATAAGCTTCCTATTTTAATAGTTTAAATAACAATAAGGTCTGAGGTGCATTATATAAACATCAACCTTTGCCATCATAAGTTGCTCTTTTGCCAGATTTCTTCACCAAGAGATTCATCAGTGCAAAGTTTACTTGGCTTCAGAGTTCTGGAGAGCAGTGTGGAATAATGGTGTTAGGCTACTCATGGATGATATTTCTTTCCAACTCCTGAGGTTTCAAAGCAAAATACATTATCCTTTCTCTATCGCCCAATGTGAGTGCGTGAGAGGACTTTCAATTCCCTTTTTACACTCCATAGTTTTTTTTCCTATTGTAGAAGAACAAAAGCCCAAATAGAGAAAGTGCTGCCCACAATATGTGTTTTCACATGTTGGGAGTGAGAGGGGCAGAAAGACAGTCATACAGGGCTCTTGTCTAAGCCATTATTGCAGACCTTTGCCTGGGCTTGGCTCCAGTCTCCTTCAGACTGGAGCTTCAGAGATGATAATTGTTATAAAAGCCACTTAGAGCAGGTGAACAGCTGAACCACTTTCTCATCAACTGAATATTTAACCTTCTACATAAAATCATACATTTAGAAAATCATCTGGAATCCTTCTGTTATATTAGCTTTTGACTGAATTCAAAACCCATATGTGCTATACACTAAGTGGCCCCTTTATTACTCACACCTGTACAGTATAATGCCATACAAGTAGCTCTGCCATGTCATCTATCTTAAAGCTACAGTCGGTAACTTTTATGAAAAGGACTTGGGGACTGTGGGGGTGAAGTAGCTCACCTCACTGCAGTGATCACAGGTTTGTCTCCAACCTGTGGCCCTTTGCTGCATGTCATCCCATCTCTCTCCCCCTTTCATGCTTAAAGCTGTCCTATATAACAAAGGCAAGAACTGAAAAAAATAATCTTAAAAAATGACAAGAAATTGATTGTGTGTCATAATTGCTGAAACTGTCACTATATTCTAAAGGAAATACAAGAGATCTGTAAAATGATGACTTCTGTTCTCCTCTTCCTGCTTCTAATGGCATTTGCTACTGCCACACCTAAAACGACAAATCAGAGCTGAAGAGTCTCCAACACGGCTGTCAGTCTCTGCTCATGTGTGGTCAAACTGCCAAATTAAGCAGCGCTGATCAAATACGAATCAAGATTATATGCCTACGTGTCTATCACTCACCTCAGATGTTGTCAGGAATGTATTTAAGTGTAATGTTTAGCTGTAAAATGAAACGTTTGTGATGCAGCCGCCATGCTGTATACAGCTGACCAAGTTATATGCTTTTTTAAATTCATAAACATAAGACATTTTACTGGATTCTTTTTATAAGAGGTGTTATAGAGAGGTAGCATATCCCTCCCTCATGTATGTAAATACAGAGCAGGAAAAATAAAAATAGCCCCAAGTTTAATGCCTCCACTTACTGTGACCTCAGTTGTCAGAGAAAAGTAATTAACACCTCTATTACAGCGTAAACAAGATGGCAGAGCAGTTGCATTTGATTGCATAGCCTTTTGGCTAACACTGGCACATTCACAGTAATGTATCAATGTGCATTGTCCCTGAAAATGAATGAATGAAACCAACAAACAAAAAAAACTGTAAAGATGTACCTAAAAAGTGAACAATAGGTATATAATATGACAACATTACAGGGATTTTGACTGTAAAATGCTTGACTAAATACAAAACAGCTATTTTCAGAAAGACTCATAATATGTCTCATTAGGCCTTTATGACACTAACTTGTTGCACCAGCTTGTACTTCATCCACCTGTTTAGGGACACATGTTTAGGGACATTTCTGGTGTAAAAGCTCCCCGTGTGACCATCGGCAACTAGTCAAAACTGTGACATAACTGTGTGTTATCTCAGACAGAAGCCTCTTCTATCATATTTTGATTCGTTGGCTTTTGTTGAATCTTTAAAGTGGTTTCTAAATCCTAAATTGCCCTCGGCTATTTCTTTTTCTTATTCATTATGGCCAGTATTGTTGTTTGCCGTCATCAACACCACTTCTTGTTGGTTACGGTTGCCTCCTTCATAATGCACCCCCACTGGTGTGAAGTGTGAAGAAATAAACAAAACAAAGCTGCTGTCAAAGTTATATGTGGCAGCATATGTGCTTCTCGTACAGTCAGTTGAGAGTGTGACTAACAACACACACACACACACACACACACACACACACACACACACACACACCATTGAGCTATTTTAATATATTTTATGGGGCATATTAACATTTGTTTAACTTTGTATTTACTTCCATACAGCCTCTGTATTTAATACTCTTAATTTAATTCTCCTGTCAGGTCGTAGCTTGTAATTGTTATCCAGGTTGTTTTATTTTTGTGTGTTTTTTTCTTGCGTTTTTTGTTTTTTTTCTCAGCTACAGAATTATTCTTAATAACTGCATTTCATCAGTGTGCACTCTTTTTTTTATCTCTTTGCTTCAGCTCTTTATCACAACAAATAAACTACAGCTGAAAGTTTATTAGAAATGTAGAAATGTGTGATTCATATGCTCATCCCCTTTATGTTCCCCTCTTCCAATAGTCTGCTTTGATCTGCTATCAGCTAAACTGGCTCATCCCGATGACTGCAGTGATGGGGTTCAGTAAACTGCAGGTTTTCTGTGGGGCTCCGTCTTTATCCCTGCAGCGTGTTTGTTTTTGATAGCACATGATTAAATTTAGCTCAGGTTTACACCCCGGCTCCCTCCTTTCACCTTTTCCCACCACGAGCAGCGAGTGCGTGAGGCTTTTTTAGATGCAAGTTGTGATTGATGAGCTTTTGATTGGAATCGCGAATGAGACACTTTCATTACTGTCTGTCGAAGTGCATCCTGTTAGGGGCAGTAAAGTCTATGGGTGTCTGTCTATGTGCATGTTTGTGTGTGTGCACATGCCGAGCTTGTGTTAGTGTAAGAGAGAGAGAGAGAATGGCATCACTTGATGATGAGACCCACTTAATGACATTTCTCATTTGGTCCCTACCAAAGCCACGGCTGCTCAGAGCCTGGGGATCTGGAGGCCCAGATCACTTCCCGTAAATGAGGTGCCTGATGACTGACTTCTGACTGGCTTATCCTCTCGCTTATGTAGACAGAAATCTGGCCAATAATCCGCCCTTCACTCACATTGAATAAAACCATTAGTCAAAATTGTATACACAGCAGGTGGATGGGTGGGGACTGGGTCTGTGAGCTGGGTGTGTGTATGTACTGAAAGAATCAACAGCAGATTGCATGAAGGGAGCTGTGAAGTAGCAACAGTACAAGCAGATAGAGCTGTCTTTACATGTTGTTGCCTTTGCCGTGTTAGCAATTAGTTTTTGACTTAATAACTTAAGCCAACTTGAGGAGCCAAGTAAGTTTATTTTTGATCTAAAAGGACACTTTGAAAAGTGTAACTTCATAAGCCAAGTTGCATGACCAAAACCAAGAGAGGAGAGATTGTAATGAGATGGAAAACTTTTTCCGGTCTATATGATCAGTAATATGGTTATGCTTTGTAATTAAATTAAGATATAATGCAAAGGTCCCTTGGTGTTCTTCTAAGTTTGTATAACACATTTATCAAGCTTCCCGCTGAGATCAATTAGGTCGTCAAGACAAGTTTTATGAGATGCACTCACCTCATAATCACCACGACGGGAAACGGTGTGCATCAGCTCGCTCATCTATTCCGAGAGCAGTTGCTAGTTAGCAGTGACACAAATGCATTGTGGGAAAGCTATTTATTGTTTTCCACCTTTTTAATAGTAGTGATGCCAGATTTATTTGCAAAATAGCACTCATCATTTCCTCATATTGAGGAAGCGTGACAGGCCATTTTGCTCCTGGCAGCGTCCCTATTTCATGTCACATTATTTCGTGTTTTGTTCGGGTCACCTTGGCACTAAACAGGGAAGCGGTGCCTGCAGCAGCTGTGATTAGAAAAATGTTTATCAGCAAATGATGTTTCTTCAACAGAAACAAACGGCACACACGATTACTGCTCAATTAGTAGGAGCCAACTCATTTATTTTCAGGTTTAGCCTTAGGTTCTCTTCTTCGTCTAAGTCGCTTATTGAAAAAAGAGAACAAAAGGCAACATCTCCAGCATGAGAAGACAACGAGTGTGTTCCAGCTCCTTGTTATAAACTAATACTATAAAGTGTCATCATGCTTTGTGATTATCTCCATTTTGGCAGTTAGTATTCAAGAAATTAGCCTACAACCTATCTCTTCGTACCACGAGAAATGATGTAATAATGTGCTATTGAACTCAGTACCAAACAAAACAGATTTTATTGAAACACTATCATAATTTATGTATCTGTTTGCAACAATTGGTGGATTTTACCAAGTAATTTAGTTAATGTGCTGATGTAACCAAGCCACCAGGTTGAAATTGGCAGTATTTTTTCAAATTTAACTTTACCTTCCTTTTCATGTCCAATAACACTTTCATTAAAAGTCCTGCAATTTAAGTAGCAATTCTGGCAGTTTATCACTCATTTTCTTTTTGTGCTTGAATACATTTTCAAAACATGGTTAATATTAACTTGGATGCAATGAAAACCCTTTTCTACAGATACAACTGCCAGTCTCTGCAGTCTGTTGAATGCTAAAATGGAGTAAAAAAAAAAACCATTCTGATTCTCAGTTGTGCTGTGAAAAATGACTGCTAGAGACTGTTTTCCTTAATTGTCACTCAGTTAATAATCATCACATTCTGATGTCACTCATCTCTGTTGTACAAGCAACTATCTTTTGTTCAGAAGTGGGAAAAAAGATTATCAGCATATCTTTTCAGTTAGGCAGTACTGGGAGTTGGTTTTTATGCAAGCAGCTTGGCACCAGCTTTTCATAAGACTCCAATCAACAGAGGATTGCCCACTGCAAAAGGCACAATGCCCTCATTGCTAAATGATACCTGCAGCATGATTGGATCTGTTGATTTAGATTAGACTAATGCTGTGGGTCAGATTACACACACACTTGCAGTCAAACGCATTCAAACACACACACACACACACACACACACACACACACACACACACACACACACACAGCTCCACTCACTGTGTTCCAGTGTAATTCATGTGAAAATGAAATAGTACAATTTGACAGATTTTCATCTTGACGCTCCCTTGGCCTGCTCTCATCCCGTTTCATTGATTACTTTTTCTAGAAGCTTCCTCTTTGTGTTTTTTGTACTCTGTGTCGGGTTTGTGTGGGAAACAACATTCAATATTTACACTAGATTTGTGAACCTGGCATCCAGCCATGTTTCTCTGTATCGGATACAGGTGCTTTTGGGGGTGTGTTTCGGTGATTCATTTTGCCAAAAGGTGCAGTGTACAACCCGTATCTGTGTCTGCAAAACACAAGCAGCATCCCTGTGGCTGTGTCATCCCCGCCCCGCTCTCTGCACTAAAAAATGAAAGCACATCTCTCCTGCTATCACTCCACAATGACAGAGCATAAGGTAATCCCTGTCCGTGAATGCTAGATCCCCTTGCGTCATGTGCATAAAAATGATTTCATTCTCCATTTTTCTCCATGTCTTTCTCCTCTGATGAATTGTATGACTGCAGGCTTCTATATCTGCCTCTTGTCATGTTGGAGTGATGCAATTAGGTTTGTATTCTCTGTGGTCTCTGCTCTTTCACAAAAGAGGATTGCCTATAAAATACCTGTCTGCGCAGGCCGCCCGCTCTGTCTAATGAGCTGACACCAGTGTTGGTCTGAGATCGGGGACGTTTTGAGCAAAGCAGACATCTCAGTAACAGATTTATTGCATATCTGTTAGTAGAAATAAAGAGTTAAAAAAGTGTGTGAATTTTTGGTTTGGGGTGGATGGATAACAGATAAAAACAAGGCCACAAATACCTTTGCTTTATGTGGCTGCTCCTATAAAACTCAAATCCACTAAAGTCTCAGTATACCTCTTTCCCCCTTCCCTGCTCCCTGCCTTAATAATGTGTAGAGTGGCTCCTGAACTAGCCTTATCAGAAGGATCCTGCCGGTGGAGGTCAGGGCTGAGGGGCAGAGTGTCAGAGTTTAACTAGCTCATGTCCTAATGGGTCTTCTCTGTGACTTGACCTTAGAGTTTTGGTGTGTTTAGCATTCCCTGCATGTCGGGGTACAAATCCACCTCCACGGCCAAAAAAGGCAGTGGCAGTTAAAAAGACAGAGTGCTCTGCCGTAGCGCTGCAGGGTCACTGACTACATCAGTGTGCAGAGATTAGACACTTGCAGATTACTCTGTAAACAGCTGATGACATTGCTTCTGACAAGTAATGATATAAGAACTGAAATACAACTGTTTTTAAAGAGATTTTGAGTTCACCTGCGCCGTGGCTTTGTGAAATGCCAGCTTCAGTTGTTGGAGTGAAGCATTGTTTATTAACTGATCTGTAGCACAAAAACAATATGACTTGAGTTGTCACACTCCACCTGAACTGGCAAGAAAAAAAAAAACATGTTCTTTTTTTTCTTTACCAAGTGGTGATATATTGTATAACGAGAGCGGCATTTGTGCCCCTGCTGAGTTTTCCCTATGACTCTAATTCTTCAGATCTACAGGAGGTTGGTACCCACTGTGAACTCTCTCATGCATGTGAACTTTCTCTCGCATGTGTCCTCTGCCTGCTTCTCCCCTTTTTCCTCTCTCTATCCATCTCCCTAGATTGATTTTTTTTTCTTTTAACCTGTATGCGGCACCATTTTTCTCTTGTTCTGTCACTTTTTTCAATAGATGCATTGCATTATGTGGTCAGATGGATCAAGATCTGAGTCAATCTGAGTCATCAGTTTCTTGCTAGTATATACTGTATGTATAAATAGCTACATCTGAAACGATTACCAGAAGCTTCTTAATCATCTACCAAACTCATTCAGAATAGTACCATTATTTGTATTTTTTTTTCCCCCAAAGCCTGTTTCAGGCTATGTTTTATATAACGTACCCTGTTTTGCCACATGTGTCAGCTATATATGTAAAAATTATGAAAAATGAATAACAGTTTTTCAAAACAGCCACTATAAAGTATGCTTTTGCAAAAACGTTCTATTTATATGTATATTTTATTCTTTATTTATTTACATTTTATCAACCTTGACCATGCACATTTACCTTGGCGGATCTGCGAAAAGCATATAGTTAACTATTAATAAGTGCACAATAAAGGATTTATCAACCTTCAGTTGACAGTTTAATTCAGTATTTTTCAGCCTGGACTATATTTTCCCATGTTTTTATTTTGTGTCTAAGTGACTAATGGAGACAACTATTTTTGAAATTGGTCCAGTATTTAGCGAGAGTGCTGCAGCTGCAACGGCAAAAAAAAGGGTTGGAATGTAAAGTTAATGGGCAATTGTGCACCGTCAATGTACATCCGCTAAAGTGCTTGGTTTTGTTATACTGACAGGGTCAGATTGTAATTCTAAGTGTCTGACAGCATTACAGTCTAGACCCTGCAGAGATGTGAAACGTCTTTCCTTACCTCTAGCTGATCTGTTTGTTATTGTGACCAAGACTCGCTCAAGGAGATGTCTCGCTCTGAAATCTCGAGAAAGGTGACTTCTTGTAGGAAAAAACGATAGTTGAAGAACAGAGAACAATAGATAAGTGCCAGGAGGAGTTTAATAAGCAAATCTGTGAGAGGGTAGGAAAAACCTTAAACTTATCCATATGGGTCTTTTCCATAATGTTGTCACAGACAAAATCTGAGCCTGTCGGTGACAAAACCAAGCACTTTTAATGGATGGAAACTGATAGCGCACAATTACCACGGGGATTACATTGCATCCTGTTTCACCTCTCTACATACTGGACCAATGTCATAAGTAGTTATCTTGATTTTTTTAGATCACTTAAGCACAAAAACATGGGAAAAAAAAGGTTAAGGTTTTAAAATAAGGAAGTTTCCCTCTAATAAGGATTTTTTCTCACTTTAGATTTGGTAGCTGCAGAAAGCATGTCTAACAGTTAATAAGTGAAAGTGAAAAGATTTATCAAAACTTATAAGGCATGGCTTTTGCTTTTAATGTGGTAGCTGAAAAAAAGCATGGTTAACTGTTAATAAATGCAAAATGAAGTATTTATTACACTTAATCAAGCAACAAAAAGCATTGGAAAGGTTTAATTACATAGTAGGTATGTTAGTAAGACTCAATAGATAGTTTGTAATGCTGTTATGAACTATTGTAAGAAACTCAAGGCTTTTATTAACGTATTAATTCCTAAGCAGTCTTAAATCATTATCAAGTTTCTTTTAAGTGCTCATAGATATCAAACAAACATATTTATGACACATTATATACACTTTTATAGTCGTATTAACACTTAATAATGTGTGTGAGTATCCTCTAAGGGCTTATAAGGCTTATTAACTCTTATTAGGGCCTTATTACCTGTTAACTCATGGTTACAAGAACCTTAACATAAAGTGCTCCCATTCATGGGGATAAAGATGTTTCTTTCCTCCCTAAATAAGAAATAAATCTATGACTCATATCTCCTAAGCTGTCTTCTTTCCTCAATCTTGCAACACAAGGTCCTGGTCCAAAGCCCTCGCTCTGATAGTGTTGATTCCCCAAATCCTCTAAATGATATCATCCTGACTGGCCCACTTACAACCTTTTTCTCCTGGTCAGCACTTTGCTCTTTGCCCAGAGTGGAAGAAGCCATTCTGCCGGCTGTCACTGCACAGACAGATTCTGTGCTGCTCTTGTCTGGATGATGGATCTGGAGTAGTCAAAGAGTGCTGACTCCTCACTGACCACCTCTCCCTCACCACCACGTGTCGGCTCCTTAGCCCACCAGCAAGGGCCGCCATGATGGATAGGGCATCCATCGCTCAGCTCATCCCACCCCCACCCCCTCCACCCTGCCGGGTCTTTGTCAGTCAGGCCTCCGGTGGCAGCTCACGGCTTGACACGGCAGGAAAAGACAGGCAGGTAAACACGGCAGCCATATTGTTCTCGGCTTACACGCTGTCACCATTCGGAGGTCATTTACAGTTTACCAGCAGGTTCAGAAAGAGGATTGCAGATGCCTGGTGATGGATGCCGTTTTGCCTTCTCTATTCTCATGCGTATCTTCCATGAACTTTTTATAGATAAGACTCTTGAAAGGATTTCTATTAGTTTTATAATATGGCTCTGATTTGTGTCATGTTTAGATAGCAGAGGGCTTAATGAATTTCATGGTGCATCTGAGGTCTCCTGCCCTTGTGGTGCCCTTAATTATTTAAACTGAGCTCAGTCTTTACATCAGTCCTATTAGGACCAGGCTTTTTTCTTTAATGTCTCTTCCTTCCTAACCCTAACACGCCCAGCAACACATCAAACACTCAGGATTTTGTTGTTGTTGTGCCCACTAACTTGAAACCATGCAAGGTGGTAAATTGATTCAGGTTGTTTCAGTTTCCATCAGGAAAGTCGGAAGAGGGAAAATACAAAGAGAGGCCTGGATGAAACAAACCTGGAGCAATTAAGTGCTGCCGGTGGCCTGATAAGCTGGTTGAAGTGGCTGATTTCCATTGGAATTGGAAAAGACCAGCAGCTATCACGGTGTTTGTAACAACTAAGTAGATAATGTGCGTATTTTTTCTCACAGACTGGTGCTAAGAGGAGCTGTGATACAATAGCTCTTTTCACCTGTCTATCAGTGTAAGCTACATTAACACTCATGTTCACAAACATGACAGACAAAGTTCACTGCATCTCAGTCCTGATTCTCTTTGTGTGGAGTTTGCATATTTTTAAAGTACACCAGACCATACTTCCCACCATGCTATTATAAGTTTACTCCAGCACCTTATGTTACATTTAGAGTGTATTTTTTCCTGTCATGGCTTCAGAGAGCATTTATTACTTGATGATGTGTGTTGTAGCTGCTCATGTGGGCAGGTGAGGCTGCACATGTGGCCTGATTTTATATGAGTCTTTCCAAGCCACAGCCAGACTGCAGACCTGCCAACATTTGATGGAAACCTGAAACAGAATTTGAACTAGTCCTGTAGCCAATGGCAAAAGTTACAACAGAGGAGATACAGAATTTGCTCCATTGCAAGTTAACTTTATGACTTTACATACTGGACATCTTGTAATGTATAGAATTAAAGATTTTTTGCTAGCACAGAGTATAGGAGCAGATCAAGAGAGAGACCCACCTCTCCCTCTCTCTCTCCCTCTCTCTCTCTCCCTCTCTCTCTCTGTCTCAAAGTTAGACCAGACTTTTATCAAACTATAAAGTTATGCAGTGCAAAACAAATATAAACCAAGATTCTGTTATCTTATTGTGTATTGTTTTTAACCTAAATGTCTTCCGAACCCCCATATTAGTTGTGATGGCTATTCCATCCATGTGTGGGTACATGTGAATGGTTACTGAGTAGCAGGTAGCACCTTGTATGGTGCTCTCGGCCAACAGTGTGTGAATGGATGAGTGTGACATGTCGTTTAAAAATCGGTTTGAGTGACTTGGAAGGTACTATAAAAGTGCAGGTTCATCCATTTACCACATTTTAGTGCACCGTTCAGCTTTAATACGAGAGTTTAGGAACAGAGAGTGGGTGCCTTATTGTTTCTGTAAATAAAACAAGGCTGAGAATACTGAGAGCAAATGATGAAACTAAAAAGTGCTGATCAAATACAAATCAAGATTCTGTTACTTAATTGCCTATGTCTTGCCTAAAATGTTTACAGAAACATGTTGACGTGCAGTCTTTAACTGTAATTTAAGGAATGTTTGTAACTAGCCGGCTGTGATGGACAAGTAAGTATTATGTCATCTACCAACAGGAGCATTTATTGGCCCTTTTCTTCTGTTTTCTCTGGTCATGTAGCACCAATGTCAAGTATTTGGGTCTTTCTACTGCATAGACAGCCTAATTTTTTGAAAAGATCATCTTTCCAGCACTGAAAGGCGTTCATAAAAGTGCACATAATGCATATGTGTTCATGTGTGTGCATATTGTCTAAGTGCATAAGTGCGTCTGCATTGGGATATATTTTCTGTTTTGACTCTGCAGTACAATGCAGCCTTGAAAATGAATGGGCTGGTTTGTAGCCGACTGGACATCAATTTAGTTTAACTTGGCCCTGCAATGACCATTGGATGTTAGAGTGATATATACTACAATTAAAAGATTGGGCTCAATCTTTTGCCAGATTACACATTATAGTCTCTTAATACATCTTATACGCACTTGAAATGTGTCCCATTTATAGAGATAAGATGATAGCATAAAGCAGAATGCCCTTTTAGCTTTCGACAGAGCCCCCCTGGGTGTCTCACTGAGAGATGTTATTCTGCAGAGGCGAGGTAATTCTCACTTGTAGCACATCCAGTCTCTTGGTTTAATACAGGCAGCTCTGTCACACTGGCTGTTGATCACTCACGATTTCTTATCCCACTGAAACAATTAATGTGGAAGTTAAAGTGACACTTAATTGGTCTGTTACCAATTTATGGCAGTCAGCGTCAATTACCAGCCAAGTATCAAGACTGACTGGTGCTGTCTTTGATTTTTCAAAGCCGACATAAAAGTGGAACAGCCAATGACGGCTACATTTGTCTTTTTCTGAGAAACACCATTGCAGTCCAGTCCAAGCAAAACAGGTACAGAACATTTTGTTCAAGAATTGCCACAGATAACAGAAATGTTGCAGTAAACATTTTAAAACTTAAGTATAAGGACAAAATTGGGCCCACACAATTGTGGTTATTCAATAATCCATCTTGGTGTTTTCAGTTTGGGCTCTATTGTTGTAGTTTTAGTAATCATGCTAAAAGTGTTCAAAATGTAACCAATTAATGCTTCATAGATTTGTACCTGAGCTGCAGTCGCTGCTGCTCTTCAAAACACACCCACTGTGTCAATGTCCATCTCAGCAGTCAGCTCCACAGTGAAGTCAGTGACATAATCCTGAATGCAGTAAACACAATGATTGCAAAATTAGACCGGAATTAGAAATACAACTCAAACACCTGAATAAATGTTGGCATTGTTATTCACATTGCAATTTCATCTTATCACAATGCTGTGATCAGCATTTGGTTAGGTTTAGACACAAAAACTGCTTGGTTAGAGTTGGAAAAACATCATGTTTTTTCCTGTAAATGGTTAGATTTCTACAAACATAGCTGGACATGTCTCAAACGCAAAATTCATCTGCTTTTGTTAGTCTTGAACTGCTGCTGTTTGCTACTTGGACTACTTCAAACTTATAAAACATGTTGTCAGTGGTTTTGGTGACTGGACTGAGGAAAAATGGTTTTATTACAAGATTAAGGAAGTCAACCTCTGTCGTTAATGGCAAAGTAAACTGTTAAAATCTATCAGTCCTTTTACATTTAGATTTTCTGGGTTACCAGGTCATCGTCAATCTAGCCTGAAGCTCTGCAAGAAGGAGGATATAAAGACAGATAACGATAGGCAGAGAAAGATAGCATAGGGAAGGGTTTGCAAACTCATCAGTATATGTTTTAAAAATAATTTAACCATTGCATATTTGATTAGAAAAAAATCCATCATAGAGCAATACTAATCTCATTGATTCAGTTTGAAGGATCGCCCTTCTGCATAGCACTGAAGAAAATATGATGGTATGCGTCAGCTCCAGTTGTCCATGATATGACAGTTGAGAATCTCAGTTTGGTCTCTGAATAAAATCTCTTTCACATTTCATATTGAGTAAATTATTCCCCTTTTAAACTGGACAATTTCACCAAGTGTTTTTATGTAAAAGGCAACCCATTTAATGGCAGATAAAGCCAGACCCTTCAAACCGATTCTGTATTTGCTGCAGCCCCGTGAAAACTGAATGGAGCTCTATTAATGATATCCCACCAAAAAAAGAGAAATAAAAAAACACTATTCAGTTTTTCAGTCAGACTTTTTTGGATAGGCTTATTATTTGGAGAGAAACTAAACCACAAAATCATAAAACAAAAACAAAATGTAACTTACTTTTATTAAAGAAAGTTGATGCAACCATAAAATAACACCCAACCAACTGCTGATGCTTTGGCAGAAAAGTCAAACTAAAAGCTTTCTGATGAAATTCGTATTCTACATAAGCAATGTTTTTTAGGTTGTTTTGGAGCTGCCTCAGTTATTCCAATCAGAGGAGGTAACATTGGAAGTTGAAAAAGTCTATGAAGTGTGTAATGAGGTGACACCTGATATTCTCTTGGGTCTGTGTTGCATCGGGCTGTAAGGTCTGCATCTGTCAGGGGCCACCAGTGGCTAATCTCCCCTTGCATACTAGGAACCGATCCCACTCACCTCCAACCTGAATTATTCATTATACACACAGACTTTAGCCCACACTGAACTCTATTTAGTCAGAGGAAAATGTCCTGTTCTGCAAGACAAACAGGAAGGCTTACTTAAGTGTGAGGTAGTGGTTTTGGCTGTCCCTGTCTGACTGCCCTTCTTTACATCTCTTTGATAATTCACACCTTCTGCTGCTCCTTTGTGCTGTTCAGATGACTAAGTGGGGAAATGGGCTGTGGAAAATGGTCATCAATGCAGCTGGCCCACTGACAAGAAAGGAGCATTTTCTCTTCTGGTCTCGAGAAAAAGGAACATGTATTCATACCCTGCACGATTCATTGCGCTCTTTATTTATGACTTTCTTTTCGCTACGATTGTTTAGATTTCTAAAGATTTGATGTTTTTGGTCACTTATGCATGTTTTTTTTTGCCTTCAAGGCTTTCATGGCTATCATGTCTCATGTCTTATTGAACAAAAGTACAATTAATTAATGGTTTCATGAATCATGGCAAAAATACTAATTGTTTAGTCACTCTGGCATATGAATATTGCATTCTGTTTCACTGCTGGATTTCCCCCTCCAGCGATTCATGAGAAATTACACATGAATATACACTCTCTCTGTCATACTTACCACCAGATCCCATCGCTGGTGGTTGGACAGTGCTGTTGAGGATGTTATGGAACCACACTGTACTTTTCAGCTTTATTGCCACTGCTGTTTGTTACCAGAAACAAAAGGAGCAATTTAAAATGATAATGAAGCGTTTATTGTCTTATGGGGATGGGAAATGTGGCGTGTGGCACGCACTGGCTCGTAAATCTCTGGATGTCACCCGCGGCGTGTAGATGGATCTCCTCTCCTGTGGTTGTCTCCAGCCCCATAGAGCGCAGCTTCGGCAGACTAATGAACACGGAGAGCCTTGAGAATGGTAAACAAGTGCCTGATTAATTGGCCCTCTGCTTCCATTATTTTAGCAGTGGAATACAAAATGTTCTACAGTGGAATATTCTGATCAGTTTTCATTTTTTGTTCTTTACTGTGTCTGCCGTGCACTCCTGGAAATGAGGGTGGCCTGTCTGTGAAGAATAGTATGTCCCGGTATGCTCTGTCCCCACTCAAAGAATGGAAAATACACATAAACTATTGCCACTTAATTAAATTGCAAGAACAGCCTTGGCATTTTAAGCTGTATGAAACTTACCCCATTTAGAAAAACAGGCAATCTCAGAAAACAGCCAATTGATTGTAGTTCATTTATCAGGAGTCCTTTAATCAGTGCTGGACTTTTTTTTTCCAAAGGCAGCACTTGTTACTAAATTAAGGAATGAAGAAGTATTTGAACCCTGCAATGTCTACTGCAATTATTTAGGATATCAGTCAAGCACGGCAACTTTGAAACAGTTGACAGATTGATCAAAAGATGAACCACATCGGATGTCTTTGGCTGTCAGAAAACTCTGTGGATCATAATTTATTAAATTATCTTTTGATTTGAATCTCATGAAAATGTTATATAACTATCTTTTTGCCAAAAAAGATCCAGACTTTTCCTTGTAGTGCCTACATGCGTGGCCAGGGACACATACTCAGCAATTGCGCATATTCCACCCAGACATTTATGTCTTGCTACCTTATCAGTAATTTGAATGACTTCGGATACAGCGAAGCATTTCAGGAGATCAGGTTGAGGAGGTGAAGATAGTGAGTGTCTGCAAAGGCCCCTGCTGTTCCAAATCCTGCTTTAGTTTACTGAAATTTTAAAAAGGCCCAAAGAGCTTGAGCTCTTGGCTGCCTCTCCCCACACTGCTTGCTGAATCATTGAAGGGCCATTGGATTATCAATGCATGAGAAAGTCCTCAGTACCAGCACTTTAGAGAAAGCCTTTAAAAAAAAAAAAAGTCATTCAACATCCAAACAAGTGCGACTCCACTGAATGTGTCTCCAAGAATACGAGTGTACTTCTCTGAGCTTTAAGGGTGCTTCTGTGTCACAGTGATCTGACAGCGCCTGTCACTGTGAAGCCTACAGCACGCAGATATTATTCCAGTCTTGCTTAGGAGTGCCTCTTTATTCTATTCGTCCTTGGGTCTTCTTTAAATGTTGTTCTTTTTAACTTCACATCTCAGTTCCCTGCAGCCATTGATTAGTTGAACTCATTCTCAGTGGTTAAAACATGAATGCTTTTGCAGACAGATGAGGTGAATTGGCTTGAACTTTCATGAGCTGCTTGCTAGGCTGCAACAGGTGGTCAGAGTTGACCTTTCATGCACTACCTAATAAGTGTTATGTCTTCATCTCTGATTGGAAGAGAATGTGAGCCCGCTCCAGATAGATCATTTTACAGCTTTATGACTTTGACACTCTGGAAAGTAAATTATACTCTTCCATATGGACATGACAACTCAAAATCTTTACTATTTTTTTTGCTCTGCAAAAGCAGCTGGAACATTGTGAATAGTTAACAGGTTGTCTGTGGTACAAAGGATTGATGTTGAAAGAAAGAATGATCAAAATGCAGGCTTTCGTTCAAACCTCTCATATTCATTTTGCCAAGAATATTTTGGCACAGAGGAGACATTGTATTTTGAATGTGCTGCTCCCCCTCAACAATATTACCCACTGTTACGAAAACCCACACAATGTTACAAAAAAAATCACACTATTCCTCTAATTTTCCATGTCCATCATTTATTTGAGTAGGCAATGGGCTGTAAATGTCATACTGCATCATGTTTTTACTTTTTCTGATGAGACACCTCATAACGCGTTGCTTGAATCCTATGCCACTGATTTGCTGTTTTCTCACGCTTTCCGTTAATGTGAGATGATTGTTAAAGTAGACATTTTAATTTTGTGATTAAAGTTAATGCATCTCCAAGTCTTATCAGATTGTTTGCAAAGAGCGCACCACTTCTTTTGATTATTATGTGTCTCGTCCATTCGGAGGAGAAAAGAATGAGCATATATTTTGGTTTAACAAGAAGCTTTTCACCACAGTGATCCAGGGTGGCACGAAGCCTGCATTTTTATCTCTTATACCTCTCCCTGCAAAAGCACTGCTACATCAAAATCACAGCAGACAGGCTATGTATATCAAATGTATCCAGCCAGCCCTAATGATAAAATCATAAATCTCCTCAGGCTTATAGATAGCCTAGTTAGGCAGCAGTTTGAATTCATTTTGTCTTGGGACCCATCCTTCTTCAACCTACCTTGCTGTGTCTCTATTATACTGAAGACTTACTTGTTCACACTGAGTTAAACATATTGTAAGACAGTGATAATTTTGTGAATTCCTGGTGGTTCTGTGAGGTTGAGAGATCTACTGGGTATACTCCAGCACTCAACAAAGCCAACAGAACAAAGATTTCTTGAATATGTTGAATATGAATATGCTTGCTCTGATGGGATTGCTCTTATCGTTTGTAGAACCACAGAAAAGTATTCCTCAGGGGATCTATCTTTTTCATGATCAGAACCAACATCTGAACGTGACACTGAACGGAAAGGTGAAGTCTGACTGTAATGCAACATTTGTGTAGCAGGTACAGTGTCTTGTGCTGCAGTTCTTTGCAAACACAAACTCGACTGCTGAACATCTGATGGATGGAGAACAGAAGGTTTCTCTCTTGCTTCCTCACTCTTTTGCTGAGAGTTTGGGAGCAATGTTTGTAATGCAAATAAGGACACTTCAAAGAATGCCTTATTAGCATTTTCAATGGGAGAAATGCTCCATTCTGTGGAAAGTTCGATAATTCGTTTTTTCCTCTTCATTGTATTTTAGAATGAACCGTATGAAGCTTGTGTTTTCAGGTGCTTGTGAACCAGGCAGAGACACACAGTACAAGACTTTGTTGAATGTTAATTGTACGACCTTGTTAACTCTTATCTCATTCTTTTGCTCATGCACAAGCATTGGTGCAGGAGGGATAATCGGCCATGTCTGATTTGGAAGCACAGAGATTGATTGGTGCTGTGTTTTATTCAGTGTTTTGGCACCCCGGGCCATGTCTCTCCCTTTATGCTGTGGGATTCAGCAGCCCAGGCTTAGTATCATTATTTAGTTCTATATTAAGACTATTGATTGCACTGTAACTGAGGCAGTGAGGCTGAAGCACAGGCTGGTGGTGTTACTGTTCTGTTTTTTTTGGTCAGGCGTAGTCTGATGGGTGAGCAAATGACAATCATCAATGGCACTCCAGTTTCCTGTGAGTGTGACAATATTGTGTACAAATATACAGTAATGTCACACAGTTGTCCTCTGTCTCTCCCTCTTAAATCACCCCGAATGAGCCAAATAACTCAAACATTTGGTGTAATTGCAGTAACCTGTATGGAATATTGGGCATTGACAGCGTTGCCTTGTCCGCCTGTGCTGAACAGATGCCGATATTCCCTGCAGCCCCGTTGATTATTGCGGGCATCATAGTAATTCAGCTGCTGTCACACTGTTGTGTCTTTGCTGAACTTCACGGGCCTGCCTCGAGCCCGACTCTGTCAAAAAGCCTTGGGCTTGGGGGGGGTCTGACAGCTGACAGAAAGGACAGAACAACCACAGCGGCACATCAAAGGGCACCAATTAGACTCTTCTGTAACATCTGAGATCCCTATTGTTTTCTGAGGAAATCTGAAAAACTCGCTTCATATCCTCTCGACTGTATTTTTTCTTCCCTGAGTGTAACCTGAGAGGCCTGGCCAAAGATGTCATCCTCTCCATCAATGCCGCTCTTCTCTCTTGTCCTTCAAACAGGTGCCTCGGAGTAAGTCACCCTCTCGTGTGCTAGAACAAATTGTGAGGGGGGAGTAATGGGGGTTAAGAGCTTCACAAACATATGCAATGCAATTACGCTCAATTATGGGTGATCAGCATTTGCATAATCTTTATCCCAGCTAGTCCTTAAGAACCAATCAGATGCTGTTTTTCAGAATGAAAGTCGCATGAATAATTTATGTAGGTAAAATATATCTATTCAGTGGGTCTCGGTGATCTCAGTGGCTATTCAGCCTCCTCAGTCATCTATCATTTATGATGGAGAGAGTTAGGAAGGCTCCCTGATTGAGCTAATGAATGCAAATGCAGTGCGAGACTAGCATGGGTCAATGGCCACACTCCCTCCTCCCCGTACCTGTTTTCTTCACTATCAATTCACTCAGAGCCCATAAACAAATGTGGCATGTCATTTACTGTGGCCGTGAAACGATTAATTTTCATAAAGAAGGGAAGAAATGGCCATCTCTTAGGTACTTGGGGCACCTGGTTTTGTTTTGACAGTGATGATAAGTGTACATGGCAGCTCAATTACGTTCTCAACACTCGTTTTCTGTTTTATTTAGGTGATGGGAATCCTCCCTCCAAGCGACTCCTGTGGTTAAACACATGGAAAGCTGCATTTATGGTAGCATCTGTGCTATTGCTTTTTTTCATTTGGCACCCCAGTGTGTCACATGATACTGTGGCTTTTGCCCACATAAAGAACATCTATGATAAATAGAAGGCACATGCGCACCCTGCACTGTGGGTGCCTCATGCATATATGCTGTCATTTGTCTGTTTATGTAGTTGCTATGGCTCACGGAGGAGTTAACAGAATACTGACTAAACCAAAGAAATTATTTTAATTCAATAAAATACATCAACATAAAATGAGTAGCAAAAAGTCCTTTTAGAGTTGAAAGTAGTATTTTGCATGTCAGCTGCATGTTGTTGAGTTACACTGTTTGAAACCCGTAGCATAGAGCATCAAACTTTTTTCTGATTTAAAATGAATTACCTTTGAAGATACTTTGCTGATTTTCAACTAGCTTTGTATCACAACAATTTGGGTAGTATGTGTAAACAAACTAGAAAACTTCCCTCCCTTACCAGCGTTCATATTTCCCTGCTCAAATCCGCTGGATAACGGGAATCTAATTTTTGCTGGCTTTGGGGCTGTTGTTCCAACTACAGATTGTACGTCCATGTTTTTGAATGCCCTCCTCCACAGACACAAACCACTTAGAAGTGGATCAAGAGAGAGAGACCCTCCCCTTTCAAACTACAATCAGACAGTAAAGCTAGGCAGCGCTGATGAAATATAAACCAAGATTCTGTTACTGCTTGCCTATTTTTTGCCTCAGATGTTTTCACAAACACATTTTAGTGCAATGTTTAATTGTAATTTGAGTTTGGTTGTTACCAGTTGACTGACTGGTTTAGAACAGCTGTACAGTGGAGTGATATAAACATGGTAAAAAGTCATGGTGATGTTGTACTCTATATCAGCACTCATGAGATAGCCAATCAAAATACTTGTTCGGAACTGACTGTTAAGACACATTATAATCAACATCACATAATGCATGACATCAGATACTCTTCAATATGACTTGACTTGACTTAAAAGAAACGTTTTGAATAGTTATTTGGCTTTTGCGCATTAACAGTATTTGTATTTTAAGCATGAGATGTTTGATACTTTATAAAGTATTTGCTGCCTGTTTAAGTTGTTTCTGTTTGTCAACATGTAATGTGTCTGTAGCTGCTGCATGGTGTTTTCTATCCTAATCTTCTAAAAGCTTCATTTCTCAATCACTATTGCGTATTTTATCTTTTTACAAAGCAAGTAAGATGGAAGCTGAGAGACTTTAAACAAAGAAATCGTGCTGCTCTTGTTTGTTTATCTCAAACCCTCTGGACATCTGTGTCGTGCTGTCTGTGTTTTTGTTGCTAGTGTGCCGACTGTGTTTATAATTCTAATTCCATTTATCGATAATTTCAGATAATTGTGATATTCAAGAAAATACACCTTGTGTCAGGTATTCTTTCAGTTTAGTTACATTGTAGTAAAACACTATAAATTCAGATTTATTTATCATGTCGTTCTTTAAACTTTGATTTAGTATTGTATTGCCCTGAAGTAACACAAAGGCTCAGAATCAAAGTGTAGAAAACGTGGGAGGACCAAGGTCTTGTTGTGAAATTGCATCTCAAATTGTAGATCCCGAGTGGAATATGGTCAGTGAGATAAGATGCGGTCCTCACCGTCACAACTGATGAGGCACATTACTGTGATGACAGCACTGGGAGAGGTAATGGTAGATGGATAGGGAGATTATTTGTACTTAAAGAAATGTCCTCCTTGAGGACAAAATATCTATCTATCTATCTGTCTGTCTGTCTATCGTCGTCACAGTAATATGTCTCGTGTCTGTTTCATATGATCGTTGTGGATTTTGAGGTATTATCTACTGTCCATCTAGGTTTTTTACTTAGATCAAAGGAATGATCAGAGACTCAACTGCTTTGTCTGCTACGGAAAACACACATCTAGAGTATTTTCAGGGACCGGTTTTATTGCCCTTGCTTATTATGGAAAGGACACATAATGGACCACTCGTGGACCTTTCATTCTTCACTCTACACTGCAGCGCTTTTATGCACTGTATTCATATATTTTAGCCAGCACTGAAACACCCATTTCTAAATACAAAGACTGAGTGACATTATCTGCTGGCAGTGGTTATATGTTTTTTTTTTTCCATCCCAAGCTTTCACAGCTTTGACAGCACAAAGCACCCCCACTCCACAGAAAAACACACATACACGCTACCAGCTCCTTTTCCTAGTGTCCAAATGTGAAGCTCTACCAGGGTTGTCAACTATTGCCAACATGGCCCGACTTTTTTTTTTCTCTTCGCATCAGCAGGCAGCCATCACAGCCTGTTCTGACAGCTCCGCTTTTGATATTTATATTGCCACAGAATTTTAATCACTTTGTGCTTCATCTTTCATTCATCTTTCATTGTCAGCACGCCCATGGCCACGTGCAGTTGTGTTGTTTTACAATGTGGCTCTCAGATATCGACTTTTTACCCAACACATGCGTCCCTCTCTAAGTGTTTTCCTCAGGGTATTAGTGTGTTGTGTTCACCTGGCTAACAGAACGAGGCACGGTGGACTGTAGACATAACATGCACAGCTTACTCTTTGATATTATTTGTTGTTGTTCATTTCCTGTCTCTCCAGCTGGCATACATGTAGAAGACGTGCAGACGCTGTTTAGTGCAGCAACACTGTAAATCTCATTTTTACATCTATTTGTATTTATTTGTTCAATTTTGTTGTTTATTTGTCAGTCTAAGAACTTTGTAGATTATTATATTACTGCTTTAAGACAGGGATAATCCACAATCCATTCAATGCACAATGCAAAGAGGCAATCCAGTGTGAAGCAGAGTGTGCTTCTTTTAGTGTGTTATACAGTATTGCATCTTTGAGTGTATCATTTAATCCTTTAACGCATGTCTCAGAATGGATTATCCAGCTTACACCCTGGACACTTGGCCAAAACCCAAAAATAAGCACCCTCACTTACTTCTGTTGAACATTTTAGATTTGGAAGGTAATGAAACAAAATCTCCTGTTTCCAAAGATTTAAATGTTTTTTCATGATTGCATTTTTATTTGCATCACTATACTGAGCCCTTCTCGATCACATGGTAGGAAAAAAACTCGTGACTGTCTGAACGGATTTGTAAACTGTATCACTGGATCTGCAGGCAGTGCGTCATGTCGTGCCCCTCTGATGAGGTCATGGACATTTGTCCACAAAAAACACTTCCAAACGTATAATAACAGAGAGTAACATGTAAAGCAATTGTATTCACTAGTTTTGGGATATTTATTTAGCAATTTTTGGATCTCTGTAAAAGTCAAATATGTTTGTTTTGGTGTCACTGGAAAGGTAAACTTCATTTCTTTTATTTGAAAACAAATGTCACTGGTTTGCTTTTGCCTTGCCTAAACTAAAACATGTAAATAAGTCCAACTGTGATACTTTCAGCACCCTAATAGCCTTTCTCACATCAGGTAAAGTAGAAACATGTTGTAACATGCTACAGCTTATTTTGAGGCTTAAAATTCCTTTGAACCTTTTCTTTTCGCCCTATCTATCCCAATGCCTTATAAAATGGGTTGCTGCTGTATTGACAACATGAAAATCACATCCTGATATAAAGCTGTATTATAAAACTGTGCAAATGGTTTGTGAATCTGAAGCAGAGTTGACACATCTGTTAGTTTTATTTTACATATCTTTTTTTCCCATGTGACCCCAGAGGGGCTTCATAGCATCACGGTGATTCTCAAAACATGATCAGTGTTTATCATAGACCTGAGCTAAAAGTGAAGGGAAAAAAAAAAAGTAAAAAAAATTTAAAATAAATAAATGAGAAAATATTTTTTTAAAAAATGCAAATTATTAATTTACCACACGCTTTGATTCAATATCCCACATTTGCTATCATGCATAGGCAAATCCTCCTCTGATGTGTTACACGGAAGTGTCATGAACCCTCCGATTCCGTGTGCAGTTTCTTCACGTTACTATGGTTACACATAATGATTTTTCCCATATGGCTGATGAATGGAGTTAAAAGAGTGATTCAACTTGAGCGCAGTGTTAAGTGGTCACAACCTTCAGCCGATCAAAAACAAACTCACAGTATGAGCTGGATTGCCTTTTGCCTTAACTGACCCAAGAACATTAATGACTTCACTGTTTTTCCCTGAGGTCTTGGGCAGGATAATACTCTCTGTTTTATTTATTTATTTATTTATGTATTTGGTTTTGACCAACTCAGCCTGACAAAAACATGTCTCAGTGAGAGCCTGTATCAGTGAGGTAGTGCTTGTATTTGTCCTTTTTTGTGTGTTTTTAATCATTTTTGCATGACCAAATTCTATGGCACAAGTGCATAAGCTACAGTACAATACATCTAGATAATAGCACTGCCCAAACCAGACAAAAAATAATTGTTGGTTTTGGTCTGTAGGGGAATTGTTGGTAAAATCAAAAATGAAATCTGCATCATCCTTCAGTTAAAGTTGGCTGAAATTCAGTTCTAAGACTCAGTAAACAAGGCATACGAAATTGCAAGACACACACATCATGTATACATATGTATCCAAGTAGTGCTGTCCTTAAACAGTAAACCACATTGCAAGCATGAAAACACAATGACGATAACAAAACACTGGCAACATTACAGGAAAAAGCTTTAATTTTAGGTTTATTTTGATTGCTTCACTTATCTGTTGATACGCAGTTTATAGTTTGTTGAATTCAGCTCTGTGTTTTCAGTAATTGCAGCAAACCGTAATCACAACAAGCCAATTTATGATTTTTGTCGGCTGTCTGTGTGCTGATGCGATCAATCTTTACACTTTACCAATGAGTGAAAAACAAACATAATTGAACCAACACTTTAGTAGCACATCAATCCCAGCTATGTTCCCCTATAAAGCCATCCGTATGAGAAACCACTTTATGAGCCCAGTTCATTTCCCTCAGATTGTCATTTTTGTCACCTGGCTTTTATTCTTTGTAAATTTCAATCAGTTGCTTGAAATTTAGTCTCTAGCTTTTTTTGCATCATCATTGCCACATTTTTGTGGCATTACATAGCCTGGCAGAGCCATAATGCTCAGTGACAATCAGTTCAAAATCAGAGTTGCACAGATTGACTTTTTTTTTTAAGATAAATCCTGTCTCCCAAGAGTGACACTAATGTTCTACTTTACTGAATGCAAAACTGTAATGTACAGTAGTGAAAAAGCATCAAGTAATTTTGAGTGGAAATTGGTGAGTGGCATTTTTCATGTGATCATATTTGCTTGGCTTTCAAAATGCTTATTATACAGTGTAAAGTAGAAGAATGTTTTGTTCTCGTGTCTGGCATTTATATCTGCCTGTGGTTTGAGCTGTGTTAAAAACTTTAAAACAGCGCTTATCTAATCACATGCATGGTTTAGAAATATGATATGTTTGTCAGTCAGCCGTGGTATGATGGTTTGTTTTTAGATACTACATTTCCTGACAGTCCTGTGGGTGGACATAATGGGCACTCAAGTTAGGCGTGCATAGTATCCGGTCCGTCATGTCAGAGTTCATTGTTTGTGGCAGCTCAGAGAGCAACTCTCACTACATGGCTGAACTCGATCCTTTGCTCAGTCCCTGGTGAAATGTTCAGGCTACCTCCCAGGGGAAAACTATCAGGAGTATATTCAGGTTTTCCATGGTGCTGCATTTCTGTCCTGATTGTGTGACTTTACTTGTTTCTACCTGCTTGTTTGTTTTGCATGTGACCTGTGAAATTATGTAGATGCTAATAGAGGTTTTATTTAACTTAGTGCTATTTAAATTGGAATTCTATCTTTATGCAAAATCCTGTCATCAGGTCATGATTAACAAGGACTTGTGTAGCAGAAGAGATCAGTTCAGCCAGCAGGCATACTGGTTGTGAGTTCACAGTGTCCTGCAGGAATTTTAGACAAGTTGGTACCTGGGCTCAAGGTGAAAAGAACAAGATGACTGACCTTGGGTTACATTTTGGCTCCGTTTGCACAGCTCCCTGCAGAAAGGAACACTCTGTATTACTGCTTTAGGAGTAAAAGCGAGGCCATTTTCTCCTTCCCTGACAACTTAAGCAGAAACATTAAAGATTCATTAACCACTGTCAACTTGCAGCTTATTTTAGAGTGGCACTCTGATGTCTCTCAATACTGCTTCATCCAGAAATAAATTCATATTCTCCTTTGTTCATCAGTGTCATGGATTGAAATATATACTGCGCAGTAGTGTCACACAGACAGCTATGTCGACTGCACTTGGCAATGTGATAAAATGCTTATCAACCAAAATGTATTCTGTGCATCAAGTCACTGCACATACATATAACGTGATACCATGTACATGTAAATGTTCAAATCAGTGATTTTAAAGTGATTTTTTTATTTTATTTTTTATTCATCCTTGCAACAGTAACTTAGTAACTGCGCCAGAGCAGTCAAATACCTGCACATGCTGATAAGAGGTTCTTTTTTGATATGAGTTGTGTTCAGAAACAAAACACTGCTGTTGTTGCATCTCCATAATCTCATGTCCTTCAAAAGTTAGTTAGAATTTCAAAGCATGCATAAGCCCCTGGTTTTAATCACAGATGAGAACTTTCTTTTTGATTCATGCAACCAGCTACAGTCAGTGTCTTCACATTATGCAGACAAATGAGGATTTGGATACAGAAAGCTGTTTTTTAATTTTATTTTACTGGCAGTGTTACCAATCTCCAGCCTGTTTACCCTCTGTGTAGATAAAGCTTTTTGATCCTCTTTTCCAAAACCTTCACTTGCATTTTCTTCTGCTTTTGTCCCTCACATGGATGACAACTTAAACTTTTAATTTTTTATCTATTTTTTGCTTTTGTATTAATTAATAAAAATTAGGCATGGATGCTTCCATTTGCCTCTCTGTCAGCTTTGCTAAATTTGTGCTAAATTTAGGCTCTTATGTTTGTTTTACAAGTCTTAGTGATGCTTTTTGTGGTTGACTTTGGAAGATGGCGGGGTGTGGCTGCGAGTAGGGATGAGGAAATCAACTCACATATTTGTACACTCTCCTCCTGCTACTTCTGTGAGCGAGCCAGGTCAAGTTTTTTGAAATGTAAATATCGGTAAACACAGCGCCATTCAAACAGGAGGCTGCTTTTCTATGTGCTGATGTGACAAAGCAGAGGACTTTGGCGAGAGAAGGAGAGCAGGCATGTGCTTTGTGATGAATAAGGACTGGCGTGATGGTGGGAATGTGAGGTGCTGTCCTTGTCCTGCTGCTAATTACTGCTATAAACCATGCAGTGGTGGCTGCAGAGGCAGTTGCATAGCGGCGCTGCCTGTGTTGGGGAGGAGCAACCATGCAGCCGTCTTGTTAAGGTCAAAATATGTGGACAGTTAAATCAATCCGGAAACCATCCGAAAACATGGACAGTTATAAAGCAGCACCCAACAACACAAGAAGACGCAAAAAAAGGGCTAATTTATTGTGTACAAGTTGAAGGGATCACATGTCTCTGCAGTTGTATAATTCAATGTCAGGGTTCCCCACAAATTCATTCAAAACATCTGCCACCACAAATAGATTTTCTAGCGCTGTTGAAACATATGGCCTATTGTGTGATTATTTATAGCACCACACTCTTTGAGTGCAGAGCATACTGTTGTCACAGACGGAGCAGTGGAACACCACACGCAGCAAAAAGTTTGCATCCACTCACTCTGCACTACGCTCTCATCCATCGATCTGATCAGCTCTGACTGAAACCACTGACTCTGAGTGCTGCTGAGAGATAAAAAATAACTCATGATGAGTTTTGCCTGTGCTGCGTTCACAGATCTGGGGTTTGGCAAGCAGGAAGTTTGCTGAACCCTGAACCAAATTCCTCTGACCCTTCAATTTCCTGAGGCATTTGTGCCATTCAGGGAATGAAAGCTAAAAAAATGAAAAAATAATTATGAGCTTGCTCATAGTTGCACTTAGTACAATTTTCTGTCCTTTTTTTTGCATTCTGTAAGCAGCTCCTCTCCTCTGTTTCTAAGGGGAGCACAGACCTCTTTGACACCTCACTCAGAGACCACTAAGACACAATGTGGAAAAGGGAAACATGGAAAGACTTTTGTGGCAAAACATCTCATCAGCTCTTCCCCGTCATCCAAGTCATTTTGCATCTGGGGCCTCTCGGGTGCGCAGGAGAACACACTTTGCATTATTTAGATGGGCAATCACTCAGAAATCCCTCTGTGTTTGGCCCAGCAGAGGAGCGCGGCTCTAAAAATATCACCCCACAGCAAATGTGTGATTTTCTGTGTCATATCAATGGGACCTCCAGGTATGTACATTTGTCTCTGAAGCCATATTTCAGTGTGAAGGTGGCAAAGGGATAAATGTCTGCGTGTTGTGTGCGAGAGGATTTGCCGTAGGTTTCCTCAGGAGGTGCCCTAGATTCCCCCACGCTACCACAGTCATTTGTTTGATGGACACAAAGACAATTATCCGTGAAAGAATTGTCAAAATCACTGATGCTGATAGGCGGAATCGTTTGTGCTAGGTCAGCATTATCACGTGATTGTCACCGTCATTCACTGTCAGTCTTTTGTGATGTGGAGTCAAGATGAAAAATGGCGTCCTAAATATGTAAGCACAGGATAATTTTGGATAAAGCATGCACCACAGCTAAATGTCAGCAGCTTGCATATTCATTCAAGAATTTATTATCCTCATCAGCATCATCATCACAAAGCCATTTTCCTGGCATATTTGAATGCACTTGTGTCGCAAGTACTAATAACTTGGCAGGGTAAGTCGCACAAGTCGACCAAAATACATGTTTCCTGGTGTCATCTGTAATTCATTAACACAGAAACACTCTAATCCAAACCCCTCAGGAATTAAAGCTGTTCGAGCTGGATGAGTTGAAATGAATAGCTGTTAAAATTAAGTATCAACAAAAACAAAATGACACACAAGGAACTAAAAAAATGTTATTCTTGCAGTTTTATGCATTTTGCCTGTTTGGTCAATCATTCATTTTTTTTATTCTGAAATAAAACTTTGAAGGTTCAGTGTGTGGGTTTTGGGGGGATATATTGGCAGTGTATAATCACTTAAATAATAAGAATCGTTGGGTTTTTTGTCAACTTGGAATGAGCCATTTATATCTTTGTAGGGAGCAGGTCCTTGTTGATGGAGATCGCTATGTTGCACCTCAGTGTACAGGGATGCACGATTTGGGATTTTTTGCCGATATCCAATATACTAATATATAACAACTCATTTGGCCGATGATTAGTACCGTTATTGATATACCCACTTATTCCCCCACTTAATTTTAGTGATAACTAAAATCCCTAAGTCCCTAAAAGTCCCGATGCAGTGGAATTAACATCATATAATGCATGCTCTTATCACGATAGACCACCAGCAGATGAAGTAAAGAAATACACTACTTTTCAATTTATGTGATATTCATTGATTGTGCAAAATGAGAAAAATATTTTAACTTTGGGTTGATGTTTTAAACATGTTCACTTTGTCAGTAAAAAAATAAAATAAAATAAGAAATATTGGTTTGTCAAACTGACAGGATCAGCATGTTTGCTGATTCTGATATGTCATTTTAAAGCCTATATTGGCTGATACCAAAGCTTAGAATGAAAAAACCAAACACTGGCTCTAGATAGGGCCATTCACATTGTTTTTGCATTTTCCACTTTGGCCACCGTAGTGACTGTAGTGCAAGAGCATCTGAAAAGCACAGGTTATTGTTTCTTTTTTTTCCTTAACAGCTTCATTTACTTTTTTTTTCTTTTTGGAGAGGATGAGACCTCGGCAGATAATTCAGTTCTCGCTAAAAACCTCCTGAACATCCGGATCAGATAAAGGTTGAGCACACAATAGCATGTGGTGGGTGAGCTCCTGTCTCAGAGTTGCCAAACAGCCTAGAAGATGTGCTCATTTGTAACGTGAAACTGCTTTATACAAGGTTTTCAGCAGTATAAATAACCTGGTGTGTTTGTTATGCAGAGGAGGAGACCTCTGTGGATAATTCATGTCCCAGTTAAAACCTCCTCGACAATGAACACTGGTGGAATTGTAACCAGGAGAAGTTTTAGCTGATTGGAATTTGCAATTCACCACTAGATGCCACTAAATCCTTCAGAAACTTCACCTCTAATTGCTCTTAAAAATGATACAAAATGGAGATAACACATTTAAATGACAATGAACTAATGGATGGCTACCACATCTTTAATGTGAATTTCTTCCCGTGTTTCCATTGAAAGTGACATGGGAGGATGAACAGAGCTCATTCAAGCAGAAGTGTGCGTGGGATTAGAGAGAGCCATGTAGCCCCAACTGAGTTGTTTTTTTTTTTTTTTTCCATGGATAACAAGCTCCACAGCCGTGAGGACCACATCTCCAGACTCTGTGGAGGCTTTCAAAGAGCAACCATCTCTTTCCCCCCCCCCCGAGCCCAATCTGGCCTTAGTCGTAGTACCCTCTGGCATGTCCCCCGCTGCTTCAACCCCCCTGTGATCTTGATGGAGCTGTAGCCGCTGCCCTCCACTTCGAATGTCTGAAAATAAGGGAGGAAAAATGCAAAGGGAAATGTATGCAAGAGGGAGCAGAAAAGGAACATGAAATGATCAACAGTGAGAGAGAGAGTCGAAGTAAACAACATCATTACGACTCCCTTGGCTCTGGCCTTGTGAACTGGTCCAAAGCGTTTTTGCAGATGGTTGTTATGGTTGCTGCTGTAGTGTTTAGACAAGGTAATTATGGCGCACAGCTACAAACTTAGTCAAGCAGGCTCCCGCCGAGTGTGCGGTCTTGATGAGGGCAGAGGTAGAGGAAGACGGGCAGCGTTCTCAGATGTTGTAGTTTACAGTTATGTTTAATGCCTGAGCAGCATGATGGTACAAATTAACACGTTTCAGGGCACAGCTGTCATCTGTGATATCAGTGAGAAATGAAGATTCTTCTGTTGCACCTTCTCCTGCTTCAGGGTCTATAGTGTCTATAGTAGTATCTATAGTACATTTGTCATCAAGTCTGCACATATGCATATATTGACTCGCAAAGAAAAAGCAAGCGATGTGTCTACTAGGGCTGTATCCAATGTCTTTCTTCACATTTGAAGCTTCTGTTGAGATTTTCAAATGAAGCTTTGATTGTTTGTCCTCATATTTTACACCTCATTCTTAAAAAAATATTCCCCAAACAAAATCCTCAATTTGAATAAAGCCATTCATAAGGTTTAGAGTCTTTTTAATTAAATAGATTTTTTAATGAATAAATCTACGTAATGGTGCTGTTAGGTTGATGATGGACCATTCTGTTAATAAAGCTGCTTACCTCCCTTAATGTGCAGCAAGCAAAAGAGAAAAGGCAATGACAAATATGCTTTTGAAAGGCTAAGCTCCAACAAATATGTGTTGAAGCAGAATATTTTGTTAGATAAAAACATGTCAGTTTTGAGAATTATTATATCTATCTTTTTTCAATAAATGTTGAATTTTGGACTTAACTCTGGAGTAGGGTGGAATAGAAATGTTTAGATCACAAGAGTCGGAAACAATCCTTCTCAGCCAAAACTGGAATCTAATTTTAAAAACATCTTTATGTGCAACTGTGCAGAAATCCCAGGTTTAAATACAATGAATAGACATGAACAAAACAAAAGAAAGAAAAAAGCTGTGCAGCACTGAAATTTAGATTTAGAATTCAAATGTCAGTGTTGCAATGTTAGCTTCAAAGCTTCAAGCTATTTGGTAGGAGCCCTAGCGTCTAAATAGCCTTCAGAAACAGAGAGGCACGTGCTTTTAAATTTCCATGACAGAAGTGAAGCTTGAGAACATGCTAACTTTATCCAAAAATGACAATCCTGAGAGAGGTTAGAGTGCAGAGGTGGTGAGGAGCAATGCCTGCAGGGCAAGAAGGGCTTTGGTATCTTTGTCAGGACAAAGCAACTATGAGAAATAATCAGAAATGACAAAATTGTATCTATGCTATACAATCACACTTGGCCTGATATTGTCAAGAAAAAAAAATGCCAATTTAGAGCTGTGGCAACAGATCATATTTTTTCACAGGGGAAAGAGGAGGCAACGAATCCCCAACATCTCACTTGGGGTGCCAGACTAAGATATTCTGCTTTCTATGGGTCACTATTACCATTCTCACACTGCTCTCGCCCATTGGCGTGGGTGGGCCAGTTTAATGAGACTTTTTAATTAGCACAGGCATTTCATGGGTCTGCGCAACATTTAGGGTGCGCTGTTCAGGGTGCATCCCCGTCTTTCTTACCCCTCGGCCGCCAGGCAGATGGTCAGTTATTAGCAGTAATTAAATCTCCATCATTGATCATGGTTTGTAATTGTGTTTAATTTGAAATGTATTAATGATTAAAAGCAGCAGCTGCATGGTGTGCATGCTAATGGGGTTGGGGACCAACACAGGGACACACAGTGTCAGTGGAAACATCTCATAGGGCTCACCCTCTCTGTTACCAGCAGACTCTTCCAATTACGTGAGCAGGTAGTGCTGCTCGTGGCGTTGCCTTCGTTTTAGAGACGGCAATACTCATTAGCCGAGGCTCATTTCATCACTCCTCATTTGTTTATTTGTGTAGCTGATTTTGAATTAAGGTGGTAAACACATTGTAAACAAAGCTAATATCATTTAGAGGCAAACTGCATGCAATGACATTTTCTGGATCTAATGAAGACAAAATGGTGTCTTTGTTGTGGAGGGGTTCTTGAGGGAGCCGCGAGACCTTACAGAGAATAAAGTAGGTCAGCCGACTGACATAGGGTGCCTGTGGACATGTTCTTTATGCTGCTACTGCTTTGCACACAGCAGCCTTGCACAGAGAGGAAGGAACCAGAGTTAGCATTGGTAACAGCTTGTCATTAGAGGAAAACAGCCTGGAGGTATTTATTTGATCATCTTAGTGGTTCTTGTCCATCTTATTGTGGAGTAAAACAGATAACGACAACGTGCTGCATCTGACGGGGCAGAGTATAATTGTGTTTGTGTATCGGCATGTTTCTTGGCTTCTGATATGATGCAATTCTCAGTGGTAGAATGTAACTAGTGCGTTTACTCAAGTACTTAAGTATGAATTTCAGGTACTTTACTTGAGTATTTTCTCTTCACTACATGTCAAAGGAGAATATTGTACTTTTTACTTCACAAGATTTATCTGAAAGCTTAAGTAACTTTTTGCATAAAAAATATAAGAAGAGTTAATAGAATATGATGTTTTGTCACAAATTAAACTACCCAGTAGTAGAGCAGAGATTATTAGTCAATTATAATAATCATTAGTCATTAGTCAATATTAATCAAGCAGCTGACTGACAAAAATTATATCTGTTTTGATAAACACTGAAGTAATTTTCTTGTTTGTCTTTCTTCGTTTTTAGTTTTTTGACAGTTTGTTATTTTTCCTGAATGGGGCACTTATAATAAACATTTAAGTCATTTTCTTTTATTTTTTCTTTTGGTCGATAGTTCTGAACTTTTGGGTGGCATTAGTTCTTTCACTTAAGTGTAGGAAATGTATACTTAGTCCAGCACTGGCCATGCTATGCAGAAGATGAATGTAATTCCCATCTTATTTCAGATCACAAACAGTACTTAAAACATATTAAACAGGGTCCATACAGACAGGGGCAAGTCAAATTCAAGGTCCTTCAAGCACTTTTTCAAGCACAATTTTTATTTTTAAGGATGAAATAGTTTTTTTCTAGAACCGTCTGTTGCAAGAAAATTGTGCAAATTCGTAAGTAGAGCAAACACATGCCACCGGGGTCGAAAATCAATTTATTATTAATTAACTGCTGCTTATTTAGTGTCAAATTACAGATCAAAAATTGCACTAATGGCTGACGCTTCTCTGGTGTGAGTGCTTTGCAGGCTGGCGAAACATCCTGGTGCAGACTGTTTACTGGGGGATTAGTAAATAGTTGCAGCCATGTTCTTTGTTTCATAGTTAAAACAATTATCCACTACATTTTATGAAATAGTTTATCATTATGCTCTCTTAATTTGATTCAGGTACTGTCACATGGATTGAATTAAAAGATTTCTCATTTTCAAGGTATTCAAGTACTTCAGCTGTGACAAATTTAAGTACTTAAGCACCTTAAGCACCTTGTATGAACCGTGGTCACAGCAAAACTTAAAGTGATGATGGGATCTGTTTCCAGTCATCCTGCCATCTTTTCCTGGTTATTTGTGTCCCAGAGGCTGTTGTCTATTTTCATTGCAAATTTTATTTTCATCAATACCATGGCACGCTATCAGCAGTGTATCAGTCATGGAGGTCCTGTCTCTCTGGGAAAAAAAAAAAAAGATTTCTGATTTAGGCTCGTGGTGCTTATTTTAAACACAGTCTGTTCAGCAAAATAAAAATATAGTTTGTAGAATAAGATACAGGAGAAAGAGATAGCCAACTAACTTTTAACAACCTTGCGTAGGCTTATTCCTGCATCATTATTTATTGCATGTTGAGAAGTTTAATCAGCAAGTTAAAAGACTAAAAAAAAATCCACAACAAAATGTGTGTGGTTTGCCACTGCCAGCAGGAGGAATCATGAACAGGGCTCATTCTAAGAAGAGACAGATTGACAGCTACAGTTAATGACAGGAAATCTCTCCTACTGCTCAGACTCTTGTTTATTGATTTGTTGTCAAGAATGTTATAAAGGAATCTGCAAAATCCTAGTGTTACTGTTGACCGCACGTTATGAGTGACAGTCAATTAAAATAGGAATGGGATCCTTGGAGCGACACTATCCAGATGAAGGCTCTGTGTGCCAAGAGCAGCAGTCTCCAGAGTTAACAACAAAACGGATACTTGGACTCTCTCTGAAACTGTTAAAAGAAAAGAGCTTAATTCCTCGGCTGCTGAAATATGGGGGGGTTTCATATTTGTCCTTATAATTTTGTATAACTAAGCCTAGTCATTTCCCACTAGAGGACTGTTGCATGATTTTCTATTTTTTCTCCTTTTAATTGCTGTGTTGTTAGTCTCAGTATTATATTACTGCACTGTCTTCAGACTGAGGTTTCTGTAGATCAGGGCTGACATTGATCGTGTGTATTAGGTCATACACATATCAAAGCTGGTAGGAAATAATTATCTTGTTTTCAGGAATATATATTTTTTTTAATTTTCCAAAAAGACACAGAGCTGAGGTTGTTTATATGCTAACACCAAGTGTCAACATGCACTTAAAGTGCTCAGCAGTAGAGTTCGGTGGAGGAAGCAAAGTATCCTTTCACCCCTGTGGATTTCTGAGGAGAGGCGAGGCAAACGTAATGCAAGCCTTTTCTCGTCTTCTGATATCTCTAACAGCCACATGTTTGTATTGAAAATTATTCGTAATTTTTTTCTCCCCTCTCTCAAAACACTTGCTTCTGAAAAGCAGCAATCCCCTTTACAGCCTAGTTCTCCACCGTGCAGCACTAGTGCTTTTGTGTGTCGATAAGAGTTTGTGAGTGCACGCGTCTTTGATCTGCCCTACCGGAGAAGATGTTGACGGTTTAGTGGGGAGATGCCGGTGTTTACTGTTGAGCTTAGATATCCCCCCCCCCCGCATACTCCACATTGAGCGGCTCTGTGTGCTGCTGTACTGTGGTTAGCCCTTTTCAAGCATGCATCCAAATTCTGTCAACTAGCTTGTTCTCTGTAAAGAGACGGCTTTAAACACAGGCAGGCGCAACGTGAGAATAAAATGATTTAATGCAAAGTAACACTGCTTGGTAATTGAAAAGTGATGAGCCCTTTCCAGTAGGCTCTGCAAGGATGCCGGTCAGTGAACTACAGTGCGCGCGCACGCACACACACACACACACACACACACACACACACACACACACACACAAACACACATGAGTCCTCATTTCACACAGGGATATTAATTAATATCTATTTATACATTGTTTTCCATAATCGCATAGAAAGAAATGCATTTGTTGTTTTCTTTAGCCTCACGCTTGATGTGAAGTAATTGAACAAATTGTGAAAGCGTAAATTAATGGTTTTGAGTAAAAGTCATTTGATATGCCAGTGAGTGAACAAGAATCCTTCTTAGAGAGCGTACAGAGACACATTTACAAGAACAACAGGAGCTCACAAATTGTGGAGGCTGCAGGGGATAAATTCCTTGCTGTTTGATTGCAGTCTGCAATGTCGTTATATGAATATGACAGCCATTTCACCCAGTTACTCACGGGGGTTATACCACATTGATCCCCATCGATGATTTCCTTGTGTTCCCTGTGCTTTGCACCATGTGACCTTTGGATGACTCAGGCACACACAAAGACAAAAGGGCACGTCACAGCAAATGAGATATAGATTCTTTGCAAATGTGCAGAGCATGGCATGGATTATTGTTGTGCATCGGGTTGCCATAGTTCTAATGTCCGTTTTTGTGGAAAGATTACTGACCACAAGTTAATGTGACCTTCACAAGGATTACAGAATGAAGGGATCATTTCCAACATTTTGACAAGTCGGTTGGCTTATCGCGATTTATATAGCCTTGTGGCGACAGCGAGATATGTCGGATGTGAAGAGCTCCCGTTACAGTCATGTCAAGGTCCTGAGTAAATAATGTTTGATATGATGCATCTTTCACCTTGACCCTTGAACTACAATCATCAATTAGTGGTTTGAATCTCACGCCCCCCCGGGTTACTCTATTTCCTTGCCTTTTGAGTTTTACAGATAAGGAGAGAGAGAGGATGCAGCAAACTTCCTTAGCGCTCATTTTTTGCTGTGCCCATGATAATCATTGCAAAGAAGCTTCAGTAGTTAAAAAGTGTGCCCATCTGGTGAGGAAACTGGGACAAAGTGTACTTTAGAGGGAACAGAGGATATCTCTCCTGGCCTTTAGGGCTGGAGCTGGGGAGAGCCAAGTACTCTGAAATAGTTAGGTAGAGATGCTTATTTTTTCATTCTTTTTTTTTTTTATTTTTAGATATTCCTCTGGGAAGTTGCATTTGTGAGGTTGCAAAGGTCATCAATTTATGTTTCCCTTTCACTTGTTAATGAACACTTGCACCATGAAGAGAGATGAAACTTTACATACCTCTGGTCAAGATGCAGAGACCCATCTTGAGAGACTGTACAGGGTCCCAGTGGATGTCGACACTGTTCAATACTAATGACGTACCGCCATCAGGAGAGCACTCCAGAAATTGGCTTTTTCACTCCTAACCCAGCCCCTCTTGCACTGCCTTCCCTGCCCAATCTCCATGGATTCGGGCCATCCCAGCTCAAGCGTTCAGAGCATCATTATTCTCGCATCTCTTATCTAGAGATGGGATCAATAAATCTATGGATCCAGCCCTGACTGGACTCTGGTGTCCACCTGCCTCCTATTTTTCCTCTTGTCAATCCACAAGAACACTTATCTGCTGGAACACGCTGATGCATTGTGCAACGCCTTGGCGAATGTTCATTAAGTTGTTTTTCAATAAGAAGCAGGGATCAATAGCAGACCATGGTGATTCATGCATACCCAGCCCTATGCATCTGTGCCGATCTCTCTTAAGGATTAGCATGCCGGAAGACACAGATAATATGAAGGAGTCAATTAGTGGCTCATGAAATATAAATGATTATGCAGGTAAAAGCTAAAACTGCTCTTGGATTTTTTTTTCCGATTGCAATTAAAAGTTTCTCATTCAAAAGCCTGAATAGCACTATAGTAATAATCTTGCACTTACAATTTTAAAAGTGTTGGAATCAATGAATAATGCATCCTCATCCTCACTCATTATAAATGAGATAATCCTTTGGAACTGACATCTCTTTTTTTGTTGTGACTGGCTTGTTATAAGCTCCCAAACAATATTCAGCTTTGGCTGCTATCAAATGTCTGCACATAAATATAGTGGACAGCTAATTTACAGGCTTGGCAGGCTTTACAAGGTTGTCTCCTGTTATATTGTGAACATAGTACACACCCATGGGGCTTCAAACTGAAATGCCCACATCCTGCATTGTTTCCTTCTCTTTTTTTTTTCTTTTTCAAAATCACATTTGAAATGTTACCAAGGTGAACCAATCGATACTTTGCCAGCTCTGCCGTACAGGGTCGTTGGTTTGAGGATATAACCTTCGGAAAATCCACGATTGACAAAATTCTGTTCTTTTTTTGTCAAATAATAAAGTGTAGGCTTATGTACATGTTTTTTTTCTTACTGACTCACCTGTATCATACTTAAATTGCCAGGAGGAATATTTGTCTTTCATCAAAGCAGACGCCATTACAGCCTCATTACATCACCCTCAAGATGCACTTCTTTTAACCTCCCACATGCAGTCTTTTTCAATGCACAAACACTATAAACATCCTGACAGAGATGTTTTGGTCTCTCAAGCTATGACCAGCAAATAGAATAAGTCTTTTTGTCAGCTGGATCACAGGTGCTATTTAAATCCAAAACATCATATATGTCATTCTTAGTCTAGCTTGGGTTATTAAACACATGTTTGCAGTCATTGAAATTTAGTTTCAAACCCCAAATGAATTTAATAAGCAGCATGCTGGTAACATTTTTCATATCTGTGGGCTTAATTGCAATTGTGACTGAAAATGAGCAGTAAAGTATCAAGAACTGCATTGAGAATCTGTTTAATTGCTGCATTCAAGAGAAATCACTACAATTATCACACTAATAAGCTGCAATTTTATATTGCTTTTATAGCAGCTCAAGGTAGATTGATAGGTACAGTTCTGTCTGTTTTATTGTTGTTGAGTCACTGTAGGTAAGAAAACATCAAACAAAATGTTCATGCTGAGATTGTTAGAAAATGAACAGCAACATGGAGCTGTTTTCCACTTTTGTTTGACTATGGCTTCCACACAAGTCCTCACATGGTTTACATGCCATGCCAGTTGCAATATGTGTGTTTTTCAGTGAGGACGGCTGACTCCATCTGTCAAATGTTATGAAGCTGGGACATACTGCTTACCTCGCGGTCTGAGATGCATTTCATGTCACTGTGAGGTGGAGAGTTTGAATCAGGCCATAAACCTTTGGCATATGTCATCCCGCTCTTTCTTCCTCCACATTTCCTGTCCCTTACCACTGTCAGCCTAGCAGCTGAGGCCAAAAGCCATAAAAATAATCTTCAAAAAATATAATGAATCTCAGCAACATTAGTGATGTCTGTAAATCAAAATGATGCTGTTTGGTCCTCTGGATTATTACTGTACATGGAGACTTACATGCAGTATTTGCATCATTGTGTTAATGTTGAAGGGATGCTTCAACCCCAAAATAAAAATATATATTTTTCCCATTACTCGTAATACTATTTATTAATCTGGACTGTTTTGGTGTGAGTTGGTGTGAGTGTTGGAGATATCAACAGTATAGATGTCTGCTTTTTCTCCAATATAATGGAACTAGGTTTCCCTCAGCTTGTGGTGCTCAAAGCACTAAATATATACATTTAAAGACTCAACAGCAATGTCTCTTTTCCAGAAATCATTACCCAGTTATTCATGACAATCCACAGAACGTATTGTGAGCAGTTTCATGAACAAACTATTTTCTTTCCTCTGAACCACACTTGCTAACTGTAAGACCGGACTGAAGGATAAAAAATGTTTATGAGGATATATAAACAGCTAGCTCTCTTTATTTTACAACTGTTAATTGTTACTTTTTTCCATTTTTTATCTTTTGGAAATCACTTGCAGCATCATGTTGTGGAATTATTTTTTAACGTTATTACATTAATCCTGTGCATAACTTTTTATAGAAGAACTGATCATCTGTAAATTGATAGCTGTTAGTTGTGCTGCACAGGTTTATCAATATGTCTGCCGCTGGAAGTTGTCATGACTGATACGTGGTAGGAGATATTGTCTACATGTAGATATAAACATTCATTTGATAGATAAAATCTCTTTTCTTCTGAAAGGGTAAATTATTTTTCCGTATTTTTTTGTTTTCAGTCAGTGAATATTATTTTATGTAACAATGAATCCCTTCTGAAATTTGCTCAAAATGCAGCTGCACTTTGCTCCTCACCTGACCTTAGATGGATCCTGGTGTGATGGACCAGTAAGGTGGTGATGTATGGGGACTAGCAAGGCTGCTGGAACAGATGGGCTTTCAGTACAGCAGTGGACCAGCGAGGGTGGAGATCCACAGATTGCTCTTTGTTGCAACATTGGCGTGGCACTTCCTAATCTAGTGTAACTGATGACAGAGGACGTCTTCCTCAGCTGCTCTCTCTCAGGGGCTTATCATTCTCTCCTTCCCTGTATCAATCACCTCACAGTCAGGCCATTTGGTCATGCTACATAGCCTTAGCTATACCTCCCATGGTGTCTCCAACTGTACTACATTATACTGTATGCTGTCCACATCAATCCTATATCCCTCTTCTGCATACTGAGTTTAAATCTCTGTGCAAAAAGGGAAGAAAGAGAACAGCAGGTGGAAGTTTAAGGGAAAAAAAAAGTTCTTAGTTAATATAACTTTCACTTGTAACCTTTCCTAACAATGAAGAAGGACAACCCATTGTCTGATCAGCTCTGCTGTGGTCGTGTTTCCTATTCATGCGCTAATTTGTACATCCCACTCACCTCTGGCTCAGTTCAGCAGGAACAGGAAATGATCGACCTCCTGTAGCTCACCCTGTGGGACACTGCTGACCACAGCACTCAGCTCTAACCAGCATTACAAAGACATCAGTACGAACAACATATGTGTGACTGATGGAGACCAACTGCCTTTGCTCAAAGGAAACAGCAACATCGACAACAGAGAGCATCTTTGAAGCAACACTGTAGTCTTGTGACAGTAGCGGAGGCCCTTGGGGCAAGCTGGAAATGCTCTTCAGTGAAAGGGATGAAAGGTTGAGGGGTGAGGGAGGTGACTGAATGCTGTCAGAGAAAGGGTGGAAAGATTGACGGTATGATCTAATGTTCTGTCAATTTATGGATCCGGCTTTAATGGAAAAGCTTGATTTTTTATAATCTCACAGCCAGGATAACCACATGTATAGCTGTTCGAAACTGTGATTACACTTACATATCAATGACATTTTTATGTGTTGCAGAGCTAAAGGAGGTACTCTGAGAAACTGCAATATGGAGTCTAACCTTTGAATGAGAGGCGTCTTGCCTTTTGCAGGTGGCTGTTTAAGATTTATGAGGTCTCTCACGTATCTTGTTCATCATGAGTAGATATTGACTCGGAGTGCCAGCAGAGCGAGCGGGGTTTTTGGACTGCAGCTTGAGAGCTGGTAAATTATTACATTTGGTAAATAATTTGTAGTGGCTGACATCTGATAAAATGTATTATTAGCCCTGTCTCCAGTGACAGAGAATAAGGTGTTCATTTTCACTGTTTGTCTTTATCGACCATATCATCTTTATTCTAGAAAATATAAATAATGCTTCATATTGATGAAGTGGAGCAGAAATGTTCATCTTATTAATATATGTGGGTATTTTATTGAACCTGCTTGCACCCACTCCTTCAAAAACACAATGCTATTAGAAAAATTAATATTTTGTCTCAGTGCAGTGTCCTGGCCTCAATCAATGAGGTCTTTTTCTGGAATCACTCAGGGTATTGGAAATGTCATATCCATCTTGGCGGCCTCTGTAATGAGTAGAGGGGTGCTGGCTTAAAGTCATTCATTTTGTTTTATTGACCATTGGATTCCATAAGGAAAATCACACACTGAGGCCTCAGTCACATGTTAATGAAAATACGGTGGACCTTGAATATATTGCTAGAGGTCCTTCCAGAATCATAGCCATAGAGCATATTTGGACATGGCTGAGCTAAATCACATCAACAGCGATGTCATGCACCGGCCGTATCAAGTTGGTTTTGCACAGAAATAATTCGAATACGTGTAACCTCCCTGCAATTTTCCTTTTTGGATTCCTGCTGTGGTGTAACCGTTCCTGTGACTGAACATCTGCTGGTACCTAAATCCTTTTTCTTCCTACTCTCACATTACATTTAAAGGGATGCTTTGTTCATTTTTAGCCAGCTTTTTATCCTAACAATGCGGGAAGTATGTGAAAATGGACGGTGTTAAATTTTCCTCCCTCTTACCAACGCCCAGATCTCCCATCTCAAAAAGACTTGTTTTGGAGCATTTAGTGGATGTGCCTTTGTTCTAGGACTGCTGCTCAAAGTACAGATAGTATGTCTGATTTTTTGTATGCCAGCTACCACAGATTCAAAGCGTATAGAAGAGGATCGAGAGCAAGGGCGCGCCCCCCCCCCCACCCCGGGCCAAACTCAGATCAAACAGTAAAACTAGGCCGTGTGGATCAAATATAAACTAAGTCTCTGTTACTGCATTGCCTATTTCTCACCTGAAATGTCTTTCATGACATATTTTAGTATAATGTTTGGCTGTAATACAAGAATTTGTGCACAAGTAGAGGGCGCCATATTGTTTCCCGTATTCTTCATTGGAGGCTGAAAATACTGAGATAAAATAATAAAAAATAATACTGAGATCAAATTATTAAAAAAGTGCTTATAAAATATGAACCCAGACTTTTTTCACTGCATTGCTTATTTCTTGTCTAAAATGCCTTCATTTTAGTGCACAATTTCCCTGTAATTTGAGAAGCGTTGTTCTACTGTTTCTTCTATTGTTAAAAATTGAAGCTGAAAATGTTGGGATCAACTGACCAAACAGTGTTGAGAAAATATGAACCAAGATTTTGTTTCTGCTTGGCTTATTTCTCACGTAAAATGTATTCAGAGACATATTTCAGCTTAACGTATAACGTAATTCTGGGGCACCCAGTAGCTCACCTGGTAGAGCAGGCGCCACATGAACAAAAGCTTCATCCCTGCCATGGTGGTACAAGGTAGTGCATTCTGGTAGTTGTATGTTTTCTACCTCCTGCATAAACATGAATGTCACAGCCCCTTTGCTATGTTTTCTCTGGTCATGTAGCATCAGCTACAAAAGTATTAATATCTTGACACTCGTGAAAAGACCATCTCTCCAGCAGTGAAATACTTCTTCAAATCAGAAAGCCTAAATATGAAATAAGAGGAAACTAAGTATGAGTGGCACTGCAGTATCTCTGCTATCTTTCCTAAAGGGGCTCTGCAAGTAAAAGGGAATAAGGTGATATAAGTGCCTATGACCTGGTGAAAATAGATAACAGTAATGCTGTTGTTGTAGATATCAATGCAGTTGAACCAGTTCCTTTGATGCCCCTAATATACTTGTGGAGCCCACCTCTTATTTAATAGAGAAGCTTGATTATCAGTAATTCACATGTGGGCCTTCTCTCCACAGAGGCATGATTAAAGGTAAATATACTTAAGTGCCCCCTGGGCCAAGGACTTCATTGGACCAAGGGGTACACTTTCTAAAGCTCACTGTTGGTCCAGCATATGGTTTCGGCATGTGGAGAAAGGAAAAGCTGTGCACACAATGAAAGAGTCGGGGTAATTCCATTTGCAATTGGACGTAACACTTTGCAACAAGATACATGGACAGAGAGGGGATTGAGTGTGTATTCAGCAATAATCGTAGAATGGGGGGGAGGGCAAGAGTATTCAAGCTGTGCAATTACAAGGAAAAAAAGAAACAACGTAGGGTTCTTCACATCTGCTCTGAACAGCACAGTTATTTCTTAATTTCCTAATTCAGCACAACAAGCAGACTCAATGTTCCCTGAAAGAAGGCTCTCCTTCTGGATGAATCATTGCCGTATGTGCCTGTCACTCTGCGATGCTTGCAGCTGCATGCTAGAGAGATGATTTGATATGTACAGCATGTTGACTGAGCTGTGCTTCATTAAGTGCAAACCACACTTGTTTCAGGGAAGTTTAATGCTCAGCCAGCTATGTGTAAGGTATACAACTGTGTTGTCGTTTGCCTCTTCCTGTGACCCTGTTTTCTAAAGCCTGAGGCGATACCCAAGCTGTCCCTTAGATTTCATTTTGCCACAAAGGAGTCCAGTCAGGAACCTGAGTCCTGGTGGGGAAGCAGGCAGCGAGGCCTAAAGATGAGAGAAGGGGATTTGGGGCCAGCAGTATCAAACCTCCCTCCATAACACACACATAGAGTACACAAACCTCTCTATAGCAGCACGGTGACAGTGGGAAGGCCCTGGAGTGTCAACCCAGTTGTCTCTGAAGTCTGTCTACAGAGCCATGGATACAGTATACAGGTCAACATGGCGGCTGCAGTCTCACTCATGATGATACTCTTCATCAAACAAAACTGAATCTGAGTAGAAGACACTGATTAAAAAAAAAAGAAAAGAACTGTGTCCAAAAGTATTCACCATACAGTTGTCCAAACTGTAATATGTGAACCTTGAGTCCATTTCTTGAAATCTTTAAGATTACACATTTTAAAAAAACAATAAGTCCCAGATCTCAAATTTTCTTGTTTTTTAGTTCCAAGCAGGACATGGAGGGTATATACCAAAATCCTAGAAAATACAAAACACCACAATTCATATTTCTTTGTTTACTTAGCAGAAAAAGGAGTGTGTCTTCAATGGCTTTGCCTTTGCTTACCTCAGATTTAGCATAGCAATAAACAGAGAGAAATTTGTCATGTCTGATTTATGTAGTCGGCTGATAGTAAAGCATAGGTAGGAGATGGTTTTGTATGGAATTCTGTAGTAATAAAACAGCAACATGAGAAATTTGTATGTTAATCTTGTGTTGCCAAGAGACTGAGTCTATTCCTACTGTATATAATATAATTTTATTTGGCATTTCACCAACTCTCTTAAGATTTAGATTTTACCTATGTGGCATATGTGGGCTGGATGTGGTGATTTGTTCCCTTTTTCCTCTTTTTATATTTAAAAAATGAAAAAATGACTTTATCCATGTTGAGTAAATACTTAATCTCTAATATTTCCATGACAGAATTAAGCACTACTTTTCCCCTGCCTTGGGTATGTAATAGTTAACAGACAAGAACAGGCGAGAATTCTTTGTTTCACATCACTGTCACTCTTATTCCTGCGGGCAGCTTGACAGCATCTTAGTGTCAGGATTTCGAGAGTCCCTGGCTTTTAACCATCTTAGCTGACAATACCTCCATTTCTTGACAGCTTAAATTCATCCATTCCATTGCCATGTGACAACAGGAATTTTCTCCTGCCTGCCCCTTCACTCCTCACTCTACTTTCCGTTTCTTCTCTTACGTGGTTGTGCTTTCCTGTATTCCACAATCAATTATGTTTAATGGCATTTGATGGGCAAAATGAGACATGTCAGAAAATATTGAGTCACTTCCAGTTTTTGGTGTCATTTCATTTAATTCCCACTGCGGACTGGAAAGAGTTCAAGTTTCCACTGTCACCAGGAAGGGACAAGGCTGGATTTGGAGGATGGCAGGCGTGGAAGCATTATTATGATTAAAGTCTTTGCAGAAGCTGTCCTGCCTATCTTCTGGACTACAGTCTTAATATAGGCTCTAGCTGTTAGTATTGTGTTTGCACAAAAGAACTCGTCTGGCACCAGAGACAAATGGCAGCTGCTGGTAATGTGTAATAGTGAGAAAATATTCTGCTGCAACCTCTTTTCACCTCAACTTGCTTCAGCTGCTGACACTTTCCTGTCCACCATTAAAGGCTCAGAGCCTCACCCCCACCCCCCCTCCCGGCTCTGCACTGCAGGTGTATAATTTCCATTGATGGCACAGGAATAGTATTTTGAATATAGCCTACAAAATGGAATGCCATGTGGTGTCAATATTGCTTTTCTGGTGCAGAGGAGAGAGCGTAAGCTTCCCTGCAGATCCACGTCTAATTGGCTTGCTCCATAGTTTGTCGAGTCCTGTCCTGTGGCTGTTCTTCAGTGCCCATTCACACCTTTCCCCAGCATCCCTGCAGGTGGAGTGTATAATCCATTTGTTTCAAGGCAGGAACCAAAGTGCTCTCTGCCCCGTGACAGACCATTTTGTCTGCAGCTTCAGACAGTTCCTATTGAGTTAAACAGGTATAACTCAACACTATAAGTCGAGCAGCTAATAGAGAGTCATTAGAGAAACTTCAACCTGAACCCAAAGCGAGTGTCTCTGCCTTGGTGTGATGACCACCCATTGTTCCCACATTGTTCCAGTGATAAGCAGACAATTAGTGGTTCAACCAGGCATCAGCAGAGGTCATGAATCATGAAGTCGCATCATGTCAACCTGCTTCAACCTAGGCAGTACAGAACCAACCCCTTAAGAAGCCAGTTTATTAGCAGTGCTTCCACCATGTGCTTTAGCTCTCTAACAGCGTCACCACTGGCAGTGACATAAATAGGTCTTCACCCAATAGTGAAGAAGGGGCACTTAAGTGGTGTTCTGTTCTTATGGCATGGTTAATGACTGACCTTTTGAAAGTGTGCACAGGGATAGCCCTGAGAAATGAGTCTGCCATCCAGAACCACTGATAACCTGCACGCTGACCTTGACTGCAGGTAAACACCAAGTTTGTTTGTGACTCTTTGTAATGGCCATGACCATTAGCATGTTCTGAAGGCAACTGGGATCTGCCATTCCTCAGGGGCTCCATGTGAAGATTTAGTGCCCAGCGCCACAAAGTTTACTTCCTGACTGAGGAATAGTACAGGCCTAATGAGAGCGAGAAATTCAAAATGCTAAATCACCACAGTTAGGGCACCACCTGTCTCTGGTGTGCCCTGGTAATTATCTTGCATCACTACATTCTCATTTCTGCCCACTGAGATGACATTAGCATAGAACAGGAATGGCTGTGCATAAGCGAGATGAGGCACTTGGCTGATTGCGTGCCTGTCCTGACCCGCATGTCCAACACACATCTAGCGGAAGCTCTCCAGATCATAATGAACCCATAGGATGTTTTTTTTGGCTTCTCACAAATAAACAAAGGGCTCAAATGTTAGACTTTGTATAAATTAGCATTAATGACTTCATTATGTTTCTGGACACTGCTCTGTTCTCACAATCAGCACTTCATTAAGTGGTGTCGGACACTTAATTGAAGTTCCTGTTCTGTTTAAAAGGTAGTTTGACAAGTTGCACAAGTGAACACCTGGCCCCATTTAGAGCAGACATAACGGATGAATGTTTATGAGCACCATGTGTCAGCTTAATCTGCTTGAACCAAGGCAAGGTCTTTTAGTTGCATTCAAAACGTGACTTGTAATCTCATTATATATATATATATATATATATATATATATATACATATATACATATACATATATATATATATATATATATCTGTATGTTGACTTCAGCATTGTGCAAGTGTGTATTCATGCTACATTTCAATGTGTTGTTTCATCCAAAGTATTCTGTAAGTAGCCTAAGGCACAATGAGTAGCTTGAGGACTGTCTGAGATTGCAGATCAGATTTTGATCCGTCTTTGAAATACAAAATATTTAAATGTGTTCCATGGACTTGCAAGTTTTGTAAATTAATCCTGGGTGCGGTATTCACTGCTTAAAGAAGTATTTCACCAATATAAAGAGGGACCTCACTTAAAACTAGTCTTTGCAGTAGATAGACACACAAATACTTTTGAAATTGGTGCTTCATGACCAGAGAATACAGAGAAAAAGGGCTGTAGAGTTGGCTTTTGTTCAAGAACACTTACAACTACCAGAATGCAATGCGCTATGGGAGACCAATAGATGCTCCTGCTGGTGGTGATGTAATGCAAACTCGTCAGTTTGACACGATGGCGGCAGGATAGTAACAAACAATGTTGTATTACAGTTCAACAGTAAGCCAAAACTTGTTTCTGAAAACCTTTTTTGGAGAAAAATGAGCAAGTCAATTATAGAATCTTGGTTTATATTTGATCAGAGCTGCTTAATTTTACCATTTGATCTCAGTTTTTTCAGCCTCTGCTTTCACAGTGTAAGAAACCCACTTCCTGTTGAAAAAACTCAGTGTTACAGGTAAAAAAAATCATTAAAAGATGTTTCTGAGAAAAACATAAAGAAAGAAATGGGCAGTGCAGTAACATAATCTGATCAGATTAGTTTGATAGTCTGATCAGATTTCGATCCGTGTTTGTGGGAGAGAGAAAGAGAGAGAGAGGGGGGTGAGTCTGCCTCTTGATCTGCTTCTATACTCTTTGTGTCCCCGATGGTGGCATGGGTTGTGGGCAATGTGAAAATGTAGAACTACAGCCGGTAATTCAAGCAGCAGTCTGGAAGAGCCAGCGAAACTCAGGCAAATGACATATTTTGCGTCATTTACGACATCCAGCTGAGTTTCATAGGAGGAGAGGAGGGTTATCCAGGCACACGTTAGATGGAGGGAGGTTTACCACAGTTCATTTACACATGCTAACCACATTGATTTGATACAAAGCTGGTCGACAATTTGGCGAAGTATCCCTTTAATACCATTGATTCATGTATGTCTACACATGAATTGTGTTTATCTCGACTGACTGAACATATTTTCTCTGCTTTCGGATGAATAAAGACCATGAAGTAGATGGACTTAGGCATTGTCATTGAGGATATTTCAGTCCTCACTGCCTTGTTTCACAGCCTGCCAATGATGTTGGCATTAGCTGTCAACATTAGGAAGTTGTCAATCTCAAACCACTGTGAAACAAATCACCCTGTGATGGTGAGACAGCGGAGGAGTGAGGTGCAGATGAGACAGCTGATTATAGGAACACCTGTGATGAGAATAAATCATATGACAGGATTTATAAATAGTGGCAAATATGAGTAGTGGTGTTAGAGTACAGCGCACCATCATGTGTCTTAATGAAATGAAAAGAAAAGAAAAGTAAACCTTTTAAGGCCTTAAACATATACAGGGATGTGGGCTATCTAAAATTAACTATCGTGTACCGTAACTCTCTTTGTTCTAATTCACTGCAAAACGAAAATAAAAGATTTATGACATCATGGACACATTTACATGCTTGGCGGCTGTCAGCAGATTGTTCAGATGTAAAAAAGAACAGAGAAACAGACACTGTTTCCATGGTATTGGTAGCACTACAGGAGCACCAGGACTATTCATATGTGTCTATTATTATTTATCCAGACTCTGAATGAATTACCTGGACAGTTTTTTGGCCTCTTTGGTCTTTTCTGGACCTGAGTTCTGCCGCGGGGACTTGGACCTAATAGCCTTTATCGATTCAGGCAATAGCCGTATGAAAACCTTCTTTTCCCAGGTCTCATTTTTATGTGGCTTTTGCACCCATGCCCACCAAACTGTCGATTGGTTTCTGCATCTTTATGGAGCTGTAGGGGAGAGTTAGTTAATGATATCACCACAGTGTGAAGATTAGAACTCAATTATCTGCCTGTGCCATGGACCTGGGTTCTGGCCCAACATATTAATCATATTTCTTGATAGAGTTGCAGCAAGGTGGAAAATAGGCTCACATCCACATGAAAAGGAACTACTGTGCAAAGAAGAACATACGGTAGAGACGAAAAAAAACCATTTATTTTTCCTTTTTACACTTTTTTCTTTTTCCACAGTTCTGTATTTAGAACGTTTTTCTCTATGCAAAAAAAATAAATAAATAAATAAAATTGCAATGTTGCATACATACTGTCATTTCTTCAGTCCTGTCCTTTGCAGTTTAAGCTCTCGGATCAAAAGCTTTTAATTATTGTAAGTCTTCTCGAAACCTGCGTGAACTAATTGAGCCCTGTAGTCCAGATATAAAGTTCCATTTAAATATTCAAATCACTAAACCGTCCTGAGGCTCCTTATATTGTTCATTCACGTTAAAGTTGCTGCTTTGAAAAGAGTCTGAGAATAGAAATGCACTACTTTTCAAAGCAAGCTTAAAAAGCACTTGCTCAAAGAGACTAAACGGTAACATTTGTGCCTTGCTGAATACCAGGGGATGCAGTCATTGTGGATGATATCTGTGAATGCTGGAAAATAAAAAAAATAAAAAATCTGTTTTTTAACCAGTTGTTTACAGTTGGACTACTTTGACTTCCAAAAATGTACTTTCTACAAACATTAATGTCTGCTACTGAGGTGAAATGTAATTACAGATGTTTTCAATACAAATCAAGCTGTCTGAGAATTATGCAGAATTAGATGTTATTTTCTTGATGTGAGTGCATCAACATGCCTTTTTCTGTTTTCGTATGAGATATTGGCTTTCATTTGTTAAAAAAAAAAACTGCGAACTGTGAACAAGTGGAAATAATTCACCCTACCAGCCAAATATTCTCTGAATATTCTCCGATTCTCTGTTTTATTGCTGAATATTTTTTAAGTGGATTGTTAAGATGTTGCACTAAATACTGATTGACGTAATAATAAGACATGATTGAGACAACAAAATATTTGGCAGTTTTGTTATTGCATCATTGTAACACTAAATATTGCAGAAATTGAAGCCGAAAAGCATAACATTTCTATTCTATTCTATTCCGCTACTTTATTCCTCATTCTCTGTCTACAGATGCCTTTGTTTTGCGTTCACCTTGTTGTTTTCTTTAATCATGTAGGATCATGTAGAAAACCTTTGCATCTTGTGAAGGTCAGTATCTGTAGCAGTCCGCAGTCAGGGTCTGCTTAATAGAGGTGTGTTTCATCAGAAGACTCTGGCACGTCCTGCAAGGCACATACAAGAAGCACTTTTGATGTGGTTTTCTTTTGAGAAAAAATACAAGACTGGTGATAGTAATGACATCGCCTGCAGTCCGCTGCAGACGCTGATTGAAGAGTCTATTTTGGCTTCAGGAGTTCTGTCAGTGGGACGCTCGCTCCTGGAGCAGGTCACTGTGATCTTTCTGGCGCCCACTGGAGCTCACAAACAGCCCCCCCTCCCTCATCTCACACTCCTCCACCACATGTCCTGGTAGAGCGATGTGAGTCCCCAAGGGAGGCTTCTTTCCCAGCCAGATGCCAGCCAACGCTGCCTCCTACTGCTACAGCACCTTCATTAACATACTGACAGACTTGACAAGGATAAGAGAGCTTTATAAAGCAGTCATCATACTCGAGACACCAACAGAATTGCTTCTGTTGAGACCCAACTCTTCCAGTGTTACATTACTTTTTCTGATGTTTTCTTTCTAATGTGTCCGCCTTGCCTCCATTCCTCTCTGGCTGGGATGAGATCAGACCAGAAAATCAATAAAGAAAACATTGTGGTTTGACAGTGACATGAAACACCCAAGCTCATGCATGTCCGTAAAGTGCCAGTTGTCAGGAGAGCTTTGCTTGATAAAGTAGCTGTTTTTATTTGTGCTTTTTGGAAGAAAAACAATTGACTGGCCAGTCAGAGTGGCTGGATCAGATGCAGATCATCAGTAACATTCATGTCAAATAGAGACTGATTATAATTTAGATGTAATAAAAGAAATACAGTGATTTAAAAACACTACAACACAGCAAGTGGTAATGCATGACAAGAGCAATGGCAATCACGTCATGCTGCTGTCAACATCCAGGGCATGCGACATCTTCCATACCATTCATGCCTTCTCCATTGTTTATCCATTTTTACAAATGTTTGTGCCCCTGCCAGTTTGTTAAATCACACATGAAGAACCAAAACGCTCTGACTGCTTAACATTTTTGTCTTGTTCTAACAGGTGTGCAGTGTACTGCAGTGTTGCCAACAAAGAAAGTAAAAGCTTCCCACCCACACAACAGGGTGACTTTCAGCGCCACGTTGCTTTGAAGTCGGATTCAAAGTATAAAACACAGAGGTTGGGAGAAGATAAGGGAGTGATTTCCCCTATTTTTCAACCATCCTTTTCTTCTTTTTGAGTGAGTGCAAGTTCAGTCTCTTTGTGGTCAGCTCAAGTTCACTTTTCATCACAAAGCCAGTCTTGCCTCTCTCATCTGCCAGGGTAAAAAAAATAAAATAAAAAAAAATGGATTTTTACCAGCGGCATAGTATGCGTTTTGATTTTGGATTTTGGTAACTTTTAATAAAACTGTGCTTATTTGAATAAAACTCTGCAGACAACTTACTCAAATCAAGTAATATACTGTGGATGCGAGCGCTGCACACTTGAACACATTGTCCAGTTTGAATTCAGTGTGACCATCTAGCGCTGGCGTGGAGATGGTTTATATTCAGCTGAGTGGCTGAGTGCCTCTGTGTCAGGAGGTGAGGACAGTAAGAGGTTTGTCAGGAGGAGCACCTGTAAATAATTTAACTAGTCAGGGAGTAAGGGGTCAGGGCGCCTGCATACATTGGAAGATCCTGAAGGCACTGTTGGGGCTATGGGCAGGCTGCATACTTTTATACTTGTCTGAAAAACCTAGACTGAGCATTATTTCTCACCGGCACAAACCCTCTCATCGATTTGTGTTTTCTTATAGTCCCAACAGAATCTAGATCCTATTCATGACTGAATTGATCGATCGTTTTGGCATGATTGTCAGGTTGAAGATTTAAAACTCACATATATCCACACTGATGTGACACAGAAGTGCCATCATGAGAGAAAAAGCTCTTACAGACTTAACAATGCTCAACATTTTATATGCTGCATCCTAATGATGCAAAAGTAGTGATGTCTCCATTATCCGAGTAATTACTTTAGATGTACAGATTTAATAAACACACTGCTGGTTTGTCGGAGTGTTGCAGAAAGCCTTTTGAAGGCTATTATTAGAGAGCTATAGTCTACATTAGTGGCATCTGTTATTCCCATGCTCTCTTGCTACTATCTGTGCAGGCTAATAAATCACATAGCAGTCTACAGCATCGTGCCACAGGCGGGGATATAACAACACCAGTGTTGATACAGACACACACCTATGTAGCAAGCTCCAGCTCCCTATGATCTCTTTCATTTCACTCCAAACCTCTACCCTGCAGCACTCAGGCTTACACAGAGGACACTATCAAAGCATCAGCCACGAAAAAAAAAGGAGACAAGCACGAGCACATATATTTAGGAAATGCTGCAGTGTTCAGAGCTGTGGCAAATTGGTATTGTTACAGTTCCTCATTTTAGTCCGCTCTGCTTCACTGTGCCATTGCATTACCCTGGTGGACTTTGATGGTGGAAAAGAAAGGATGAGGCTAGGATTAGTTTAATGCTACTAATTAACAAAAGACAGAGGAGAGGAACATACTATCTGGTGCTGGATGTCATGCAGCCCTTCAGCACCTCAGCTGCTGTTAATTACCTCTGGCGTTTCACCGTCTCTCCCAGGAATGGACAGGGCTTGCATCTCTTGAGCTGCTGCCTGCATGGTCATTAGAAAGACTAGATTTAGCCCAACCAACTGGTAGCACATGTGCTGTTTTTCCAGTTGGCTGTCAGGATTAAGGCAAGTGTCAGTCCTGTGGTGACCTGTGTAATTGAAAAAAAAAAAAACCCAAAACATCTGTAATGGTTATTATTTCAGTTTTAACGTGCTTTTTCTTTGACATTTCAGATTTTTTAGAATCCTTTATACTGACAAGTAATGTGAAGTCATTCTGACAGAGAATCTCTGCATGTTATCATTATTTCCAAGTTCACTATTTTAGTGCCAGGCATGACAATTAGTCTGTCTCTTATCAGCGTCGCTCACATTTGTTAAATGGATGATCTATCAAACACTTGATATCCAATTAAGATAGTAACTGTATGGGACTTAGCAGATGAATAGTGTTAAGAAGTCAGCCTCTCCACTGTAGAATAAGTGGAAACAGCCAAGATTTTGTATTGTCCAGCAGAGCTTAGTTTAGTCCTGCTATGCAGTTGTTCTGCTGTGCTGGAGGCTCTAATGCTACTTCTCCTCTCCTGCTGTTGACCAAATGGAACTATTTGCTGATACATTTCTTCATGTATCCTAAACAACAGCGCTTCTATCTCCGAAGGCAAAAGACAACTGCGTATATAGATCAGCAAAAAATACACTCTCTCACACTAAGTTTCTACATAACTAAGATAATAATTTGGGCACAAATATGCATTGGTGTGTATCTCCTTCAGCATGTGTTGCCATCAACTGAATGTAAATTACCAGAAGCTGCTAAAAGCTAAAGTCAAGACTTTAAAACAGAGTGTCTGTGCTAATTGGTGGCTGAGGCATTTGCATCTGTTTCCTAGCCTCATGTGTTGTGCCAACAACAGGAACATCTGACTTTTAATAAGTGCAAAACTTTCTAATCGCCACCTTCAGACTGTTCCTTTGAAGGTGTAAAACATCCTTGGCAGCACCATGCCAGTGTTTCACAGCTCTGACTCATATTTCTGTGGCAATGAATTCTCTGCATGCTGACCTCCAGAGAATACCGTGTGGCCAGAGGGCCTAATCCAGTTACAATGTGTGCACCAACTGTACTTTATCACAGGCAACAGTATCTACCTCTCCTCAGGCTGTGGGACCACACTCTTGAGAAAAGATACCTCGGAGCTCCACTGTAGTTTTGGATCACGTCGTCCTAATCCATTCCAAAGCGTAACCACTACATCCAAGGAAAACAAAACTTGCCCTTGGCCAGGGCTGAGGGGTAGCTCAAACCTGTCTTCTTGCTATGGCCTCTGTGAGAATTAAATAAACAAAGGCAAGGTTTTTTTAGACTACTGTTGTTGCCATCTGCCACTCAGTGATTTTTGATAATCAAAGTGTGATGTGATACTGAATGAGAAACCCTTTCATATTAGTCTGCTACTACAATAAAAGCAAGTGCGCCTGGACACCAGTGTGGGTGTTTATCTTCAAAGCTGATATGATTCATGACCTCAGCAACAGCTTTTTATATATTTTAAAATGAAATATATTCTGCTTAGTCGTGCTGTCCTTGTTCATAATACATTGCCCGGAACCAGATCTCACAAAATAGAGAGCAGCCTATTCTGTTTGAAATATGCAGCACAAAAAATACAGCTTATAACTAAATAAATAAATATAGCTATCGTGATAGCATTGGTCTGTTTTTTCTAACTGTTTGTGACATTTTCATTGATAACACTTCAACATATTGATTTTTTGAATTGTATGTTCTTGTCACTGCAACACAGAAATCAGAGTGCATGGTATCCCCCAGTCCCTATTTAAAACCAAGGCTGGTTTCAGGTGACAGGAAATGATCAGAAATTAAGGGCAAAAAGCCTGATTAGTCCTCCATCTGTGTTGAATTTAACGCTTATCACAGTGGACGTCGATCTCAGTGTCTGTGCCGGCCAGACATCATGGGGTAGATGGTACTCAATCACATTGGCTCATTTTAGGATTTGTTTTTCCTCCCTCGGGCATCTGGTGCCAATTTTCAGAAGGGTTTGGACCAAATTGCGGCTGGAACGTGGATCATCATTCAGCGCACTTATCTGGCCAGTCATGTCCTAAAAAAACAACAACCTGTACAGTAAATACTGAAATATTTTCCTCCTGAGCTTGTTAAAAACATTGCTCTAATGTTGACTGTGGTTCACACATTCTCCTAATAACGACTCACAGTGAAAACATGAAATATACTCTCTCCGTATTTTTCCTCAGTCTCACTAATGTCTGTCCTTCTCTTTTTTTTCATGCTGTCTCCCCTTTGGTCCAATCAACTGGTATCACCATGCAGGTAAGTCATATACTAGCTGCAGTGTTTCTGTCTGTTACTGTGTTTTTGATTTCACGTTGAAATTATTGGAGGAACAGCTCATATCCTCTAGCTGTCTTTAGCAGGTTGAAGCAATCACTTCTGTTGCCTTCTTGTGGCTCCTTTTTATCGATTGAGTGTCTGTATGATTCCCTGCTCTGCACTCAGAAATTACCTGTGCTAGAAGATACAGATAAATTAAAGGGCAGGCTTTTTAAAGTAATGCAATTGCAGGGGAAAAGAGCTGCTCGGAATCTGAAAGAGTCATCTTCTTCTCTTTTCTCCTGTCATCTCCTCTCTTCTCTTCTCTTCTCTTCTCTTCTCTTCTCCTCTCCTCTCCTCTCCTCTCCTCTCCTCTCCTCTTTTCTGCTCCACTGAAGTTTTGTAATTAGATCGTCATAGCACAGACTGCTCTTGGGCTCGCTGCTGTTTTATATTCAGATGACTGAAATGATTTGTCTCATGATTTCATTGTCACTGTTTACTTGACTTTGACTATGTTGATGTGACAGCTTTGTGGCTCAGGAGGTAAGAAAGGCTTAGGGGAAGTGCAAATCAGAGAAAAAAAAAACAGTGTTTACACGAGAGTGCTCCTGGTGAATAATTAGTCCTTTTTGTGTTCTTGGAAGATAATCCAATTAGAGTAACCAATAATGATTAACTCTCTGTATATTAATCAGTTGCTGACACAATGGCACTCCAATTCCTAAACTGATTGCCAGTGGGACTCATAACATATCAGTGTGATACAAAGGATTGTGGAGGGGTGCAATCTCTCATTTCACCAAGTCAACTTTTTTCTTTAATATAGGCTTGGGCGGTATCTAATTTTTTTTTTTTAATTTAAAATCTTATCTCTCCAGCACAATCCCTGCTATGTTTTTATTTACTTGTTTTTATCACATCTTGTTTGCTAATAAAAGTCAGAAATTCAGAATTCAAGGGTACTGGGGTATATGGTAATGCGCGATATGACGGTGTCAACAAAAGTAATATTCTCACACGTTTCCCTATTAAATATAGAAATACAACCGTACACCTTTTGAATTCAAGTTTCTCTTGGTCACAGAGGACTGGCTTGGCTTAACTGCATTGTTAACTCATCATAAGACAAACTTCATTCAAACTGGAGAGAAACAAAATAGAACCCACTTGGTTACTCTTGTTAGTAAGTCCACAGTTCCAACAATCACCAGCTCTGGTTTGGTCAAAACAATTCCTTAATTCACCAAGATGGATGTAAAAAAAAAAAAAAAAAAATACATGCTGTTAATCCCCATAGTCTCTCCATGCCTCCTTGGTCAGTCCTCTTACTTATCCCTCCACCATTAGATGTCATGGTGTCTCAGCTGCCAGTTCCATCTTGCCCAAAATCAGAATTGTCAACTCATTACACGCCGTCAGGTTGCATTCAGTAGAATGGGCGGATTCAAAAGTCTGGACCCAGGTAATGTTCCACCAGTAGAGACTGGAGAATGAGCTCTGGTGGTGCATGCTGTGCACTATACATAATGGGTGTGACAGAAAAAAGGAGCACCTGTACTTATGACGGTATTGAAAAACAGAACTTTGGGATTTCTAAATATCCTGGAAGACCATAGTACTGTGATACTGCCCAGATCTACTTTAATATATGCTCAACTAAATGTCCTTACTTGTGCATCGTATCAGAAAGGCATCAGAGGAACACAGTTCTCCAGGGGAGGGTCATTAATAGAATTTATGGGATGTTAATATCGTGGGAATGATCTTTTCTCAATGTTTTCACCATCCCACTGTCCAGAGCCCAAACTTCCACTTCCATTCCCACATTTAATTGCTGCCGACAGTACTTACAGAAAAGTCCTGTGTAAAGTGGTCTGGCTGCTGTACAAGCGTGTTTGCTAAACCCTGGCCAGATCTGTGCTGTGGTCCAAAGGAGTGGGCCAAAACCAACAGATGGGTAGAGCAGAGGAAACGCTGCTGCAGTGTTTGTCCCGAGCACCATGCCGGGCGGGTGTCCCTCCTCAGAGACTGACCACTTGGCCCTGCATCCACTGGGCCAATGCCAGGGGAGACAGAGGGAGAGGGAGAAAGGGGCAAATAATAGGAATGTGAGATAAGAGGGGACCTCAGGTCTCAGATAAGTCATATAACCTTGTGGTTAACCTCTCTAAATCCGTGTACCTGCAAAATTATGCAAAGGTATGCAACACACAAACATATTGAGTCAAACAAGTGTCAGATTTTGCCCGGCAGCGTTTGCTTACTGATGTCATGATTCAGCCTCTGAGATGCAGCCTTCTTAGTATGCGTCATTCTTGTTCCACCTACCACAGCCTACTGTTAGCCAATGTCTGCAGGTCGATGTTGAGCCAGGGGCATGCTGCCCTCTCAGCGAGTGGGTGGAAGTAGTGCAAGGGGAGCGCTAATGCTTAATATGAGCTGCCTCCCTTCTCCCTGTAAACAGGATATAATATCTGCTCTTCATTAATGATGCAGGGCCCAGCCCCACGCAGCAGAATGCATTAGAGCTTTAATCAGCAGATATGATTGCTTTGTACTCCGTCTGACTGCACTAGGGGGACTCGTGGGGGTTCGGTGGCGGTTTATGACAACTAGCTGTCGACAGAAGAAAAGAGAAATGAAAAGAAATAAAAAGGTTTAATGATATTCAATCCGACAGCGCCTAAGAATGGTTTTAAAGGGATGTGGAGAATATAATCTTTTTTTTTCTCTCCCCTTAACTTTTGGAATTTGGAGGCAAGGGTGTGAAGAATTGCTTAGTCAGGACTAGCATCTGTTTGTTCCCTTCACTGGTAGAAACCCTACTAGTGTGGCCTAAGAAAGCATGTAGTCAAAGCAAAAAGCAATAAAAACTTGATGGAAGGAAAAAGTGGACACTTAGCAAAGCCCTAAAAACCTCTCCCCAACTTGTCCAAGCCGCTGTGCTTGATTTTCAAATGGTATTCTTCTTTTTCTTTTTCATGCCAAAATAATCAAACACAAATATTTCTCATCAGCTCCCTGGGAGCAGCCTTGTCACTAATTAGAGATGGTTTCTGGGATGTTAAGAATCCAACAAGGGACTGGATTTTTTTTTTCCCTTTTGGGACTCATCTGGTTCCCACTGTTATTCTTGTATGGCATGCACACTGGAGGATGACTTTGATGTATTTTTTTTTTCTGGGTAAAATGAGCCCCAGCTGTCATTGCTGCATATATTACACAGTATCTATAGCATATGTTCACTCCAGCAGTTGACACATTACTATCCCTTGTTATAAGGTTTGACGGCAGTTTCCATATCTCCTGATATGTGAGGAGGTGATAAAATGTGATGTTTAAAGAAATTGTGACCATCAGGCACCAGTATGTCTCTATAACACATCAGCAACCAATGCTTGTTTTTATTGTCTGCTTGATGACTGCAGAGGTAACTCTCACATGCCTCGTGACCAACTAAGTGTTTTCTGAAAGAAGGAAATCTAGTTAGGTTTAAGTGGGTCTATTTTGAACTGCATTTTACTGTCACAAATTAAACAGCACACATGTTGCAATAATTGGGTTGTGCAAACAAACTACCAAATAATGAACTGCTATCACTGTCTCTTTAATTTAGTATTATATGCTTCAATTTGCAGTAAAAAGAATATGGAAAACAGTCAGATTACATTTTTTTATTATTATAAAGCAGGTATTGGCAGGTATATAAATACTGCAGTGAGTATTAGTACCCCATGAATAAGTCCTAAAACCCAGAAATGAGTTAGCATTTCAGCACGCCTGGTTCCCTCCTCTTGAGGTCAATTCATTATTTGTACGGATATTTTGTTAGATGCTTAATATAAGGTCTGTGGTTAAAAGACTTTATTTAAAAAAACTGTCATTTTTTTTAACAACATAAAATTAGTAAGTAAACATTCCACTCATGAACTCTGATGCTTTTATGTGTCTTGAAAAGGCGGTTGCTTAAAGGTGGGTAAATGAAACTACAGTGTCATCCCGCTGTGCTGTGTCGAACAAAATTTGCCTTGTTGTGGTGGCGACATTAAGTAGTATATAGCTTAACGTCAGGTTTTTACTTACATTTAGGCTTCAAAAATCACATAAGTGGTGTCTCTTTGTGAAGATTGTCTTGATTAACAAATTTTTTGAGTATCATAAACGTTTGTTTGTTCCAGACCTTATTTTCTGCAATAATTCAAATGGGTGTTTAGCTGGATGCCTGAAAGTCGAACTCTAGAAAATGTGACTTTAAATAAGCCATAAGGATTTTTGTGGAGTTGTGATGTCACAACTATACTACATAACGGTAGAAAGTGCAGCTGCAATAATGTTACAGTCATTCCCTGGCTACAGTGAGGGTGCAGACACACCAAGTGCACAGATTTGGAAGATTTGTAAACACTGAGTAGCCTAAACTTTTTTGGGAAGGGGACTTATAGAGACAGATACTTAAACAGAGCGTTTCAGACAGAGGGTGAATACAAATATAATGATGGAAACTTAATAAGAAAATAATGTGGTTTTTTTTTAATTAAAGTATGATCATACTTTTTACCCAAAATAAAGTACAAGCCTGAAAATGAGCATAGTATGGGACCTTTAAAAGAATTTAAATGTTAAATACTTCTATGATGTGTCCATCCTCAAACTGCGTCAGTAATAGCTGAAAATATCTTGGTAAAGGTTAAATGTTCTCTCACAGTACACAAACACACACAACTCATGCTCCTCTCACACTATTTTACTTGTGGTTTTATTGAGCTGTAGTTACATAAGCGTCTGACGTTTGCAATACCTTTTTGGACTCACTTGCAATGGTAGTTTTTGGCTTGTGTGAATGAATCCGCCATCTGCTAAATGTGCGGGGATACTCTCATCGTCCGTCATCATTCTTGAATCCCAGTCAAAGGACTGGTGATGCAGGCGTTTGGGCAAATTTGTGTCCTGGAGTGAAATTCAATATAAAAAAATGCTGAGACGGTGAACTGATTCAGAATTATTTTGCAATACTGGGGTCTAAAGCTTGGGTTCAGGTGACAGATCAGAGCTGCCAAGTGTGGAGCTTATGCACCTTCTGTCTGTCTTAACACAGATCAGCCTCGCCTTAACCCTGTCAGTACGTCTCACACTTCATTCATATTGTCTGTGTCCCTAGCTTTCCTTTTAAACTAATATCTATGAACAGGAAGGGTGATTGAGTGTTGTGAATGAACTGCAATTCTTGAGCCTTGTATCATGGCTGTGGCTATTGATGAAGTATCATACTGTAGACTAGATAGTACAAAAAAGTGTCAAAGTACCAAGGTGAAGTCTGCAGTGTAGCTGTTATTTTTTATACCTGAAAAATCTCACTGTTATTGCAAGTGGTATTAGAATGTGACTATGAAAAAATGAAAAAAAAAAACATCATGACTAAGTAAGGACAAATGCAGCTTGGAACTCATTTTGTTATTTTAATCAAAAAAAGAAAATGTGCAGTTTCTGCTAGTAGAGACATTTTTTCCAGTCAAAAAAATCACCTCAAATGGAAACAACTAACTTATTATGACTAAGTGCAAGCAAAGTACACTTTTATTGAAGCTTGAGTTTTGGCAAAAGTCACCGTTGCAGACTCAGTTATTAATTTTCTGGGGAGAAAAAGAACAAAACCTTTTGATTGACTGTTGTATTTTTAATAAAATCAAATTTAGGAGGAAAGGAAGGATTTTACAGACATCCATCATCTGTAAATGGACTTAGTATCAGCTGGAGATGTAACTGTGTCCAGAGGGTGTGATTGTGTATTTGTTTAATCTGGAGGTACTGGATGGCTCACAGTGTATAATTTGAATCAGTCCAGTAAACTGAGACGATCTGTTTTCCATCTGCTGCTCCGTCAGGACTTCTCACCTACATTAGGTAACAATATTTACCATTACCGTACTTCAGTGCTGACAGACTCTGCTGTAGCTGAAGCTGTTGCAGGTGCTTCTGCTTGTCATTATAAAACTTTTTTTTAAACTAATGCATCATATGTTATTTTCTCACCCTGCCACTATATCAAAATTGAAGGCATTTACAAAAAAGGAGCTCTTGTACCCACAACATGGCTCACACTTTGTGTTCATGCCACCTGTACCTGAGACATTTGGGATAGGGTACAGGATGTCCTCTCCTTGATCTCTTTTAGGATGGAAATTATGCAGAGGGGCTGTTTTGATTTATAGCGTAGGTCTTAATCCATGTCAGGAAGCTGCATAGGTCAAGACACTGATGTTCCCTCCTCTATTGTGCAGGACATGCTTCTTATTGAGATATCACCCACAGGTGAGGTAATAGCCCCTCAAGGCTCCCCTCTTAAAACTCCCTGCTGTCAAGCCCATGGCTTTAATAGCACTTCTCGACAAGATTCATAAAACACCTATGAAGTTTTTTCATTGGAGCCATTACTTTGTAGTGTCTTGACCTCATGGCAGTTGTCCTTTTTTAGGTGGACACTGCAGGTATGAGGTGCAGGGTAGAAGTTAAGTGCATTAATGACTACTTCTGAATCTCCAAAGGCAGAATTAAATTCATTCTTACACTTAGCGCATTGACTTAGCACAGTGATGTCAGCTAGCCCTTTGCAGAGGTGGCAGTTTGCCTGGCAACATAAAACTGTGTTTGTTTAAGAGCTCATCAGGGATTATTGGCTGTTATTATGTCAGTGGAAATCATCAGCGTGCTGTGGAAATTGCCTAAATGGATTTTGTGCATTAGCCATCATGAGGGATTTACGTAGTTGAGATATGATAGGTATGGTCAACATACTTTTAAGCAAAGGGTTACTCCGTCTTATGAGAGAGCTGCCTGCAGCAGTTCAGATAACAGTTAACACAACAATCCCTCACATGTCCATGCTACTCTATCCCTTTTGCTTTCTTTGCTTTTAAAAATGGATCTATAGTTGTTTGTTGGCTCTACGCATGTGGCCTACATCATTGTGAGTATTTATACTTGTACAGTGGTGTGTTTGTGCTGCTCTGCAGTTACTCCTTCAACGTGCTAGTCGGCAGTGGGGTTTCTGTGAAGTGCTGTAAAGTTTGGAGGATTCAAATCACACCTAAAACACACATTAGACATGGCTTTATAGTAACACAAGTACACAAATCAGCTTCATTAAAACTCGCAAGTTTTCACAGACAAATCACTTGTCTTTTTCTGGGCACATTTCCGCTACAGATACAACATGCTAACATTATTAGCACAAGCCTATGACATTTTACATTGCATAAATTAGCCAAGCTATAAAGCCTGGAACATTAACAACATTTAACAAAGGTAAAGCTTCAAAATTTGACTCCATTATAACTCAGAAAGTTCATAGACAAAAAACAATAGTGTATGCATATTCCCCACACATATAATGTGCTAACTTAGCATGAGCCAACAACACTTTGCATTGCATGATTTAGCCAAGTGGCTGGTGGACTTTCCCCGACTCATATGAAGCTTGGATAAATCACACACTGGAAGTAAATGGCATTGTGTGGGGGCTTTATTGTCTTGCCATTTATGGTTTCTTATCTGTGAAATAAAAGTAAATGCAAGTTATTTTTTTATCACTGGAAGACATTTTTGCTGTGTTTATGGTACAGTGTGGATTTGATGCATAAGTAAAAATCCCTGTGAAGTAGTCCTGTTGCCCTTTTTGAAAAAAATAAAGAAAAACACTTTCTAAGCTCTATAAACTCACAAAAGGTGCTACACCTGCCTCCCACACATTATCCACAAAGGTGGATCAAACTGCTTCTGCCACAGGTAGAAGTCAGATGTTGTTGAAGGCTGTAACATTGAAATGCAGTTCATTGTATGTGCCTGTGGCATTTCCTCGCACCCTGCCAATCAAACAGTTGGAAACATGTTCTTAAATACTGCTTAGTGCTTCCACTGCATGGGTCACTAATAGCAGGCTTTTAGGAGTCAATGCGGGGCCGAGTGGCGCCCTGCCCTCCCTGTAATTCACCTGCAGAGGCCCAGCGGAGAGCTGACTCCTTCCCTTCATGGCGTCAGAACTTTGACTGACAGGGAGATGTACTGATGTGGAGGTATAGCCAGAATAAACAGGCGCAGCTCACTGAACACTTGAAACCTTACAGGGCTTCCCTGCCCTCGGGACATGGCTGCCTCCACATTCAGGGGAATGAACGTCAATCATGCAATTTAAAAATCCCCGGCATCAAAAAATGCCTTTGGAGCCCCCCTTCCTGTTTACTGTAACGCAAGCACACAAGAGCTCGCTGTCTCTGTCAGTCTATGATGCACAGACACACACAGAGTATTGTACAGTGCTGTATTTTATTTATTTTTGTTTATGAGACTCCTCTGTTTTCCTGAATGCTAAATGTAGATAAGCTAATTTTCCTGAGCCGATTATCAGCTTCAGAAACAAGTGGGTAGACCACAGTGAACATTCAAACAGAGAATAAATTGAAAGAGCAGAAGAGAGGGGAAGAGGACTGTTTAGTTCCCCTCCTACGTAGCTGGAAATGGATCTCAGCAGTGGCATTTCTCTCTGGCTCAGTCCTGAGATCCCCCCGGCTTTAAGAGACACTGCTGTTTGCCACACTAAATGGCCAGTTATTCATTTGTCCTGTAACTCAATAGGAACGCAGCAGATATGATGGCTTTTAGAGAATTTCATTGTAAACAAAAGGAAAGTCCCCTCTCTGTGGGGACTTTGGGCGGTAACTTCAGCTGTTTGGATCAACAGTCAGTTCTTCTTCTGCATGCTTTATGCTACTGGTTAGGTCCTCTGTTTATGAATGCACACCATTAGAATGTTGTTGTGAAGCTAATGTTTTTATAGCTTGTGTATACAGTGCAATTTCCAGTGTGTGGAGACTAAGACTTGTAAGACAGCACAGGAATATTTCTCTTAAGTCGCCTTATTAGATTAAGCAGGACTGAAAAGTTAGACTTTGCACTGACTGTTTTCATAAGAGGCTTCTGGACTTGTATCAACTTCTCTGTCATTAAAGGAGGTTCATATTCTTTAAAGTGAGGTTTTTATGGAGCACTTATCCATAAACAGAATTTTACCGACAGTAGATGTCAGTCAGCACCAGAGCATATGATCCGAGTGGAGCAATGAGAATTCCCGCTCCTCGCGAACAGAGCTGTACGTTCTGTCCGCTCAGAGGCGATGCAGGCCGCTCTGCTAATTATCGCTCCACCCGTCACTCAGATTTCACCCTCCTCCACTCAAATCGCTCAGCGCTCACTCCAGAAAAAGAGAAAAAACAAACAAACATCTGCCTTATCTTAATTTTAGCTAGTTTGACTTGTGAGAGCGCAGGTGGTCCCTCATCGTCCTCTTCCTCATGGTCAGCGCTGCTGCTGCTGCCGCTGGCACCCGTGGCCACCTTAATGTCCTCTTCCTCAGTGCCAGGGAGGAGGGTAAACGCCATCATGTGGCTGGCATTGTCAGTCAAACCCAAATCACATATGCCATTGACATTCCAATTTTTCAGTACACTTTCGTACTTTTGGTAAATGCAATTCCAGAGTGAATCTTTACTGACTGAAACAATTTCGACACATTATTTTTCTTGTACCATATCATTTTCATTTGTTACTATTACAGGAATAGTACACCTGTATGTACATATGACGTCATCAACTTCCTTTTTTAAAGTGCTTTCTGGGTCAGATATGCTTCAGATACATGGTGTGAGCGGTACCAGAATGAAATTGGAGTGGGATGGAGCTCAAGATAAGATGATGCGTCAGCTTTTTATACAAGACGCTCTGTGCTTCAGCCAAAATCCTCCCGCTGGTCGCTCTGACGAAAGCATAGAAGGAGAACTGAAGCAATTAAAGGTTTCCCGGTTAGAACTGGCTCTCTGACGGAAAGGCAAAGTAGTGGAAATGCTCTCAATATAGCATACACTTAAACTGATATAGTTTTTACAGGTGAGACTTTTTGACTTGGCTAAAATACATTTTGTTGCTGACCCCCACCCTCAGCAGTAAATTTCTTAGCTTTTGTGTCGGTACTCCAGCCTGCTTCTCCAAACTGGGGGCGTACTGACTGACACCTTCTGTATGTAACACACTGACTATGGATTCGTAGCCTACCCCATACAACCCCACTTAAAAAAAAACAACTATCCCTTTAAGACTCATGAACTTTGTAATAGAGTTGTTTTTTTTACAAGGTAAGGCAGGCATTTTAATACATATTGTCTAGAGGTTATCACGACCTTCAACTACTTTTGCAGAGTAGGTATTTAAATCTATGCAGTGTGGACACAAATTTGACTGGAAGTGGCTACGCTCGCCTGTTTTCCTGTCATAGCAAGGGTATGCCTGACGATGACTTCATTCGGGGGACATTTACATTAGTAAATAGCACAAAACTGACAGGCTTTGCTATAAATGAGCGAGTATGCTGTCCTATCAAACGGCAGAATGGCTACTGGTGGGGAAATGGGACGTGTTAGGGGCATATGAACTGTATATGCCCGCTGACAATGATGAATGTTGGTTCCGAAATACAGTATAAGTGATTTCCTCAGCTTTATTTATTTATATATTCGCTGAAATTGGGGCCGTATTTGACCAATCTGATTAGGAGGCTACAGTATGGGGAGAGGAGGGGAGGAGGAGGAGAGAAAGCTGCAGCGAAGGACACTCACCCCATGTGATAGGTCTTTTACAAATGGATATTGGCTTCCATCAGAGTGCCTCTAACAGCTCAGGTAAAGTGTAAACAGTGACCCTCTGCACCACCTGGCAAACTCCTCCGGAGTCATTACATGGGAAATGTAGAGTGAGGAGACACCGTGTTAAACTGCTCTGGCTCACAGTGAACAGAATGATAACTAAATACTGAGACGCTCTTTTTGTGCAAGGATATTACAAAAAGATTAACAAAAGAGACACGTGATCTTTACTTAAGATATCTAAACCAATTTCCCCCACCATTCTCTACCACAAATACATTTCTGGTGTTAAATTGTGAGTGAAGGTTGTCACGGTCTAGTCTCCCAGTTGTTCTCATTCAGGCGGCAGCGTTAGGAACAGCATACATTTTAGGAGCCGTAGTACAAAACCTGTAAAGATGCCTCTTTACTTCATAAAAGTGTTTTATAGGCCCTGATGTTTTAATGGTGTTTACAAGGTTTGGATTAAGCTTTCTGTCAAAGACACATGACTGGTGCTTCCGAGCCTTTGCAGTCTGGCACCCAACTTTTTTCAAACCTGTTTTATGCCATGATAAAACATGCCAATTATTTACATATTGCACAGTTTCAGGGAGTTTGCAGCCAAGACAGAGCAGTGAGGAAGCTGTGTTATGTTAAGGTGGGGGTGTGATGAATTGAAATATGCTCTTTCTCAATACATTCTCATTTTTGTACCATGGAGGCGTTTTATTTGCTTGTTAAACTGATGGCAAAAAGGTTTCAGTCTCCCCTTGGAATACCACACTGTGGAACGTTTTTGTAAGGGAGTAATTATTAGTACTTTTTTGGGTTTTTTTTGGTATGTTTTGTCTAACATTCTTAGCTTTGAGTTAATAGAAAACTACTCTTAATTTTGCATGAAATAGATTTTGGGGAAATACTCAACTTCATTGGTAAAAGCTGCAGTGATCAGTGATTCTCCATCTTGATCTGCTGTGATTTTTCAATATATTCAATGATTGACAGCACAGTTACTGTAATTGTGTCCAGGGTTTTCTTTTTAACATATTGACTCCTTTCCCATTGCCAGTAGACCAGTATGCCTTTCTTTTTATTCATTTATTTATTTATTTGTCTGGTGTGGCACATTCGACGCAAGGACAAGGGATAGTAAAAAGTAGCAGCCTTGATTCTAGTAAATGTCACAGTGGTTGCATGGTTATATATCTCTTACTTATTCAGTCCCACTTTCAAACTCGGTGCAGACTGATTTGAGATGATGTTCTTCTGCTGCTTTTACAGCACTTTCGACAGACAGTATTTGGTGGCAGCGGGTTATTGCATTGTACCGGGAAAGGGGAGAAAATTAGGGTGTCCACCTGAATGTCGTTTTTTCATCACTGCCAATAGAGGCAAATCAGAGCTGGAGATGATAATGTCCATCGGAAATGGATGCCTATTGTAACCTTTACTATTAAATACAAAAGCCAGATGTAAGTGGATGTTAGTGGGGTTTTTGGTCCAGTGAGGCAGGGGCTTAAGAGTCAAATGTACTGATTTGATGTAAAAACATTGATCTCCATTTAAAGAGTTGCCATCTTAATCCAGTCTGTATCATATACAAAGTAAAAGTAATGACAGTTTTCTGTTAGATTAAAGATGAATGAATATTTATGATAAATGATCTCTATATGGAGCAAAAAAACTGTTTATCATTTCATCCATATCCATGCAGCCTTCTAATTTGTTCATTTTTATATTCTTTTCAGTGCCAAACCAATCGCTTGTTGACCCTGCATTTTCTAAAACGTACTAGCATTGGAGCGTATGCACATGATGTAGACAAACACATGAAAGCCTGCATCCTAAATTGTTTATCCATATGGAAAAAAAACATGGAAAGCACTGCTAAAACGGCAAAGAGCTCTGCAGTTTACGGCACAAACATTATATTTTATACAAGCCTGACCACAGAAAAGCTGAGTATACTTTGAAGTCTTCCTGATTTAGTCAGCCAGAATCACCCTGCTTTACAATCAGGTCAGGTGTCTTTTTTAGTGCCTTCAGGCTTAGTTTAATGTAACTTCTGTGTCCAGCCTCTCATATTGTCTCAGTCAGTGTCTGTTTTACCTTAATGACACCTACAGGCAAGCATATCTACATCCCACAGACCACTGACTGTCTAATATGTCATACTGTTCACTTCTGATGCCCTTAACCTTTTCAGGATATTAATTCCTCCCATTTTTTTATCAATTTAGTTTAGCCAGGGGCTGTTAAAGGGGGTAACAAAGTTTTCATCACATTTAAAAGTCAATGCATACCCTCTATATTGGAAGAATCTAAATTTTATTGATATTTATCAAGCCTGGACACAGTTGCCATGTCTGTTTTTGAAATAAAAGGGTACCATACCCATGCTGTTCTTAACCTTTCTCCCCTGTCTTTCTCCCTGTTCTCCTGCTGTGCTGTATTAATATGTCTGTTTGCGACGTACGTCACCAGTGGCCTATTCATCCTTTAACAGAAGCCGACACTGGGCCCTGTGTTTATAGACATCCGAAACGCTGTCAGTCACAGCAATGATGTGTTGTGCTTGCTCTGAGAAGCTGCCGTGGAGCATATCCATCCCATACCTGGGATGGATATGCTCCATAGGCCCAGTCCATTAACACATCCACCACTGACCCATAAATCACTGTCCAAGGCCTCCTCAGACAGCCCCAGCCTGTTGGAACATTCTGGCCTCCTCCACTATTCACATGTGAACCCCTGCAGATAAATCAGCTCCTTCTCTCCAACAACTTTCATTCCTTTTCCTCTCCTCCTATTTTTCTCTTTTGACAGATTTGCATTTTCCCACCATGCATGATTAAAAGTCTGCCTCTTAAGAAGTTTCTTTGTTTTTCCTTTGAATATTTGTTCATGGTAAAACAAAAACAAGTGTGATAATCAGCGTGACTGGCTTTTTGTGGCACACAGAACATCATCTCAGGGAGGTCAGAAATGAGAATATGAAATGACTCTCTGCTATGGCCTTTGCAAGAAAAGCAGGATGCTGTTAATTACCGCACAAGGTTCACAGCCGTGTCAGCATGTCTCTTGAAGTGTTACACATGCGGTTCTGAGCCGACGAAGCTGCCGAACCCTCTTACACTCATGAAGAGGCAGCCAGCCAGCCGTCCCCCGAAGTCTGCTCTCCCTGTCAAAGAAATATAGTCATTGTGGTCTGTGTGATGAAGCTTTATTCCACCCCCTCGACAAATTAACTCATTAATGATTGATTTAGATTGAACATGTATGAAGAAACCATTCATCTATTCATGGAATCTCATTTGTCCTGTTTTATGGAGTGATGCTTTTGACAGGAAGTAGCAAAATGGAAAAACCCAATCGTCCAGGAAAGATAGGCTTTTTTTTTTTTTATTAATGCCTTTCTCTCCATCTGCCTCACAATTCCCTAACACAAAGAATTAATTTTAGGTTTTTTTATACGGCACAAAATGATGATGGGAGCTGATTAAAACTATTCTTGCACTTAAATTGAAATGCAAGACATGCTATTTTATGCAATTATCATTTTTACATGCGCACAGGTCTGTGAACCTGGACTGCGGCAAAGTCTTCTTACGTGTTCATTCACCCCATTGTTACTCCTGCTAAAATGGGACAGTGAATATCAGCACCAAGAATGTGAAGTACTTCATAGCAAAGGATGGTGCTTTCTCAGTCCCTTCTGGAGCAGTTTGAATGCCAGCAGGAAGAACATTGGATGAAGAAGAAAAAGAGATACAAGAAAAAGTGAGCAAAGGCACGGAGGGAAAGATGGAGTAGAGGAGTGTGTGTGGGGGGGTCGGGGGATGATATGAAAACTGAAAGAAAAGATGCCAGCTCATTAAACATGTACAGTGGAGAGACAGGGAGTGAAGAAAGGGGTAAGGAAAAGGGAAAAGTTTTCTCTCTCCTGGGCGTAGAAGCAGCCTGGCTGTGCATGGCCGTACCCCGTTGGCCTCACGCAGAGCAACAACCCTCTGTTCTGTCAACACTAGTACACAGTATGTCATCATTGATAAAAAACCCTCAGTGAAAACGAATACAGTCTCGTTCACAGGGAAACCAGATAATGTGGTGTTGTGCAAGATCAGAGAAGAAAAGGCTTTGGCTTTGGAGCATTTTCATGCGGTGGCACTGATTACTTTTCTCCTCTCATGTGTTTCTAAAATATACATTAACAAGAAACGCTGTAGCATGTGGATGTGGTCTTTTAATGGAGAGGGCCCCATTATTTCTTGCTACAGAGGCAATGTGAGATAATATCAGCTATTACATTTTCTCAGAAGTCATGGAGGCCTCTGCACAAAGAAAAGTGCCTCCTTTTTGCAGACTGAGGGTGTGTAAGGGCGCTATTGTGCAGTTTTGGTTTTTACAGCAGCCGTAATAGCTGCAGAAAAAAATTTCGTTTATATGGAAGTTAGGGGATTTAATATAGTTTAGTAATTCTTTTAGTTTTTTTTTAATAGTAATTTTGTACGTCTTTCATTTATCCTCCTTCACTCTGAATGTATCAGTGTAGTATTAGTGTTTTCTGATAGTTCGCAAGGACAAGTTAATCATTATAATTTTGAGGATTTAGACTTGATGGGTCTGACAGTCTGAAGCCTGTTTAATAGCTTATTCACAGAATGGAGCAGACTCTTTTTGAAGCAAAATGTGTTCTCATAAGTCTGTGAAATAACTGCCCTGATAGGACTCTAATTACATTACGAAGCCATTATCAGTTGGCAGGTTTCCTAAGCAACTGTCCATGATATGATCCACTATGTTGCCCTGTATTCCAGCGAGCACAGCGCTGTGCTTTGTGAGGCAAACATTACATCACTGAACTGAGTGTTGAATTCTCATCAGACCAGTGTTGCAAGGATCAAATGTTGTCAGCGGCAATTAATGGGAATGATTGATTTCAGGATTGGATGTCATCAGGTATCTTCAAAGCACTTTTACCTTTGCAGTAACCAGATCGGTGAATGCCTCTGCATACTGGAAGTGAGTCAGGAGTTTTCTCAGGTGGCTTGAAGACTACAAGGTATCCAGAGTTTAACGTATACTAATACAACAATTGTATTTGCGCCCAATGTTAGACATTATGTCCTTAGCATAAAGTTATGCACATAACTTTAGAGATAGATAGATAGATACATTATTGATCCTTAAGGAAATTACTAGTGACTAGTGTGCAATGTGGCTTCTCTAGCATTATAAAAAGTAAATACATACAATACATATAAATATGATATAAGTATACACAAAAGCATTCCTAAAAGTATAAAATAAAATAAAAATAAATTTTCAAAAGTAGCCACATTAATATATGTACACACACATCTACACAGTTACTGTAGTTGGGTCTAAGAAAAGAAACAAGGTTACGCATCTTTTGGCAAGTTAAGTTACTGGGGTTTGGCTTAGGAAAAGAAACATGGTGAGGACCGCTATGGGCTGCTTCCTTCTTTACTATATTCAGGACATTGGTTCATTCCAAAATTTGTGAGTTATATATCAATTACTGGCTCATCATTACATTGGATATGAACAAATTTTAGTGCATAAGAACAGCCTGCAAAGTTGAGTGTACAAAATATATTTCTCTGTGCTTGATATGTGATGTTGTCTTCCTGCCTTTCACCTAATTCACAATGAAGTAGCCCCCACCCCCCGTGACCCCTGATGACCGAGTCGCTGCCAAGCTGACTGCCTGTTATCGTCTATATCTGCTTTTTTTTGGCATTGGCATTTCCCTCCTCTGGTGCTGTTTCTGTGGCTATCATAATGAAGGAATGAGTAGAAGATAGGATTCCCTGTATCCTTGTTTAAGCATGATATGCGGCTGCATGGGCTGAAGAATGTGTGTTTGAATGAGTTTTGACATTCACTTTGCTGCATGTCCAACCTGGTAGCACAGTGCATTATTCACTCATAATGCACTCTTTGTGTAATGCTAATGCCTTCTCCCCTGTTTGAAATGCCAATGACATTTTAGCACACTTGTCACTGCATAACCCAATTTAATGCAAGCCTACTTTCCCAACACTCAGTGACAATCCAAATGTTGCAACAAGATTGTTGGTAACATTACTGTGTATGTGATAGTGTGTGTGTTATTTTTTTGTATATCTTGCAGAAAAGCACCAAAAACTTTTGAGTAAATAGCAGTAAACATCCCCTGATGAACTCTCCTAGAGAAGTAAACATCCGTCACTATGCTCCATCTCCGTGTGAATTCCTGTGACACATCCTTTGAGTGTCCAGTATAATTTATCTTTTTGCATTCCTTGATGTGAGTCAGAGCACTGACTTAAGTGCTTTTCATTCCATCTGGGGCAGTTTCCAAATAAGTAATGTTAACCATGGGACATAAAGTTTCACTCCTCGCTGATTGCTAGGTCAATGACAGTGATGCAGGGGGCATCAAACAGATGCTAGTGGCCAGAAAACACTGGGATCTCTCATTGTGAGGAGAAGACTTGCTTCTCACATTATCAGCATTCACATTACAGGCTCATTAACAAGAATAATGGAGCTCAATAAAAGCAATCAGGCTCTGAAATAAACTACAATTAAACAACCTTATTTTTCCCCATTAGAGGAAGAGCACCCCTCTGGGCTGAAGAAGAAGAAGGACATTGCTTCAGTCTTTTCCCATCTGCTGCAGACAGACATTATTACTGTGCACTCGTGACAGACGCGTACTGTCAACATCAGATGAAGGCAAACAGGACAAAGAGGATTTTTGAGTGTTCCTGTTGTTTGAAGGCTTCATAATGCTTCTGCCATGCTAAACAAACACATCCCAAAGCTTTTAATGTCTAGTTACACTGCACAAACACATTGTGTACTGTTGTCTTTCTGCAGAGTATCATTCCCTCCATAAATCCATCCAAAGCCCCAGCATGAAGTGTGGACTGTAGTGCGCAAACATGTCGCAGGGCTTTGCTTTCGGAGCTGCAGCGCCAGGAAAGGCCTGTCTGCTTAGGGGCTATAATTTAATTGAGGGATTAGCATTACTGTGCAGGGTATAATATACTTCTTTCAGCACCTGCCATTTAACCTTGCTGGTGGTGAGCAGGACTTGCAGGAACAGAGAGAGGGGTTAGCTTTAATCGTCAACATGCTGGAGCCCTGAACGGCGGCTGGGGGTTTCAAGCCCCCCTTATTGATTCCAACAGATGGCAGAACCAGAGAGAGAGTTTTTCCGCTGACTCAATGCCCAGATGAACAGCAGTGGAGAGCTTGCCATGGCTTCATTAAATATTCACTCGCAGTGACAACACACCAAACATTAAGCACACACAGACAAGACACAAAAGAACCACAATAAAAGTGCCACTGTGCAGATATGTGAACAGAACATGGAGCCATATCCATGGAGGACATTTACCTCACTTCCATGCCTTTTGAAATATTGAACGGTCAGTAACAATAGCTTCCATAGCTCAGTAAGCTCTGAATTATATTAAATATTCATTCTGAGCTTATTGCTTATTTTTTTTCCTTTCAACTAGAGATATTGGATTTTTTTTGATATGCCGATATATATAAACAGCCCGTTTGGCTGATAACTGATGTCAAAATACTTTTTTTCCCCCACCAAATATTAGTTATCATCAAGTCTCTTTTGTGGTGGATTTAATTTCATATTAGGCTTACTCTTATATTGATGTCCCGCTAGCAGATGGAGACATGAAATAAAATGATTTTCGATGTATGTAACAATTCATTCATTTTGCAAAATGAGAAAAATACTTCAACTCAGGGTTGATGTTTACCTGCTCAAAAAAAAATCATATTTGTTATATTTGCAGAAATCAGCATTTTGGCCAAAAGCAAAATTTAATTTTAAAGCCAATATCAGCTGATACTGATAATATGCCATCATTATTGTGCATCCCTATTTTCAATATACTTTTACGTGAAGCATCATACATTTGCCATCATATCTTCACCAATTATCAGTCTTCAGTCGTGCTGCTTCAGAGGAACTGTAATCTAGCACTTCATAAACAGCAACAGAACAAGTTGTGATCAGTCTTGGAAGGATTTGTAGTTGTGTAGTTCTTGGCTGCAAGACTATCGTTATGCATGCAAAAAACTCCCTGTGAGCTTAGACCACCTGAGGATTTGTTTATGTTGGCAATTAATTGGAGGAAAGATGATTGTTGGGCAGGTTGGGAAAATAATTACAGGGCTTAGGCAATGTCAGGCGTCACATTAGGCCACATCAAGACCTGTCTCTGCTGTCCAGAATTAAATATGAAAACATGCAAATGAGGCTTCAATGCTTGGTAGGGATGCACTTCCTGTAGCACTTCAATAACAAGCTCATTGAGATGCAGTGCTACTCGTACGTGATAGCTTCTATTTATTCTTGTAAAATGCCTATATTAATATGTGCTGAGATTCCCAGACCTGCTCTGAAGCAATAAAATGCTGTTAAAGCTCTTAATTGCAGTAATTATTTGAGTCTTACAATTTTTGTCAGAGTTCAAGGAAACTCAATGGGTTAGCAGTTTGATTCCCACTGTGTCCATGCATTTTAAGTATTTATTCACTTACAATGTAATAAAGCACACCAGGTGAGTCCATTCACCAAATTGCACATTACATTTGTGAGTATTGAAAATGCAAGTTTTCCCATGGATGAAAACACAATATCAACTAACAAGTACTACTCTTAAACACTAAAGAACAGCACGTCCTTGATCTCTATTTCTTATTCAGTGATATTAAAGGGGAGAAGAAGATGTGAAGTTGAAATTTTACGGTTTGTGTTTTGTGATGTCTTTTATTTGGCAGATGCGGTTAAACAGAGCTCGGAGCTAAACTAATTGTGCATATCTGTTCAATGCTTGGTTTTCAGTGTGTGCTCGAGAGAAGGAGTGGGAGAGGGAGCTTTAGGAGACGCGAGCTTTGTAAACATGTACATCTGTATCCTCTTAAAGCAGGCCCTGTGGCTGTCCCCTCTTCTTCTCTGTGTGTAAGCTATCATGTACTTCTGTCATGATAGGGGGCAATGAAACTCAGGGCTCAAACGGCAGTTATTAGTTATGTGCAGCAGTTTCCTCTCCCTCACTGTTCCCCATTTACACTACTTTGTTTGGCTGTGGGGAGATCATTGTGGTCGTTTGCTGAATATGATTAGTTTCTGTTTTGGTTTTCCTTAAGTGTGTTTTGTTTCTACTTAAATTCATTGCACTGAGGGAGCAAAGAATAGAGCAGAACCCACAAATCAATGTGCTCTATTGAAATGCCTGGTCAATGGTTATTGTTTGATGCTCATTATTTTGAGTTGTGTCTCTCTGTGTTTATTCAAAGCCAGGACTTTGTCATGCTGTACTGGATTCTGTACAAGCAGGTCTTAGCGTAGAGCTCGTCTCTATCTCTTCCTCTTTGTTTGGATGTCTCCCTTTCCAGGATCACCAGACTGTGCAGCATAAATCTGATTGGCAATGCATCACCGCAGCAATGTGTTTTTCTTTCACGCAGAGATACTAAGTGTAAACCGCTAACAGAGACACATTGCGATGGCAAATGTGAGGAAAGAGATGGAAAGAGATGTTAGAATTAGTGAGGCGTCTTTGGAAACAGTTGCACTGTAGGCAAATATTGAAACTGAACTTTATTTACTTAGCTTTTTCCATGTTGTGAGACCAGACAGGAATGGCTCAGGAAGTTGTTTCAGAGACCTCAAAGGTCAGAAGCGTAAGCACCGTTTCCACTATGCTGTAGCTGAACACATTTTACAAGCCTCCAGTGAGTTATTTTCAAATCTGTAATAAGCTATTCTAAACTCAAACACAGCACAACAGAACTTTTAGTTTACAATGGATTTATCAAGTTATCACTAACATGTCAGCAAAAACTGCCTACGTGTGAATCCAACTGATAGAGAGCAGTTTTGATGAGCACACTGTCTGATACCAGATGGGATGGCATTTCGAGAGCGTCTAACTTCAGTATCGTGATGTATTATTAAGTGAAACAAGATAACTTTGATTTGATCGGTGAGAAGTGGGCATGGCATAATAGTCAACATTTATTTATTTATGTATTTATTTATCTGGGACAGTGCATATTAATAAACGATTCTGTAAATATGCCAGAATTAGCCAGTTAGTTTAAATTTGTATTCCTTGGCCAGCTTAACATTGCGAGCCAGTTCAAGAACAATAATCATAATAAAAAGCATATCAATTACAGCAAAAACAAAGACAGACATAAACTATACACAGACACGGGCAGCTATAAGGCAGAATAAATCACAGTTCAACAAAGCATAAACAAACAGTACTGAACATCTTAATAATAGTGAGACCCCAATGATGTAACACTGATGGGATAGCAGTATCCATCAGGGACAGAGATAGACAGAGTGCATTGTTTGTTTTATGTAACATTAGTTGCTTAAGCAATCCACTCTTAAATGTCTGGAGCTGTTATGGAGACTACTTTCCTCAAAGTGAATGAATTCTAGCCAGTGTAACAACTGTATTTTGGGGAAACGAAGACAAACCAATTTAGTATGCCCGCTAGCTAGCTAATTTAATCTTGGCTTTGTGTGGCCAAAAGCTGAAGACTGATTGATGGTCGCATGTCTTGATATTATTGGTCGAACTCATAGATTGTGCAGTATATAAAGATGGATGACATGACCGCTCCACAAAAATGAAGCCAAAACATCCGTATCGCCCCCTGGTGGCTGGCTGCAGTATATGTCATAAACCCCGCCCCATTCATGTTAGCACATGGGACATGAGTCAAACTGAAATCTCAAAGTACACATCAAATATTTTTTTCCAAAATATGGTTTCTGTCATTTTAGGTAGTTCCTATCACACTGCTATATCATCATCTGTGTGTTTTCTTATAAGATTGTTTTTAATTGGTTATTTGATGCAATAAAAAGGGGGATTTGACACGATGGTTGATCAGTGGGACTGGTGTGTGGGTTGAAACTTGGTACTGCAGAGATCTCTACTGTGTCAACTCTAAATGACATCACCAGCGCAAGATGAAGGGCTATATTAGGGACATTTTGGCTTCATTTTTGTACTTTGTGTACAATCTGTGGTTGAAAGCAGTTGGTATTAGCAAATCATATTTTATTTTACAGGAAGAGAATATAAGAAATAGATTTTAAGTGATTGAACAAAGAAATAGATTTTTTTTTGTATGTTTTTTGGTATAAATTATTTAATAGGTGTACATATGGCTGAGGATGTGATGTGATCCAAAAGGGTAAGGCATTTTTAATCCTAACTGTAAGCACAGTAATAACTTTCAAAACTGGGAATGTTTGACACATCATAAGAAACATCCTTTTGACATGTGAGACATTTGATTCAAAGTTAAATTTCAAATAGAGCTTTAAGTAGATATTTTAATTTTACAGATCTGTAGTAGCTATGATCACTGACTAATTAATTCCTACACTGAGTACTTGCACAATATATTTTTTTACTGTTTTTTAAACATGAGTTTAATGCTAACTTGCTATGCTGTTCCCACAAAAGTTAAAATGCGTTGGTAGAATGTCATTTATTTGTTTTGTTCTTAATTTAACTGCATAAAATTTAATTGTTGTTGAGCTGCTGCCTGTTTTAGTCAAGTCCATTAGATGTTTTTTATATAGCATTACATCACAAATGTACCATAAACGTGTAAATCTGTACAACATATGCCAGGTGCTATCTCTTTATCTTTTGGCCCCTCGGTTGTGTGTGCAATAGTAGATTTGTCTTGCACAGATGTCCTCTGCGAAGGCTACTGTGGGCTTGTCCACTACAGTTATTCTCCAGGGTAATTAGACTCCCAACAGAACCTAACAGAGCTACTTTTTTTGCATGGGATACAATTGTCTAACACTTCTTTTTTTTTATCCTGGCTTAAATAGAGAGATGGTGTCCTCTTTTTCAACGCTTCATTTGTCCTAATGCTCTTTTAAACGGGCTCCGGCTATAGAGATGGACAAGTATTCTTGTGGAACTGCTATGTGCGATAAGTAGCCTCTCATTTGACCGCCCTTGCAGGCCAATTATAAAGCTGTAACAGGGCAACACCTCCTCAGCCTTTCTGTTATTAAACCTCTCCGGTCTCTCCCTCCGTTTCTCTTTTTGTCTCTGTCATTTTGCCTCTTGTCCCTCCTTCCCTCTCTGTCTTTCTCGCTCTCCCCCTGCGGCACCAAGTAGAGAGGGCAGGCGTGGTGCTGGCCAGCCCTAGTGTCCTTTAGTGTCCGATAACAGAGCCTTCCCATCAGCTGCCTGCCTCAGCCAAGCAAGGCCTGGCTAATGGATTTGGCTGGCAGGCATACATCCCTTCATCCCAATTCAGCCACCCTGCTCTCTCCCACACCTCTCAATTATTCAGTCTCCACTTCTATGCAAATGGTTTCCTATTGAGGAAAAACCTGCCATCGCTTTCATCTGGTTGTTATGTGTGCTGATGCGTGGGACTCAGGAGACTTGTCGGCTATGACATATGGTATAGCCTGTGAGATGGAGCATGCTGCCTGCTTGCCGATCCCTCATCTCCTTCTAGCCGAAGCTCCATCAGACCTGAACCATTAGAGTCTGATCTATCGAAGTGCCGTTCACAAGTGGTAACACTCTCTAGCAGTTCCCTAGCAACCGCCGCAAGCGCTGGTCTCTTTCACTGTAATGCTCAGTTGCTTAGCTACAGAGACTGACAAAACTACACATGGGCTGGTCTCCCCATGGAGTCAAGGGCCAAAAACCAGATGTATCATTCAGAAACTGGATCAATGAATAGCAGCACCCGGGAATAGATGTCACAACACACTATTCTCTAGCTCTCTGTGTGGATATTACAGACGTGATGTTGAATATTCTCTGCCACCGTCTCACTCACGTTGCCATGTTACAGTGTATTAACCCAACACCTGACATTTGAACTGAAACGATCACATAGATGGTGGAAAGCTAGCATGTGCTCGACTGCGTTTGTGTGTTGCTCATTTGAGTCAGAGAGTGTATCAAGGGCAGTGGGTGCAGGAGAAGACAGGATGAGGGTGAAGGTTTTGGAGGACTGTGTAATTAAGGCACATAAAACAGCCAGCCCCGTCGGCAGCAGGAAGGTGTGCTGCTGATTTAGCCCTTCCCCTCCATGCTGGCCACCTGTTAAAGGATTTATTTCCCAGGTCAGTGGTGGGCGCCTGCCATCATCAGGCAACCTGCTTCTTCTCTCAGCTCAGCGGGAGGCCAGCAGAGGAGAGAGGGGAGGAAAGTATGGCAAAGAAAAACCTAAAGCAATAACCTTTGTTTCCCCCTTTTCTCATTTGGGGCTGCAGCTGCCGGTAAGCACGGGGAAAAGAAAGGAAAACAAACAAGTTTTGTCTTGAGATACATTTGTGAGCGGTGTTGAAAGTTCTTGGAAATATATCGTTTCCCACGGCTCTTTCCCGACTGAATGGAGACCAATGTGCTAGTGAGAGAAACTTCCTCCTTAAGTCATCTGGGAGACATTGTGCCCTTCCAGTAGCCTACCTCAGCAATGTCACACCCCACCTTAGCAGATGCTTAAAGAAAACACCAGCAAGCGCATTTACCCCCATTTCACACTCTCATATTTCATTTTCACGTCCACTGAGGTTACCTTTCCATTTTCTTCTCCACTGCAGATACCGCAAGGTGAAAATGGTATGTTATCTGTTTATTTATGAGAACTGCAGCGAGGGCAATGTATTTACCATAGCCACAGATCTGTGTGTATTTTGAAGACGTCTCAGAGGTAATTTCATGAATCTGTAGTTAGGTTTATGCTAACAAGGGCTGGGTAGACACACCCCCAGATGGCGGCATCTCTCTGCCCCCCTGAGAGGCAGGCACCGCTGGGCATCACCAGGCAGTGGCAGGGCCTGCTACAGCCAAAAATAATTAAGCACGCTGTCACAGGCTTTTTGCTGTATTCGCACAAAATTTTCATCCAAGTCTCAACATGGGAGAAGGCCCCTGCCTCCAGTCTTTTTCTTCCACACACACACACACACACACACACACACATACAGACAAACACCCACACACACCCACTGCAGCACTCACTGTTTACACATGATGTCACTGCCAGAGAAGAAGAAGTAGGCTTTGATCAAGTGTCTCAGAGGAACAGTGCTTTGTAAACAACCAATAAGATTAGATCCTCATAGGGCCGTAATTCCTCATTTGTTATTGTATACTTTATCAGGCGCTGCATCATGATAGAAATTATGTTTGTACCTGCTCAGCCTGCAAAGGCTGAACATACAGTACAATTCATTTTACTGTGCAATATATATAATTACATGTATATGGTTGCATCTTTGCAGCTATGTGCAATTCTACATTAATGATCATGTTGTATTGTGCAGCAACCCACATGAGGTATGAATCCCATTTTTTGCTCAATGTTGGCAGACTGTGATTTCTGTGGCCACTGTTTCTATGACAACATGGTAATCAGTGCGAGGTAGATCATGCAGTTAAATGCTAAGCAGGTATATATTGACGTGTACGTTTTTTTTCCGAAGCATTAACTGTGATTTGGAAGATGGTTATAGAAGCAAAGGAAACAGAAGGAGATTTTGCCTTTTCAGCTGCTTCTATACTAAACAATTAAAGCTGCCTCAAGCCTTTGGTTTATCTTCATTGTTTATGTTGCATTGTATAAAGGCAATACAATTTCACACAAAGTATCAAAGTGCTGTAGACAATGAAGCATGTTGTATAGAGTCTTTTAAACAATATGTCTCTTTAGAGGTCTGCTATATGTGCAGATCTGTAAAGTTCATCCATGCTTTTATCTCCTTCAGGCTTGACTATTGCATCGACTCTGGTTTAAGCAGGCAAAACGTCCAAAGACCACAACTTATGTGAAATACAGCTGCCAGCCTTTTTACATGTTCTAAGAGGAGCAACCACAGCACACCAATCTGTGATGCCCTTCACTGGTTAGTTTTGGAATTGATTATAAAATTTTACTGCTTGTTTTTAAGCTTTCCATGGTCACACTCCTGTCCATATTTATTATCTGCTAATTCCCCGATAAGCCTGGTCACTACCTAAGATCAGGCCAGTTATAGTTAGAATATTTCAGGATGTGTACATATCTGTAATCTACAGATATGCTACATTTGTGTGTTATTATAGCAAATATGTTGAAACTCAATGTTTCAACAACAATGTAGTTCATGTGTGATTAGGTTTATACACAAAAAACACTTATGCTTAGGAAGAGGTCCAGTTTTGGCTGAAAGCTCCAGTGTGTAGGACTATAATTATATATATATATATATATATATATATATATATATATATATATATATATATATATATATATATATATCTAGGCAGAAATGAACTTTACTATAATAAGCATATTTTCTTTAATGTTTAATCACCTGAAAATAAGAATAATTGTATTTTCCCTTCCTTAGACTGAGCTGTTTATAGCTACATGAACAAGCTTTGGCCCCAGATAGAGCAATTTTTCCCTCTGCAGCAAGCAGCGTTGTAGATACACTGATTTGCCTTATCTATTGTTTTTACCAGTTTTAGTCACCTGGTCTGTTTGTTTTGGAGATGAAGAGACCTATGTGGATAAACTGGCTTCCGCTAAAAATTTCCTGAACAATGAACACCGAAGGAATTTTACCCGGGAGAAGTTTAAGCTGGTTGCAACAGGAAACTCATGGCTAGACACCACCAAATCCCCCTAAATCTTACACACTTCACCTTCAAAATACACAGTTTTGGGGGCACAATCCCCACTGGGAAAAACACCCGCAAGTGAGAGCTTAGAAAAGCTGCTGGAAACACAGCAATAACTTAATGAAACACAACCAGGTTTGTTGTTTGTTGGTCTAGAATAGTGGTCTGCAGTTTGGCACACGTCTCGTCTAGGTGCCATGACATTCACTATCCCCTCCTAAAGTCAGCTCATATACTAGATCACTTTAGAAACGGTGATGTGAGACATATGAAACATGCAAAAGTAATGTAATAGTGCTTTGCAGAAATTTACAATGTCAAGATTTTCCTATGGCATCTGGGCTGCTGGCATCTTGTAGCAGGACCCCATTAATGATTACACAATCTTGACTTGTCACTTAGGGTGACCGGGTCCCACAGCTGTGGAGTTGCCTGCCCACGCATTTTAATCAGGCAGTGTCCTCTTACAAATTTCCTCTTAAAACTCACTTTAACTATATGACTTTTTCTATACTGATGGTATTTGTTGTAATTGTTAAAATTGTTATCTTGTTTTATATTTTGGATTTAATTTGGTTTGGGGTTTTTTTCCTGTTAAGCACAGTTGTTGAAATGTGTTATATATGTTATTATTATTAGTAGTAGTAAAAGTAGTAGTAGTTTATGAGGTAAACACAAATGCGAATACTAAAGATTTAGAGATGTGTTGTGTGGCTGCCGTGTTTCTACATAGCACTCATTTATCTGATGTTGTATTTATTTCTTTTCAGTGGTGAGGATTGGGTGAAAGATATGTATTTATGTTGATATTTTACTTTGCATTGTGCTGTATTTTTCAGCTTTTTGTATATTTTATACTTTTTTAGCTGAGGTCCCCAGAAAAGCCCATTGTGGGTTTCTACCTCACCTGCACATGTTAAGTGATTTATACCCTTTTCTTTAGATCTAAATATCCAAATAAGTAAAGTAAACTAATACTTAATACTAGTTGCAGTGGTTCCTTAAGACTTATGATTACAACATTTTTTGCTGTTCCATATGTAGAGCGATTAAACCAGATGAAAGAACGATAGTGAGTGAATCATGTGGCAGACTACTGAAGGTACTGTAGGTAGACAGATGCTTCGACAGCCTGAGCTTTGGGATATGCTTCACATATCCCACAGACAATTTACACTGCCAGTAACTCTTAGAGTTTAATGAAGTTATAAAAGTATCCATATCTTACTTGCATCATCTTTACCTCACCTTACTGAGTTATATAATTGTCTGCTATGGGGCTTTGGAGTGTAAAACTCATCTGCTTCTATCATTTATCCTGAAGTGTACAGGCAAACCGACAGCAGCCCCGAATTGCTGTCCATCCTTTAGATTCTCTCTGTCTCTCCAGTCAGGTGTGGAGAACTATTTTCAGCTCTGTCTGAGCCGCAGCACTGATGTGTGCAATGTTTTTCACCTGCTCTTCATCATTTCATTTCATATCCTGAGCAGGTTTACTTTGAAGAAGTGCTATCTGGCTGATGTGTCTGTGTGTTTTTGGCTGCTTTGGGGTGGATTTAAGAGGTTGTTTTTATTTTTTGCCTCTGCGCTAAAAGAGAATCCTCCCGGCTTTTACAAGCCTTCTGTTCCGCACGGTCTGACTGCCCAGACGTACCCGAATGGAAAACAGTGTTTGTTCGACTGTTCTCTGATACCTGAAAAATAAAGGTTTTTATAAACTTCTATGGTCCTGTTTGGAAGCAGAAGTTTCTGATAACATGAATCTCAATTGATTTTCCCCAGATAAGAAAAGCAGTGACTGCTATGTATAACTGAATAACCTGGATTTTTTTCCTCTCTCTTTTCTGCACCTCTTTCTATTGGTGGCTCCTTACATTGGACTTAAAACTGAAATCAGATGGTGAGGCATATTTTAAAAGCCACTATGTTAGCAATAGGCATCTGCTGGGTCTGGCAGAAAGGGAGACCTGCTCCTGTGCTTCAAGGCTCCAGGCTAAATGATTTCTCTTAACTGGGGTGAGGCTGATGGCTGATTGCTCGGCTCACCTTGTGCAACTTGGAGCTAAAAACATTTCCCTTCAGTCCTACTGTGTCTTCCATCCACCACAAAGGTCCCACAGTGAATTCTCTTGCCCTCTAGTGTATGCGTCAGCTAAGAGAGCCAGCCTGTGCCATTTACTGTGCACATCTAACAAGTTCTCATAGCCCTGACCTGCACTCTGCTTGTATGGAGACCACACATTGAAGCTCTTCTGCCACGTCAATCTAGCATAGTAACCCAAATTATCTCATTAAGCCCACATTCTTGTGAAAGTAAGATAAATGCTCGTGCAGCATGTGGCTCTGATTGCCAAAATACTCTGAAGAACAAGAGACTGTTGTGCAAAAATGCTGGACTGCTATGAATTATGGGGGCTGGGGGAGGATAGCCTCCCGTCCATCACGCTGCTGCACTCGGGGGCGGACACTGCTCACAGTACTTGTGTTTGACCCAGCTAAATGGGGCCTCCTGTGTTTGTTGAACATATGAAAACATCAGCCTGTGTCATCTCAGGCTCACCCTAAAGTGCACTGTGCCATTAGTAGCATTAACGCAGGCCTGCTGAGAGATCTCGCCTCGCTCTGTTATCTGCTGTTTTCTTTCATTATCTGATGGCTTTGACCGGTGCAGCTGGAAGGCCAACAAGTTACTGCTCTGCTTCCCTTCACCAAAGATGAAACCACTCCAGCAAATGTTTCCCTTTTCCTCTAAATTTCCCACCCAAACTCCCTTTTTGTATTGTGTGAAAGTAATTTTTTGTATTTGTTAATGTACCCTGTCTGATGACATGAGCAGATATGGAAACCCCTCCTAGGAATGGAGAAAAGAACATTAATTATCCATTGTTTAAAACAGTCTCCTCTGCATTTTTTGACTGTGCAAAGCAGTGGCAAGGTCAAACTCTGAGTTTAGTACAGCGCTCAGAAACAGACCCCATAAATGTATGTATTCCAGCATTTCCCATGCCACTAAAAGGAAAGAGTTTATATGTGCTCTACTAAAGGCTTCTCCCTGGTGAGGCATTTCTGTCGGGGGTAACAAAGTGAGCGTATGCACAGCGTGGCACATCCCCTCAGTGCAGAAATGGCTGCATCTGTGATAAATACACACACACACACACACACACACAAAGCAAACGAATTGCAGTAAAGCAGGTGGGGAGCCGACCGATGCTACGCGTGACCTTGCGTTTTCCAGACATAAACCTTTGCTGAATTCAGTAGTTCAACAAATTTCATTTACAGCACCACTAAGAGACAGATAGACGGAGAGATACAGGGAGAATCAGAGGGAAAGAGAGTGAGAGAGATTGACAGAGGCAAAGAGAAAAAGACAAAAAGGAAAGAGAATTGAAAACGAGACAGCACTGGGCCAGGCTCCAGCACTGCACCTAATGAGATTTTACTATACCATCAATCCAAAGCATCAGCACCCAGCCCATATGTGCTCACTGTGTGGTATCTTCAACTGTTTTCCAACATGTTTGATCTGTGGGGCGCCATGTGGCCATCTATTGTACTATGAGAAATGTATTCCCAGAAGAGTATGTTCTTATAGCTTATGCTCGTGTTGCACAAGCAGCCGTTCGGCACACTGTGTATGTGTGTTCTCTGTCCTTTGAAGTATCATGTGGCAGGTGTACCACTGCTAGGTAGGTGCATCCTTTTTTGTCGAGTCTCCCTCCCTGGAGGAGTTTGGTCACAGTTCCTCTTCATCCACATGGGGCCCTGAAACTGTCTCCTTGGGTGTCTGGAGGGAGTGCTGGGAGAAGAGAGTAGTGTGAGAATGACCTCTATTTATTTCGATGGGGCCCTCTCACAAAAGTTGTCAGTGCTGCCTCACACTGATGTGCAAGTTTTGTCGTTGTTGTAGATAACCCGTCTTTGTGTGTGGAGGAGTGTATCGTATGGGACCTAGGTCCTGTGAGACTGCACTGGCTGGATGGGTCCTTGTCACAGCTTTTTCAGTGGAGGTACCTGGGCACAGATAAGAGCCTGCTCTGGTGGCCCTCACAGATGGAGCAGTAATGGGGCCATACCCCAGTTCCACTGGCTGAAGTCTCCAGGAAAAATGGGACCGCCGTAGTCATTCTACTGTCATTTCAGGGAGGTCATACTCTGAACTAGGAAAGTGCCCACAGGTGATGCAGAAAAAAGATATAAGATTTTTCTGAATGCTGCTATTGTGATGGGCTGGCATGGCAGCTCGATGGTTTGCTACGTCTCTTTCCTTGAATTCATGTCTTATCTGTGTGGAGTTTGCAATGTTATCATGTCTGTGTTTGTACTAGTTTCTGCCCTGGAAATGTAAGAATGCTGTGAAAATGAATGTTTATTAATAAATCAGTTGACAGCACATTGTCTTTCTAAAAATACATGAATGGTTTTACTTCTCTTAATTGTTGGTAGTCACACAATTGTAGCCACCATGCAGAACATATTTTAAAAGTGGACTTTGTTTTATGTATTTTGTGTCTGGGATGTTTGTAATAAACATGGCTGAAATTTGGAAATAAAGTTAATGTATGTATAAGTAAACCCTGTGGGCAAAAACCTCAGGTTTCCCACATTTTTAACATTATGTTCCCAACAGTTTTTGCTACTCTGGCTACAGTGCAGTGGTTCCTAACTGGTGTGTCACAGTCCAAAAGTGAGTTGCGAGTCCATTCTGAATTGACCGCAAGTGACTTGTGAACATGTCAACTTTGTAAAAACCCTCTATTGTGAAGCACAGTGAATTTTCAGCCCAGAGCTTTCATTTTGAAGAGCTGTTTCCTGCTGTAGAATGATCATACTCCTGCTGGAACATGTGCGGCTGTGTTTAGAATATTTTATAATTGACTTTTCCCAGTAGAAAGTGTCACTACTCTCTGTAACAGTCATTCTCCAGCTGCAAGTACACTGCCAACATACATGTAGCTACATGCTAACGTCAGAGAAACATGGAAACTTGTTAATTCATTTCAATGCTAATTTCTCATTTCCCCTCGATTTTTGGATCGTATTCCTGCTGGAACATGTCGGCTTGTGATTAGAAGCTTTTATTTGTGATTTTTCAGGGTAGAGAGGATCACACCATTGCAGTCATTTCCCAGTTGCTATGACGGTGCAGAGATATTAAAAATCACAAATGCATTACCAATCAGAGCAGACTGGGCTTAAAGAGACAGGCACTAAACAGAGCGTGAGGCGAATTCAGGTGCTCCAGTAAAGACAATATGAGGAAAATAAAGTTTTTGGGCTGTTAAACTATGTAAACATTTTCTGATAGAAACCAAGATGACACGTATGAGCCTGAAAATGAGCATAATAGTTCCTCTAATACATGACAGTCTTCTTCAGGGTGTCAAGCAAAAACTTTGTTAAGTTTATCTTTATCCATACCTGTACTGTCATTGTGATTATTACCTCTCCAACACTGGTTTAAGTTCCTTCTCTCTCTCACAGAATTATTTGTCAAAATGAGATAATACGTACAAACTAAGTAGTATGTAGCTGCAGTGGTAATCTGAAGAAAACAACGAACATCGAACAGATTAGCTGCACTGACTCCCCCGGGCCGGGCTGCTGGTTCAGTAGTGAAGGAGATAGTTTGTTGTGATTAGTCTTGTAATTAAACTGCACAGGCTATGAATACATGAGTAATGAGTGGCAACCTGGATGCAAAAGGAGGTGATAAGTGGGCTGTCTATTTGGTGGAGCTTCGGGCTGAGAGGAACCTAAGTGTCGCCCAGACAGGGAAAAGGAAAAGGGCTGACCCATCTCGCTGTGACTCAAAAATTGCTCCCGAAGGTCACAGCCCACTACTGCCATTTTACCCACACGTACCCGTGGAAAGGTCACGTTTTCTAAAATGCATGGAGCTGTGTGTGTGTTAGTGGCAGATATATTAACATCACTAACTGATCAATCGATTTTTTTACGGTTCCAAAATATGTCAATAAATGACCAACACATGAATAATGTATCCTGTAAAAAGGAGCAGACATGTGAGTAATGCACGCTTTCTGCTATCTCTACTGATACACACAAGGCTGATAAGTATAAGATCCATTGTTATTTATACAAAGAAAACGCACAAGTGTTTTCCAGAACAACCGTTTCACATTCGTAGGAAGACGGGCCTCAGTCCAGCCCCAGGGAAATAGCAGCTCTTTCAGCATGAGATGATGCAGCCCCCCTGCAGTTTTTTTGTTATTACAGCCTTATGAATGTCAGCATGTTAGCAACTGTCTGACATTTTTTTTGATATGTAGTCACACGATTTTCAAAGGCCTTGTGGCATTATCATTTTACTTTGAACTCTAAAAATAAGAGAGAGCAAAAAAAAAAAAAAAAAAAAAAGGAAACGTCCTCGTTCTTAGTGCTTCTGGGCCACACTTAGGTCTGCACTTGCCAAGTTTGGAGAGTTCATCATTCATTTGAAAGAGCAGAAGGTCAAAAGTTATTATCTGATTAACAAAAATATTTATTTGCTTGGGGCTATAATATAAAGCGACCCATTTTTGCGAGTCTTTCAGAAGCAAATGGGAGCATAGAAGTCGACAGAGTTGAAAGCACAAAGACAGCAAAAGCTAGCGGATCGTTTTGGTAATTCTGAGCTCCATTTGTGAATAAACAAACTTGTCATCCAAAAAATACAGTTTCATTTTCAGATGTTACTGAACTGTGTAAAAACACACTGTAGCCTAGATACTCATTTCGCTTCATCAACACTAAAAAAAAGCAAATAAGGTGAACATATAGTCATGAGCACGATATCAAAATAATCAAAATATTAACTTATTGAATCATACATACTGTACTTTTTATGGATTCATATGTACAGTATCTACAGGGGGAATCGCAGTTGAATTTTGATTGTTTACTGGTTTTACGACTGCTGGTGCAACACTGTCCCTTAGAAATTACAATTCTATGTTGCTCTCTTAACTGCTTTGTTGTGGCAACGTAATCACCTGGAATATGTTTAGAGACAATGTTTCTCTCACAAATGAAACACTAGATTCATGTACCGTGTAGGCATCTCATGGAGGCGGTTGGGTAGGATGGCGGGTATACAAAGTGCAGGATCTTGGGGTCAGAATGTCAGGTTGATGTCAGGTTCATTCTCCTGTCTCTAGTTAAGGTTCGGAAAAGACAGTGATTGTGGTTTAATTTTAATGACAAAAAGATGGAAAAAATAATAATGCCATTGTGACTACAAATTAATTGGATAATTGCCCCAACTCCAACCCCTATTAGAAAACCCTTGCAATTTTTGCAACCTGCCACATATAAAAATCAGCAACATTTCTTCATTATGTTAATAGAAAACCTAAATTGGCCAGCATTACGTTTCTCTCACAGTGTTTTTGCTCTTTTGAATTAGTTGTTTATAACTGTAATTTCGAGGACACAGGGCTGGCTGCTGGGGTTGAAATACAAAAGTGCCAAACGATACTATTTATTCTTATTTCCTAACCCTTACTTAACCAAACACAGACTTGAATGTGCCTTTGTAATTAATGTCATTAGGATAATTTGGAAAGCGTGAGGCACATGTTGCTGGAATGAGAGCGTGCTTAATCTCTCCACCGGTAGTGTCTTTCTCCATCAAATCCATGTCAGGTGCATATGTCTTAATTGAAATGACGGGTAACAGCATCTGTGAAGGCCACATCGCTTTCAGTCTCCCTGCAGCTGTGCTCCACAACTGTGTCTGAGTGCGTGGGTGCGTGCGTGGGTGTATGTGTGTGTAAACCTTACTTACGTTTGGAAGATTAAGCACCAGCTCAAGGACCTGCTAGCACCGACCCCCCATAGAATCATGATGTATGGCCGTGGCTGTTTGGTGCACTAATCAGAGAAAAGATGAGATGCGGTTGATGTCAGGTATAACAGGGCATTCTAATGTTTAAGTGGCAGAGATGAAAGGCTATACTGACTGTATGTGGTTTGTTTTGTACATTTAATACAAAGCAAACAGACCAGGTTGCTTTTGAAGCTCCACCACTACAGGGCTCCTGGCTGCTGGGGAACCGGCAACTGAACGATAGATATTGTCAATCCTTGCTGTATGTGATTGTATAGATACCATCTTCCTGTTGAAATCAGATTTTGCCAACCTGCCTGTTGTTTTCCAGCCCCATCAGACTCATCAGCAGCATCTCTCAAAGGTGTTTCAAAGGGGGTCTGTGTTGTACAGAAAAATCAAAACATGTATTTTCATCACTACATGAATGTGGTTGATGTTACCCAGCGGGGCTGCTTCCTCTTACTTCCTCTTACACACCGACCATGTCACTGCATGCTGGCTCTCAGCTGCACCATCACACAGCCAAGCCCTGCCTGCAGAGACCTTACGAACAAATTGATACCTGTGGATGCAGAGTAAGTGAAACCTGGTAGATGTGACAGTATGGCCAAAATGGACTACACAATTTCCTCAACAAAGGTATGATTATATGTCAGGAAGAGATGTCCTGATCCATTTTTTTTTACTTTGATCTCAATCTGAGTCATTTAATATATTGAGTATCTGCCGATACCGAGTCCTGATCCAATACTTCTGTTTTCCTAGATAATGCAACTGCATGGTGCACACTTCAAGTGTTTAAAAGTTATTAAAATCATACAAGTTTATATCCTTACAATTGACTAACTCTGCAATGCATTAAGAAAAAAAACCCGCATCTCAGCTGTTCCTTTATGTAGTTTTTTATTTAAATTATTTAAAAATGACAAAGAATTAAATAAAAGACCCTGTCATTGATCTTTTTGGCCTTGTCGCTGACACAATATTATATTATTCACTTGATACCTGTATACATTTCTACACTTCAAATGGTATTGTCTTGGTGTTCTCTTAAAGTCAACAAATTGAGGGTGTTTGACTTGTTTTGTACATCCTCAGTGTTGCCTCATGCATGGCAAAACTACTCCCATATTCACACTTTATTCAAAGCATCCGCAAAATGCTTTGAAAAACTGTGAGCAAACAGCCAAACTAGCAAGTGTTGTTGAGAGCAGTGTCACCTGGCAGCTCATTCAAGCTTAGAGGAATGTTATAGGAAGCCCAGAGCAGTGGAAACAGCTGGCTGTGCTACGCTGTGACTTTCTCTCTTTGTCTTTACTGTGTGCCTGTCGTCCCTGTAGACACAACCAGGGCCGCTCTTTCAGCATGTGTACAGCAAAACAGTCATCACACCCCCAATGTTCATGTCCTTCAGTATGATGCTAATGCATACTCACTCACACACATCTACATCACCCTCTGTTCAGTAAAGTAAAGCAGTAAATAAAAAAATAAAAGTGTGCCAACAGGCTGAGAGATGGCTTTCCAATTAAGTGCTCTTGTCTTTCATTGGAAGAGCTTCTTGACATTTGAAGGCAGCCTGGGTTGTATTGTAATGTATTTCACACTTGCTTTTGTGTGTGTGTGCTGTATGTGTAGTGAGACTTTGGAAGATTGAAAAATTCCACGTGTGTAATAATAGTGTGGGGAAGTTCTGATTAGTACTTCATGAAAATGTCATGCTTTTTTTTGAGTCACTCAAAGGGTCACCTGCTGTTACAGTGGAAAAAATAGCACTGTGGGGGCCCAAGCTTCCTGTACACTGAAGTCTACTTATTTATGTAACATACAGTAAGAACTAAATGCATAAAACATGTCAGTCCAATCTTAGCTATTCTTGTTCTGTATGAACTCCTGTTTAATAATTATTGGTCACAATCGTCTGTCTTGACTGCTCCTCTCTTGCTCTTTACCTCTTCGTCTGTTAAAGTGTGACAGAATCTCAGTGACACTCACAATGGAAAAGCTCTTTGAAAACCAAGTGTATGAATAATCAGTAAGACATCCGTAATCCATTTTTAAAGACGGGAATATTAATGCACTAACAACTGCATCTGCTCGGCATGCAGCAGACAATTCCAGGTCTGCAAAAAAAAAAGCCCCCCCTCCTCTCTCAGACTGAAGCTTCAGCGAGCGTTGGGGGATCACTCTGCACTCTCTGTCACCATGACAACACCAGTTCCATGTCCGAGTGGGTGTACACACTTCATTTAGTAATCCTCAGCGACCAACATGGGAACAGCTGTGTGCGTGCTGAGAGGGTCCAGGCTAGCAATCACGCCAAAATACACTTAATTATTGGTCACTCTTGTGGGTATTATGGAATTAGAATTTGAGTGGCGGTGGCTTGCATTCACTGTATACAGTACTTACATTTTTATCGGGAAGTCATTTGGCCTTTACCTGAACTGACACACTTGCGCTGGTTGTTGTTTGGGTTTAACAGTACAAGCAGCAATGTGTTCACTGAGGTATGTCAGAGATGAGGAATACAAATACACTCACCTGATTAGTGTTGAAATGTATTACCACTGAGCCATCAAAGAACCATCAGGGAGCTGTGTTAACCTGCCTTAAGTGCCAAGACTTCAACACTGTCACACACAGCCACAAAAAACACTGCACACATACACACTCTGTAACAATAGAAACTGTCTCTTATGATTTAATTGTAATGTGGTTAAAAGCTAAGTTACATCATTTAATAGAAGAAAATCTTACCACTCATTAACCCCGCCCAACCCTTTCTCTCTCTGACCATTCATACTGGCTTGTATATTTAATTTGCACAGTTGGTTAAGAGAAACCTAAACTGGCTGCAGATTTACAGAATAAATCTGCACCCTGGTTGTAGCCCTGAGTTTACGAAGGTGGATCCTCACCTGCCAAAACTCTAACACACTGTACACCGCTCTGACACACTGACAGTGAGTTACATGTACAGATGAAGGAATGGGAAACACCGGAGAGCCCTTCTGAGCGCATGCCATCTCTCTTTTTTTTTCATCTTCATGGGCCGTTGGACGCTTTGAAGAGGCAGCTTCATGATTGACAAAAGATAGATGTGTCCTCTCAGTTCACAATGACTGGCACTTATTTGCTGTCATGTTTGGATGTGTGGAACGCAGTCATTAATTAAAACGGGCATGTATAGAAAAGGATAGACGCTTTATTTTGACTGGTTTGCTATATGTTAAACAATGTTTGTAAGAGGATGAAATTATAGAGCACTGAGATAACTGTGGTATGTGGGATTATCACAATAATGATATAATGATAAAAAAAATAGCTGTCTTCAACTCTGTATGCTTCATGCAGGTAACAAAAAGTCCTCATACCTAAATTACTAAATGCATAGGTCATTTGACAAGGATTCCCCAAAAGATATATATGATAGTTGGAGAATACCAGCAACATTTGCACAACCCTAACCCTACACATACAAGTGGAGTTACGCCCAGTAGCCACTATTTTAAAGCAGTGAAATGGCCACAGATGGAATAGGTTTAGGCACCTAAACAACTTGAAAAGGTTGAGGACAAGATTATGGTTTCGGTTAAAATAAATACATTAATTATGTATATTTAATTCCGTATGTAGGATAAGTTAAGTTAATTAATTAGTTAATTAATTATTAGATAAGTTAGTTAATTAAATGTAAATGGGTGAGTTACATAAAATATCACCCCATATAGTTGTTGTGAAAGCTGAAATTAACAATGGAGACCAAATCCATTTTTGATACCAGGCTGTAAGCATGTTTATGTCTGCTGTAAAGTTAGACATTTTAACATGTTGCTGACCTTGTAGCCATCATAATTACCACGATCATTAGATGTAAATGTGGGTGGCAATTAGCACCTTGCACAGTTGACTTATTTACGCAAGATGGTCAGAGTCAACGGTTTAAATAAAAGTGTTATGCTTTGTCACAGTTTATATTGTCCATAAGCTGTTATAGAGGAAATACATGTGTTGACATCACAGATTAGGGTGTGGCTGGAAAGTGAAACATTACTGAAAAGTTTGAACCCATAGACAGCTGTATAGATATGGATTTTTTTTTCCCTCTGTGCTTCAACATTGAATTACCCTTTAAATGATACTCCCTCTTCTGCTCTCTTGTGTTTTGGTTTCTTTTTTTGTTTTGTTTAGGTTTTTTGGGGAGGAGAAAAAACAACAAAAGAAATTCAATATTAATGGCACACAGACAAGAGGTTTCAGCGCTGTGTTACTTTATTGATCTTCTTTCGTCAATTTACTCTGATGCATTACACTGTAAAGTCTTTGTAAATCAAGTCTTATTACACAAGACAGTAAGTTGTTGCAAAACCAAGCTTCTTCTCATAGATTAATAAAAACACACACTATAGCCAGCTAGAGTTCAGTTAGAGTTAAAACTGTATATGTCAATACATTTAATTTACTTTTATTATGCTTATCTACCCTTAACAGTGTAACCTCAATATACATTGAGACACTTTAGCTTTTGACTTTGAGATGATCTGATTTCCAGCATCAATCAGAACTTTTGTAGACACTTTTCACCCTCATGAACTAATCAGCCCACCATCCACCTTCAAAACAAAATCTGTCTCACCCCATGAAAATAGGGACTGCAGTTAGATTAAATTTTAGCTGAATTTCTTAATGGACTCAAAGTCATTATGTGCTTTGTTGATTCTTAAGTGTGGAGGATAATTGCCCTGGACAGCACAAAAGTGGTTTGATTATTGTCTGCTGGCTCTTTTGAATTATAATAGATATAAATGAGGCTCTCATATCCACACACAGCATCTCTCTGGCACCAACAGTTGTTGGCGAGAATGGGACTATTCAGGAACAGTCACACTACAGTAAACGTGTTCAAGCCTTTTTTGGAATTTATATTATGTGGAATGGTAAAGCAACCTCAAAGTCAGTGCAGGCAAGTAGAAATGAAAGATTGATTAGGCTGTGAAGTGCTGGTCCCTCTCTGAAATAGCACAGCACTTCTCTTCTAAATGAAGTCTAGATATTTCAAAAGATTTTTTAGTTGCTAAGAAAGTGGCGTCTTTGAAGTGAGCATGTCCCCTTGGTAGTTATTCAGCTGAGGAATATTTTAGTAGGCTTGTCTAAGATGTTCACATACTCGCTTCAAAGTTGGTGTGGTAAGGGGTCATTTCATGTCCAGTCCATCCCCGAACAGACCAGGCTTACCGAAAATCACTTGCCACCAGGGATGTCTCTATCAGGAACTTATTTTTTTATTTTTTTATTCTTAAGCTCCCGATCTGAGCCTTTCTCTCTCAAGAATGTGTCAACATTGAGTCACAATCTGATATGTATATGTTTAAACGTAATGCAGCTACACATAAAGGCCCATGCAAGTTCGAGGAATCTGTCAACATTAGATCTGCATAAAGATAATGTATACTGCATCACAGATTTCTTTTGATGGTTCTCTATAGTGTTTTGTATAGTGTCCTTTAGTGTTTTCTTTATATGTGTTTAAATCAACTGTGACACATTGAGGTATGGTGTCTCTGCTAATCATTCAAAATCGGGCTTTATACGAACCAATGGAAACTGTTTAAATATGCCCATGATCCCTGATGCCTTTTATTAATGCAGACGATGTAACAATATATATTTAATATATATATATATATATTAGAATTGTGCTATGACGCCAGCTCTTTCAGTGAATAATGTCCATGAGTGCTGGTTTCTACCCTATAACAGTACAATAGTTTGCTGTATTAGAGAACAACGCTGACTATGTTTACATGAACAACATATTTCAGTTTTTGATCTTGTTCTAAGAAAGGCAATTCTCCTACTTATACCTGTTTACATGGCTAATGAAAATTAACATTATACTAATGTTTCTGTTTACACACAGTCATGAATGCCATTATTAAAGTGTCCTGACATGATGTTCAAATTATATAGAAAAGTGGAACAAATGAAGCAGCTTGTCAGTTTGCTTCTTTGTGACAGTGAACGCAGCCTCCCTTTTCATTTGTTCAACCACTTTCTTCGAAAAGTCAGCATTGAGATATTTGCACATTATCAAAAAACTGTTATCCAAATCTTTCATGATGTTTAAAAGTAGATGTGTTTCTTCTAACAATCACAAATGTGGGCAAGCATTTATACCCGAGGCTTGCAACCTGTTGGTGCGTTGCTTTATTAGCAACATGTCCATGACAATGCACAGAGCTGTCCATAAACAGACAAGAAGCTGTGTGCCAAAAACTGCTGTAAAAAACAAAACTGGTTCAGATATTCTAAATGTGCTGTATGCATGTCCAAAGAATGCAATTAAAACCCAAATAATACCAGAATATCCCACATGTATTTATCAGAAAATGCTAAGTTCAGAAAGAGGTCAAAACATTCAAAGGGAATATGCTGTTTACATGACCCATTTAAATTTAAAAATATTGTCATAACTGAAATAATAGTGGATAATTGCAAGCATGTACTAAATGTAGCCATTGTCACCTCCTCCATTCTTTCCAGTTTAAAGTAGAAATAAATACAGGTTTTGCTTTTACTTATCATTACAACATCAAATATTGATTGCACAATGTAATGGCTATGAAATAATCACAAGCCTTGCTGTTACCATACAGTTGTGTCCGTGACAGGCAATATCAGGAAAAAAATGGCTCAATTTATAATATAAAGGGAGTGCATCAACCATTGTGCAACCAAAACAGGCAGAGGGTAGCACTTTTGTTTTCCCAAGTAGCTATCGGTAGCTATTCCTATTACCATTGATTATTGTGAGCTATTTTGTCTAGTTCATTAGTAATGAATGTAAGTTACCTCTTGTAGGCAGTGATGCAGTGTATATGTTCAGTGCTTTGATTGTGAAAGTTAAGAACGGAAGGAGTCGAGCTGACGTGGAAAGCAATAATGAGTTTGCAATCTTGGTTCAAACTGAGGAGCCTCCATGTTGTTATTTTGCGACCCTAAAAGCATAGATCCTCAGCGCTGAAAATAGCGAACTTGTTGCAAGGCTCTAAGGTAAATGAAGAGTGATTTGGTTGTCATAGCAACTGCCACGCCAACAATAATACCACTTGGTGAGATCAAGGTGGGAAAAGTTGAAAAGTTGTCTGTTTCCACTTTAAATAGAGTTGATATTCAGTCTGATGTGAGAAGTGCACATGAGAATTATGCATTGCACTTGCACTCTTTTTGTTATTATTGCACTCTGCACCATAAGCGCAATTTTTCCTTTTATTCGTGCCCCATTAATCTCCAGGATCCCTCTTGTACAGAAACATGACACTTTCCCAAACAAACTAAAGGACAAGATCAGTCACACACTGAAGGCGCTGAGCGTATTCAGACGTATTCTTTTCTGTATAATCGCAACCTACGATGGATTTTTGCTGCGATTTATTGATAGGGACGATAATGAACAAAAAAAGATAAAAACAACCTTTGTTGACTCTGCATCTTGCTACACACTTTCCCATTTCAGTGTTTTTTTTTATTGACTTTCAAAAATTGATGGGAGAGGCAGGTGCTAATCATGGCACATTAGAAGCCTAGAACAAGCAGGCATAATGCATGCACTGTGGCACATTTTCTCCATTTAGAATGAAAACGACTGAGCAAGGATTTTAAAGACTCCGCTGAGTCTTGGTTAAGGTAGTTTGCAGTCAGCAACAAACCTGCCCATGCTGTGTGATCATAGCAACAGAAAGGATTCATGTTCAGAGGGATGCTGAGGAAAATACATTTTAGACCTTTTAGAGATGGTATTTATGTTACATTATGTTATTTAGCTTGGTCTACGAATGTGGAGTTTAACACACAATTCTCCTTATAAAAAACAACAAATCTGCAGGATTGTTTTGATTTTGTTTTGTTGTTCTTTTTGTTTGTTTTTCTTGGCAGAGCCTGTGGACTCATGGGGAAAGTGTGGTCTGAATGGCAATCATCAGTCTTTGCTGGTTCAATTGTGTTACTGACCTTGTAGCCCCAAGCAAGAGACCACAATGAACAAATCCAGTGAAGATATTGGGAGGAAAAAAAAAAGCTAAAAAACATTGGTGGGAATGGAAGCTCATTAACTACTGGTGGAATTGGCAAGGCGAGGGTCTTGAAGGAGGTGTGTGCAGTGGGGATTTTGTGGTACGTGTGATAAAGAAGTGTTCCGTTAAATTCCTTAATGACTTATTTTGTATGCTCGGAGCAAACTATGCTCGGCTGTGTTGTAATTCTGCAGTTTCTTAACAGGTTAATTTTGAAATGATTGGGTTTTTTTATTATCCTGTCATTGGCTTTTTTGCAAGCGAATTCATCTTCATTGTAACAGGCCAGTGCTGCAGTGTGTGAAGATATTGGAGTTTTCTCATATTGACTGAGTAATTTGCCTTCAACATACTAAATGAAAGCATCCTTTTAATGTGTTTGATCAGGACATGTCTCTTGATGTTTTTCTGCATCCGTTATCATCCCTGCAATCAAGCCCAGCCCCCCTGAAGTGTAAGAGGGCAGCTAGTAATCTCTTCAACCCCACTAAGATAGATTTATGTGACTCTTGTCCGTAGGTTGCGTGGATATAATGGTATACATGTGTCAGTATGTGCGTCTGAGCCACGCAGAAACACTGATACACTGAAATGTGTCTGTCGGCTAATGGATGTAAATAATGATGAGAGCTGAGGGTTCTACCAGGAGGAAAGGAACAATTATGATAAAGACCCATGTTGGATGGATTATCTGCCAGAGCTGCTCAAACTCTTATTGTTAAGAGCATGTTTGTATAATTTATGTATTGAAAAACACTGCGGTCATAAATAACTTTCCTGATTTTTCAATCACATTGGAAAAAATAAGAAATATTGCATCCATAGAGGGAGTCGTAACCTTAGTATCTTCAAGGTTAAATTGCCGAAAGCTAATGCACTCCACTGAAATGCCTCTTTTTTTCACTAATATTACTGAGCTAATTAGAGTTATTTGTATTTCAGTGTAGACTTTGTTGTGTACAAACTCACAACTCAAAGAAATTATGATTCGATAATATCAGCTTAATGGCCTGTAACACCTCATTGAAAGCAATTATTGGATTTTGTTAGATTTCGCGTATTACTGCCTTTTCCTTTAAGCAAAAAAAAAGGGGAAAAAAAAGTCTCAGTTCTTCCAAGACCAAGGGTAAAGAGGTCATTTGTGTTTAAGTTTGCAGAGATCCTAAAGCAGATGCCAGTGTTTTGGAGCTCTACAGCAACTAACTGTCCTTCCTGTAATATCCCTGCTTAGTTACAAAGTGAAATACAGTATGCCTTTCACCTTACAGAAACACAGCTGTATAAATATTTATTTGATGTGGAAGTGTTGAGGATGCGAGTGGAGACATCGGTACTGGTGAGATAAGAACTGTTTAAATTTTCATGAATTCACCAGTAGTCTGGTTTTTGGCGCTTGCCCACACTCTAATTGGCATGTTGCCGTTGTAGTGAAGAACTTCATGAATTATGCACGAAAAACAACTTACCACGTGTCCCATTATAACCACATTGTGCTGTGCAATTTTCGGCCTGCTATTCTGGAAAAAGACAATACTTCAGACAGCTCCATTCTCATTACAGCACAGCCTTGGCTTAGCTGGGGGATCACCTTGTTTCTTACCTCTTGCAAACACAAAATCTCACCCCTTAAGCAACACCAGTGAAAGCCACTTGATTACAGTGGTTCCCCATGTGTTTTTATCATCCTGACCTATTAAGCAACCAGACATACAACTGAGAACTAAATTTAATCTATAAATGATTTATGGTCAAGTAGAGTAGTAATATAGCTAACATTAATTCAGCAGGAAAGTGAGGCTAAGTGTTTCCTATTAGAAGTAAACGGTGAGGTTAGGTGTTAAAGAACACATGAGATTGCTGTGTTTTCTGCACATGCCCTCACCTGAACCAAGTCTGATTCCTCAGTATTCATACTTCACCAGAGGTTTAATATTTAAGCACATAGAAATGGGGACTTGATAACGTTAAATTGCAAATTTTTGAGTCATAGTTGATCTATATTTAATGGGCCATGAATTGCGATTCACCAGCCAATACTGCTGAATGAAGTAAAAGACAGAAACAGTCTGCTTTTGAATAAACAGGGAAAAAAAACATTAATGGCTTCATGAATTATAGTTCACAAGGGCATGGTATTGCATTAAAACCTTGCTGACTCTTTTTTGAGGAATTCTCAGGTGTATCACATTTTTATACAGTTGTGTTTAGTTCCACTGTGTCATTGAACTCCTTGCAGTTTGTGTAAATGCAACACCTGTGCTGGGCCTCTGTGGAATGCTGTGGGCAGTTACCTCTCGTTCGTTGATGTTGTCCTGTCCGGCACTGAAAAGGCCGAGGGTAGTCAGGCAGAATGCGGAAGATCATGTTTCTGTCAAGTCACTGCTTAGATTCTCTTATTTTTCTGTCATCACTCCTATGATTCAATTAAGAAGCTGCATTCCTCCGTCTGGCCAGGCCAGAGAAGGAGACCAGTGATTGACAGGTAAAGACATTACTATGCGAAGGGAAGGAGAGCACTGGGAGAGATATGAATATTTGAGTAGATGGCATAAAAGAATCTTGTAATTGATTTTCTATCTAAGCTGCCGTTTCATTTACTGAATAAATGCATTCATTTTAGGCAGTGGGTTGTTCATGCCGTCCCCATTGTCTCATTGTGAAGACAAACTTCATCGTATTTTGTATTTGATGATGATTTCGCAGATTCAAATAACTTTGGCTCGACTTCTCAGCTGCATGGCGGCATTGTACTTATCCTTACACTGTTAGAAACGTCGCCATCCATGTCACCTTGCTGGAACTAGGCTGTGCCGAAATGAGCTCTGTGTGTTGTCCCCTCTCGACAGATGTGATCCACACCGTGGGTCCGGTGGCCAGAGGTCATGTGGGCCCTACCGAGACCAATGACCTCACCTCCTGCTACCAGAACTCCCTCAGGCTGATGAAGGAGCACGACTTGAGCACTGTGGTGAGTACAGTACGCTTCTATGCTCGCAATCATCTGAGGAGAGAATGGTCTCTGTTCTGTGCAGCTTGAAAGACATAAATAATGTGCTTCTGTATTTTTGTTTGACAGTGAATAAGCCTTCCGTGAGAAAAGCTGTGTTTGAAATTTTTTTAGGAATTTTGGAAAAGGTACAAGAACAAAAGGATTTAGCATCTTTCATTTCAGATACAGTTCTGAAAAAGGCCTTAATCTCCTTTATTTAAACAAAAGCAACAGAGAACACAACAAAATGGTAATGTTTCATGTTTGTCAAATGAAGGCTTTTCATGTAGACTACTCTGGCTTGCGATTAAATGAAAGGCGGGTCTTTGTATCCACCACTGTATATTGCCACTGTGTACAACTCCACAGTTTTACCTTTATCATCATTTTGGAAGCCACTTTTAGGTTAAAAACTGTGACTTTTCATAAATTTTCTAAAAGTCTTAATGTAGATATTTTGGTTCATCATTTTTTATTTCCGCTAAATTAAATCTAGCACCAAAGAGTCATTTCAGATGCTTTGATTCATGTGTTTTACTGCGCCACCTCTGCAAGAAGCTTCTTCTTTTAAACACCAGAAAAGCACAAGGTTTAGTGAATGTGGCTGAATCATAGGGCTTTAGAAGAGACAATGCCCACACAATCCACAGCTGGCAGCGGCCGATCATTCACACACCATCCCTGCTTCTGGCCTGTTCTGGACCGTATGCTTCAGTCTGGTCCACGTGATATATGGATTTGCCCTGCCCACAGAGGGTAAACAAATCAGTATCACACCAAATAGCCACAAATCACATTTTCTGCACCAGCCTACTGCCCTGCAGCCTCATCAGAGGCCAATCAATGCAAGTACTCACCAACAGTGAGAGGAGGCAAAGCTGAGTGCCAGTTTCATTAAAGATGATTGTGACAAATTCCTGCTCTGTTGATGACTTATTATGAGTGCGACAGACACCTCTAGGTAGCAATTAAATGGATTGTGAAGCCAAATGACTGAAGTTGTTGTGGTAAGTGTTTTTAAAGTTTTATCAGAATCAGCAGCATGCCTGCAGAAAAGTCCGATCTACAAAGATATGACGTGCCACAAGCATGACATTACATGAGACTGTCATTTAAAGAATTGAGTAATTTACTGCGTTGGGCTCAAAGGCTTCATGGGCAGAGGTGAGGCCCCTCAGGCTTCATTGCAGGGGCACACCACCAACTCATCTGCTGTCATCCACAAATGCTCCAATCCTTACTTTGTTTTTGGCACATTCCACAGATTTATTCAGTTTAGGCCTATCTCCTGATTTATTTATCCAATAATCCATTTATTTATGAGAAACAGAGTTTCTGTTTTTATTGGGAGCTGCCTGGATTCTGTCTAATGTATTTATACAGCTGCTCTGTGTTGAGCAGGCCTTCAGTGAAAACACTGGTGTTCTGTGACTGACTGGCCTTGTAGGATGAGCCACGAGCCTAGTCCTTACATTATCTTAGCCACAGTCCATTTAGTCTCTCCTTGCTTCAAGGACAACAGAAAGCCTTTTTACTAAAACTAAAAGGGAAATAGTTGTTTCTTCAAGCAAGGATGTGGCCTTGATTTTGTTTTACTCTAGCCTGCCTTGATATGCAAGACTTGCATGAATAGAAACTCTGGGCTCTCTAGTCCTCATTCTTTCTTAACAGAGTCTTGCAGTCTCTTGGTACAGAGCACAATGAGTCCAAGTTTTTGGTTAGCTGATCAGAACTAAGCTCACTTTGACTCATCTGAAAGGGGCTCACTATGAGTTTTGCCATGTGAGAGAAACAAGAGATCCCACCGACGACGGGCACCCCGCCAAGTGGGTCTACAAAGTGGGCAAAAGAGGAGGGGGTCTACATTTGGGAATCCAAGACGGCTGGCTCTCTAATGGGGATTCCAGGGCATTACAAAGGAATAGGAGTCAAAACAAAGCCTAACACAAAATAAACTTGAGCATAAAAGATTAAAAAGAAGCAGAGCTTGGTAGTTAATCCCTGTTTCTTAGAGCTCAAAGCCACGCTTTAGGCTACGAAACAGTTGGGCTACCACAGCCGTCTCATCAAACTGTTTTTGTGACTGTAGCATGTCAAGACAGGGAGTTTACTGGGAATAGGACAGAATTTCAGGACTGGAAATGCATTTCCTTTACCTTAGGGCAGCTCAGTGTGTATTACTGAACATTTACTAGAATCCCCAGAAGTCAAGAGTTAGATAGAAGAGCTTTTCCTGTCCTTCAGTGATGTGCATTTCCTGTCCCAGGGTGATCAGTGTTGCACTGATTTAAAGCTCTATTGGGACAGAACTGGTGAAGATGGAAAATGTGACTTTTTGGCAACCTAAGGCAATTCCTGGCTGTGTTTAGTGGTTGTTTCTTAGTTCCTAGGTTGTATTTTTTACCATTAAAATAAGACTAATTGGAAAGTAGCAGCTTGAGTGAATATTCTTAAGTCCATAATGTCTGCCCTTGTGGGGCAGCTCACACAGTGGATCATGAGGGCATTAGAATTAGACCCTTGTTCCATTGTTTTAGTTTTCAGAGATAATTAGGAAAATGTGCAAAATTATGTAAAGTGTCCCAGGCCAAAAACATTTTTAATTAAATTTTTTTGATAACACTCAAGGCATTTAGCATTTAGTGTCACACAAGGAAAATAATTATCTTGACACAAAATTGTAGTAGCTTATTTTTATGTAAAGTCTTGAAACTCCTACTCATGCATACTTCGCCAAGGCAATATTGGCTGCAATCTAAAGACAGATGTGCACATTTTGTTTATATGACTACTTCTGGCCCACAGGGCAAACAGTAAATACAGGATGCAGTTCTAAGCCATACTGAGGGATGGCCTTCAGATGAAAAATGACGATCAACCGGAGCCAAGAAACCTGCCGTTTAACCCCCACACTGATGTTGAGAGCTATGTGGAACGGTCCAAGCTTTAACACCCTCGCTCTGTCTTAGTCCCTGGATAAATATCCGATGGCTGGATGGCCCATTGAGTTGTGCTCTCCAAGTCATTTGGCTGCTGTGCATGCTGGAAAGTGATAGCGTGTATTTGTGCCCATGTTCATGCATGCACTATGTCTTACGTGCATCTTCCTGGGGCATATGAATGTGCAATGTTCTTTGCTCATCCCTTCCCTGCCTAGAGGACTCTTATGCTTCAGTGCCTTTTTTTTTTTTTTTTCTTTTTTGCTGCGGCTGAAAGAGCAGCAGGCTGTCACAGCTCCCGGGGCTCTGACTGACCACAGCCCACAGCTAGGATGCCAGTTTTGCCGGCTGGGCTCTGCAACATCACACAGGGGAGCTGTGGGAGCTGTGCAGCCTGTAAGTACAGAGTTGCAGCTCTGGGCTGATGAGCAGCACGTTGTCAAACAGCCCCCTCCTCTGCTCAGTGCTTGTTACACTACAGTATGTTGTTTGGCTCAGGTGAGGAGCAAAAAGGAAATATCGCTAGAAATATGGATTTTTTGTGGATTGATTCGAGACATGAATTGTGATAATAACACTTCCTCGCGGGTCGATAGGAGTAAAGATGCTGTAGCAGACTATTCAATATTTGCTTGAGCCAGGACATATTAAATAGGTCTCATCATGGCTTCTCTGATATACAGAGCATGCCATTATTATAGTCCATTTGGAAACAGCTGAAATTGTTGGGGAAACTTGCTACTCAGCAGTACCACACTATTGCATTGGCAGAATTTTCAGAAAACAAATGGGGGGAAAAGATTTTCTCTGATTTGTTTGTGTGTTAAGGTGCCATGCAGTGCATACAACATGCAGATTTTTAACCACTGACTGAGACCTGCCAATCACATCATCTTCTAACTGAAAGAGTAATTTCTTGCAATCAAGAGTAGGCTTTTATTATCTGGTGAAAGACAAATCATTCACCCCTGTGTGTGTGAGTGCATTTTAACAATGCACACGTGTTTCTACTGTATCTGTGTACAGTCAGACCCCGGGGGGGCTTCTCTCCAAAGAGCTCGAAAGCCATACAGTACATGGAACTGAGGAGACGGTTAATGCAGGTCCCCTGTCTTGGTTAGTCATGGAAGGCTGCTCAGATTCTTCCCTGGAAGCGAGCGTAGCATCTGTCAGGCAGAAACAGACAGACTGTGTGGAGGGGGACGCCACCATCTGGAAGCCATTCAGCCTTAGACTCTGTTTTGTTTTAGAGACCATATTAAAAACCCCTTAGACTGTGACCTTTAGAATAAAAGAATAAACCGTGTTTACCCAAAACATCATTATTGTTTCATTTAATTTGGCCTTCCTTTTGAGTCTTTGGGGAGTGTTCTGTTGAGACAAAATAACTAGGATGTAAGTCTCAAGGGTAAGTGGCATAAAGATACAACGTGCATTTTAGTTGTTGACTAATGATCTCGTGGGTAACCAAGCCTACTTTTTGTTCATAATTTGACATTGACAGGCCACAATTTGATGCTTTTCGAAAGTATCTGTCATTAAGCTATTTCTGGAGGCGTGCAGTGGGCTGGCAGCTGTCAGTGTGGACAGTGACAGGGTCGCAGACTGCATTTAGTGGCCTCCTCTCTGACTCCCAGGCGGTGCTGGAAGTGTTTTGTAGTCATAACACACTGGCTTCGAGGAGATCCAGCAGGGAAGCCACAAATTGCCCGTTGAGAAAAACGCTGAAAGCCAAGTGGATTGGAGATGAATGGTGTAGAATGATAGGATTAGCCACCCTTCTCTGTGGGCTCATTCCAAGGCTGCTAGGAGCATTAGCTCCCATTCATTTTGCCCGACAGTGTTACCAAAATGCATTCCTGCAAACAATATCTTATGGTGACAAATCAGCATGCACACACTACTTGAAGATGACAGCTGATAGCCTCTACTAGATAATCTGTTCAACCTGACGGGGACAGCAAGAGAGGAACAAACAAACACTGTATCACTGGGAGAAGTGACCGTGCCCCTAAGGTGTCTTCAGGATAGACAACACACTGGGGTTTGGAGCGCAGGTTGACTTCAGCCTCATCTAAGAATCTGTTTTAGCCAACCAGTTTTAAAAGCAGCCTCTTTTCTCAGGAATCATATGAAATGTGCTGTAAATAACTTTTACTGTTCGGTTTTTATTAATGTAGGTCACTGGTGATATTTGAAAATGTGTTTTTTTACTGCTGTATTTAAGTGCACTGGAGGGTCTTTGTCATTATTTATGTTTCCAAATACCACCATATCAAACTTAACGACTTTGTACTCCACCCTATTCCATTTTGGTTTGCAGACTCCCCAAGTGATTAATTAATTTTCATTTATGCACTGAACAGATCGTGCACAAACTTTTCCTCTATCCACTTCTCTACCCTTCCTCGTAAATTATTGTCCGCGAGTGCAGGCGACTCCACATTTAATTACATAATGGCTGAGAAAAGGATAGAGGCCTGATTGTGCACATACTTGGCTTCTGATCATAGCAAAGTAAACTGTGCCATTAATTGGGATAGAAGAATCAGAGGTTTACTGCTGATCTGCTTACACAACACACTTGGTCTTTGTGTCTACATCACCCAGAATTCCATGTAGTTCATACTTTAAATTCCTCCAGAAGTGAATCTGAGGTCTTTATGGCAATATTTGAAGAACTTAATTTGCAGATAAACTGTGGACTCAATAGATTTTTACAGCCGGTTGCAATTATGTAGCACGGTTTTCAAAATGAAGGAAATACAGGTTTGACTGATGTTCCCCACAGATCCGTGTTCATGTTTTTGCAAGACTCTACTAAATATCAGTTTTTAGCAGCCTTTGCACTTCTGCCAAGTACCTTTGACTGCTGCACTGCTTTATGAAGGCTACATGCTGTGAAAGAAAGAGACAATGCCAACACATCTTGCTTCTAATGTACACTGAATATTTTTGTCTTCAAAACTTTTTTCCCCACATCTAAAAGTAAGCATACTTGCAATAACACATCTTTGCCATGCTTAACATTAAAAATGAGAATTTTGTTGTCAGACGAAAAAAAATGTATTTGACTTGTGTGCCAGGATGTCAACTGACAAAAATAAACATAATTCAGAAAAATACAAAACAACGTTTAACAAAACAACAAAACCGTTCCACAAACGCTACAAATCACATCAGACATTACAAAAGGTGGATGCAGTGTAACAAACTACTCATTCCTAATATGTACAACCCAGGCGCACTGATGCTACGTAAAAGCCATACTCTGATTAAGGAGGTTGACAGACTGAGGAAAAAAAGAATTCCTCAACCTGTTCAGTTGAGCCTGTGGGACTCTAAATCTTTTGCGTGATGGCATATGCAGATATACTTCAAATCAAGTGTGAGAGGGGTTGGATATAATACAACCATCCAGAGGCAACATTTTTTTGTATACACAATTTGAGAATTTGATTCAACCTTTGAGCAGATACGGTGGATGTAATTCCTTACTTATTAGGTTTGTTTTAGTTTCTTCTTTCAAAATGTGTGCATTCTAGCCAGTGCTCGAACTTAGCCGATACTCTTATTCTACGTTTTCCACGTTGGTATTCTTTAAAGATATGTTTTTTGGGGGGCGTTTATGCCTTAATCGATAGGACAGCACAAGTGTAAAATGGGGAGAGAGAGAGAGGGAATGACATGCAGCAAAGGGCCGAGGCCGGAGTTGAACCCTGAGCCGCTGCGGCGAGGACACAGCCTCTATATATGGGGCGCTGCTCACTGAGCCACCAGGTGCCTCATGTTGGTATACTTTGACTTTTTCTTGCAAGCCGGCATTTTCCACAAGCTGCTGGTGCTTTTTTTCTGCCTTCTCCATGTCAGGTTCTTTTCGTGCTGTATAACAGCTCTAAACAAACTTCAATTCCCATGAGGCACTGGGGGCGCTAAGCACCTTGAGGGCACTATGTGATGCTAACCCGTTTCTCTTCTTGCCTGCCTGCTTTTCTCTGCTTAACTCTAACCATAAGCATAATCATAACATTATGTTACAATAATGTTGGCTCAGCTCCAAAAGGGGAACACAAAGAGAACATGAACAAGTCAGACGATGACTTGACAGACCTTTGAAAGTCATATCCTAGCCTGGAGCAGCAAGCTAAGGCTTGGAGCCACTCATAGCATAAAACGCTAGCATCAGCAAAACCACTGCTGTCGCTGCTAGTGATGAGGAGATCGGCTCTTTTAATTAACCTGGTTCCTGCAGTTCACTCGTATCGAGCAAACCAACACCTGGGCAGACTTTTTTAGTTCACCAACATTGTCTGAAACCCCTATAACACCACCTTACACCCAAAAGCACTGGCGATGTTAGGCCTTGGTGTCTGAAGCTTCAGCCCCAAATGTTTAATAAATAGCCTTGGATCTAAATATGTAGGCTATACATATGTTTAAAAAAATGAGAGTAGGCCAAATTCTAATAAAAAGCCCTGGATCTAATAAGCTGTCATTCTGTTCATGCTTCCACCAGTGTTTACATACACTGATACATTTAACTATTTTCTCAAGTCTACTCAATACATTTTCAATAATAGCACTTGTAAAGTATTCTGTTTTTACTCAATATGAATTACTTACAACTACTAATATTTGTTACATTAAAATGAATAGTTCTTCTGTCAAGAAAAAAAGTTTTAATAGTGCTGTCAGTGTCAGTGTGGCGATACGATTAAGGTTCATACAAAGCGTGGGGTTTTGGGGTTTTTTTTTTAAACTGCATAAATTTCTGGCTGACAATCCTGTTTTTAAAAGGCTGTACTAGGCTGAGTTTTAAAGTTCAAGTGATGATACCAGTATTATATGAAACAAGAGGACTAGAGGAGTCCAGTGGTACCAAATGTCATGCTAACTTCTCAATAGGGGAGTTGAATAGCACTCCAGATAGGCTATTGGCAATAGAAAATGGACATTGCCCTTGACCTCTGACCTCAAGATATTTGAATGAAAACGGGTTCTGTGGGTACCCATGATTCTCCCCTTTACAGACATGCCCACTAATAAGTCCAATCAAGATAGATAAAAATTGTTTCACCTTGACAAAATGGACCTCAGAACTGTTTTGAAACCCAGAGTAATGGCATTGAAAATGTGATAAGGTGCGAAAGTGCATTAAAAAGCAGTAAAATTTAGCTTATTCATAGAAAAAAAAATAATTCCCTGGGGATGATTCTCCCTGACCGCTTTACAGAGGCTAAGCCTCCAGTGTCTACAAATCAGAACGCCCCTGTCTGAGAGCAATGCCAACATGTAAATAAGTACAAGTACTTATTCTTTTCTACTTCAAGCCCTGATTCAGGATTTGTTTATCGCTGTGAAATCCAGTTGAATCACCTATAGCTTGAATGAGCTGGAAAAAAAACTAGTACAATATGTATTGCGAAGAATTTCACTGATTGTAATCCCCCAATCAGCAATTAGCTGCATTATGTGATTATAACCCAGCCTTCTTTGTGACCAGTCAGCCAGTTGCTGCTCCTAGCCCGCTGACACATACAGTACCTGCATGCAACGCAAAGGTTAATTAGACTGAAGCTTTCAAAAGGTCATGCCGCCATTTAAATTACCCAGTGCTATTTGTCTGATCCGAATCATTGGCAACACAGGGCCAATTAGATCCAATTACACTGATAGTGGTTGTGGTGGTCTGCCACCTAGTCTAAGTTAATGGCCATTGGAACCCCAATTACCCCAATGCCCTGATTCAGAGGGAGGCGACCACAGCAGGAGGTGCCTCAGGTCTGGGTAAAGGGGACAGCTCTGTCGTATCGCCTTCCCTTGACATTCCCTTCACTTCAGGGAATACTGCAAAACTTTATGTGAGGTGAAATATTAGGATATGTAAAATGTGACATTTCAGCACACCTCGAGAGGGGTAATCACAGTTGATGGGGATTGAAGAGGTAATCTCCTGAGTGCCTATGTGGAGTGGGCTGATGTGAGCACGCTAGTGTCTTGATTACAAGCACAGGAAGCCCATAGCAATCATCAGAGAGACTAAACCCCGTCTCCTACAAAGGCTACTCTACCTAGATGTTCTATGAAGGAAATGGCAGCAGTTCGGTTCTAGATTAATGCGCTCTGACAATAATAAAGGCTCTTCAAATAATTTAAGTACTAAAGCACAGTCAAGCAATATAAGACTCAGGCTCGGCACCTGGGCTGGTTTCACTTCATGTTTTTCTCTGCCGCTGTACCTGGCTGTGAGGAGCTCCTGGAGACGGTCTCCTGAATTTCTATGAGGTTCATATCCCTCTGCGGTACCATCTGAGAATAGAAGCGACAGCTCGCACCCAACTGAGGGACTGTCGGAGGAAGTTGTTGATTAAACAGATGTCTTTCCTGCCATTCGCCATGAGACAAGAACACCACAATAAGCATGCATTAATTAAACATACCTGAAGAATGTGGGCAATACAGGAGAACAAAAGGCATTTCTATCCATCTTTGTCTCTGCTTTTAAAACCGGGAAGAGAGAGTGACTCTTTTCTTGCCTCTGGTTTGATGCATAGAGAATACAAGCAGAAGAAGAGCTTCAGAATCTACCCAAGGAAAGAAAAGTTGAATGACAATTAGATCTGATTAGCAACATCTCATTCAGAGTCATTTGCAACAATGCTGATTTTCAAAGCAAGCCTCAAGTCGTTCGCCTGAGAGAGGCTATTTTTTGAATTCTTTCCGACAAGAGAAAAACTCAGTACATGGACAGTGGCATCTTGTTTGCTTTGAAGCCTCCTCAGCTATACAAAATCTTAACAAAAATAACCTAGTCCTTGCTGTACACCTGAAAGCCTGTTTTTCCTCTAGTAGGCTCCCATCTGTTATGAGTTGTGCTTGAGTCTGAAACACTAGTGTCATCAAACATTTCCTCCACCACCTGATAAATGCTTCTCCCTTGATCAAAGGAGCCAGGCAGAAAAGGAGGATGTGAAATACATTACATGCAAAGCAGCCGTCTCTCAAAGCCTGACAGTGGTTCTTCAACTGAGCAAATCTCAGCCATCTCACAGATACTGTAACAGATTGCTGTTCATGGGCAGCGGACCTTGGTGGAATGAGTTCTTGTTTACATCATTATGGTTAATTACCATGCAGAATCAGTCCAGCCAAAAGCGCCTGTACTGTGCGTGTGTGTGTGTGTGTGTGCGTGTGTGTGTGTGTGTGTGTGTCAGTCAGTGAAGCCGGACAGAGCTGTCACGCTCCCAGTCATCTCATTACTAATGCAGCACTATCCCCAAGGTAATGCCTCGTGCTGCTCCGGAGCGTTTGGTCATCCTTGAGTCCATGCCAGTGGGTGAGACTTATTCAAACAGCGTGTGTAAATGAATAACTAGGGAAACCCTTTGTATCTGGTCATGTACAAAATCATCAAAGTTGTCTTCTACCGACAACCGGTCCACAAACCTTGGCTATACATTATGCCGCTATTGTGACACGCATGGCGACATTTTCAATTTAACACTCGCAGATGGATATTTTAATTATTATTGAGTGAATAGTAATGAGAACGCTGAATCTGTGCGTTCCTCTTAATGCACTTAATTAAAGTTACGAGGCGAGACATTTAACATGACTCTGCATCAGAAAATAACCTCTTCGGCCGGTTTTAGCATTAACACTCAACATGATAAAGCAAGCAACTGCTAACATGCAATGTACTGTATTACCACTAATCAAGTAGCTCTGCCACACATGTGAGTTTCACTCTTGGATCAAGTTCCACAAAGCTCTCTCTCTCTTTCATTTGTGGCTTTTATGAAGCCAGGTGTTTGAACCCAGCGGCGACCTTGCCAGGGCCGTGTCCATGAAACTGGAATTTCCTGGTCTATCACAGGGTTCCATTTCAACAAGCTTGCACCCAATTATCCTTCAATCATAGTCCCCGGTCATACAGATGTGTTTGGTCGGAGTACAAGGTCTCTCTATCGTGGTTTGACACACGGGGGACATTTTCTCTTGCTCTGACTGTGCACATGAAATGTTTTCAAGGGTAGAAGTCAGATGGCGTTTCAGATAAAGATGAATGTCATCAGAAAGGTTTTTTATATAGTTATTTGTAGCTTTTACACCGAATTAGTAGCAATTATGAGCATGGCAACAAAAATACAGATACAGCCAAGTACATTACATGAACACCTTCAGACATACAAATTAGTGGTCTGTCATGCTGCTAAAGGGCTTGCTAAGTGATTCACTCCTAAGTTTCTCTTTTCTCCTAGTGTTTTGTTTATGCACAATAAACACACAAGGTTATAAAAACTGCAAGAATAGCTCTTTATTAGACTCCCCATTGTACTGGTATTAAATGCTACCCACATCGTAATTAATGCAAGGTAGTTATTGCTTTTGCATGATTAAAAGAAATGATCTGCAGAGAAAGATGAATTATATACAGACTGTGAAATCCTTAGATGATATTTTGTGTTGAGCGATGAGCGATGGTTTAATAAAAAAAAAAAAAAAAAAAAAAGGGAGGGTACAAAGACTCGTCTTCGCTCCCCTTTGGAAAAGAGGAGATAACATTTTGTTCAGTCACACCGCCTTAAATAAGTTCTTCCTAAACTTTATCTTGTAGCTGGCATTTTGTTCTCTCTAACTTATTTTGGATCAGTTTGTTCATTTTCTTCCTTTTTCTTACTTATTTCTTGTCAAGCACAAACTGGGACCTGAATCCTGATGCCATACAGCCAGCTTGAGTCTCTGCTCTGAGATTATTTACAGTTATTCACAGCGAGTTCTTTTCAGATTTCTCATAACAAGCCTTTTCCTAACCTTAAAACGTACCGAGCACAACTCGTTCCTGTGTTTTGTTAATGCATTGGTTCCCATGTGTTTTATCAAAGAGAATGCATAAGGCAGAGAGCTGACAGGTATTGGGAGCCTTGGGAATGTTTGTAGTTCTTTGTGTGGTTCAGAAGTGCACAATTGCATGTCTACATCCAGGGTATGTATAAAGTCAGAGATGAATATTTATAATAGTCCCCATCTGCTTGGCACATAATTTGGATCAGCATTGTTTGGTTTGACGACAGCAAACTGAGAGTAGTGCATATTGTGTTGACCAACTGGCCAGCCCGAATTTATGAATATTGATGAGAGGATCAGGACAAACTAAATACTCCACACACATTTTTTAAGACTTAAGTTGTCTCCACAAATGTACACAAGTACCAACATTTTGTAATCGAAAGCACAGCACTCTTCCCGCAGGCTCAGGTGAATGACTGTGTGCATTGGCAGACACGCCAATGTTTATGCTCTCCTACATAATTCTTTAATCACGGCGCTATTACCCCACACATACACCCAGTTTAGTGCCATTATTATCTCCCAAGGTCACAGCTAACGAGGGCTGCCGCGCCGTGCCTGGCCTGTGCTGATTGACTCGCAATTTTTAAACTGGCTCAATCTAGGCCTACTCAGCAATTTAGGAGGCAGTGCAGCACCTTGCACAAGTTTATGACTGCGATATATTAGCTCTAACAGTGCAGGATTGTCTTGCTTTGATACTGGAGATCGCCATAGAGGTGCAAGATACATATTTCTACCCCTAGCCAATGTTTTATCCCGTCTACTGGCTGTGACATTTGTGTTATGGCCACAGATGTACTTACTCTATTGGTTAATAATATGTGAAAAACAAAAAGCATGGTCTTGTTGTTGACCGTGTGCTTAACATTTACCTGAATGATCTGCAGAGTGCAAAAAACAGGCTATTCACTAGTGGGCACGTGTTATTATTTCTGTGATTTAATTTGTGATAGAAAAGGCAGTTAGCAGCTGAATATGGGACACCTGATTTTGAATGAGCAGCTAGTCCTTGAGTTATGCCCCCTCCCCACTCTCCCCTGTTCCAAGTTAATTAAAAATTATACGACATGTTAGCATTAAATCATTATGAAGAAGGCCTACTGAAGTAATCATTTCATAGGGTAATTTAGCGGGTTAAACATTTCTTCCATTGTCAACCAGCGACCTTGGTACTGTAAATGTCACACCTCGCCTTTTATGAATGACGCCGCAACTGTCAGGATCGTAGAACAAATTTGAATTTAAATCACTGTACCTATATCCACCTTTTTTAATTCCCATACACATGAATCTGGAAAGCCCAAAGGTTTAGTCACCATGCCTGTATGCTGAATAACGAGCCTGCTGGAGCGAACTCAGGGGTGAATCTTGTTTCATGGTTTGACTTTTTTGCACACAGCTTTGAATGCCTGATAACCTCCAAATCTCACTTGACTTAATATCTAATGTCACATCCATAAAATTCTGATCACAATATGCGTGGAATCAAATCCAGGGCTCTTTATCCTTAAGATAAGGCAAAGAGCATAAGATAAACATGGTATAAGTGCAATGTTTTTTTAGATATGTATAGAAGAAAACCAGAGATGAACATTCTTAACTTTGTTTTAACTGATTTTATTGGGCTGCTATAAGCATTTTATTTTATTTTATCTTATTTTATTTTATTTCTACCTCTAAGGAGCTAGAGTCAAAGGTGAAGGCAAGAATTTCAAGCGGTCATGAGACTTTTCAGCTCACAGCATTTCTTGGACACTGTGAGGATCCAATTGTATGGCTGTAATTGCTAAATGTTTATTTTTGTTGTTATAGATATGTGCATTTGCAACAGGCATTTTAATTTTGTATAACTAAAGGACATCTGTTCACATTCAAATAAATACAAATTTACAAAAAAAAGAGCACCAAAAATGTTTTAAAAGATTTTTTCTCCTGAATGGAAGAGAAGTTTTTATTTTACACAGACTTGCAAAGTATTTCCCAAGTATTTCGGAGCTGCAGTGAAGAGGCTCCATTATGATACTGGAGAGAAGTGATTTGAGATAAATATACACATCAGATCACTTTGGCGTAATCATGGTTCCAGATTCTTAACGTGAGGAATTATTGGCTCCCCACCCGAGACCGGTCCTGTGGAGTCCTTGGCTTTTCCGGAAGGAGGCTGACTCATGAAGAAATGTGTATGTGTTTGGCACAGAGCTCCATCAGCCATAATGATGATGACCTACATGATGGTCTCTTTCCCAAGCATAATTATGATCTACTCTAAATACTAATCAATCTTCCTATTATTGATAAAGAGATGATATAGAAAAACATAGCATAGGCTGCTTGTCCTCATTTCTATAGTGATGCAGTACATTTTTGCTCCAAAAACATGTGATGTATTTGGTGCAGAGAAAATGGTTTTCCAGTTTTAGTAACTAATTAATGCTTTATCAATATTCATGATGAACTCCACATTTAGAAAGCTGTAATTAGCTGTATTATCCTCTGGCCATTTGTGAGCGGGGAAAAAAAGCGATCCATATAGTTCAAATCAAAGCACAGCAACAACTCTGACCAAACGGTAGTACACTCTACAGTCAGATGTTACCTTGCATAGAAATCAGATATTATTCCAGAGGCAGGCTGCAAACGACAGGACCACTTCAACCAGCACTTAGTCTGCATGGGAGATAGAAAGAGCTGGATGGACGGTTTCATAATTCACGGGAGCCACCTGGTGATTCCCTCAGTCACCTTCCTGTTTTCCTCTCAGCCAGCTGCTCCCTGCACTCCCAATCAATCTGCAGTGCCAGTGTTCCTGCAATTCACCGTGACCTTGAGTGGCGTGTCCCCTCCTCTCTTTGGTTTGGGATGTCGCGGGGCTTTGGGTCCCTCCTCATTCCTCCTCATTTAGAGATGCACCTGTGCTCAGACAAAGATAGCACCACTTTGCAATGTGGTGCTGGGATTTGACTGCTTTTAACAAAAAAAAAAAAAATCTCATATACACAGATAGCAGCAGCTCTTTTTGCTTTCTCTTTTTGTAACTTCTGTTGCATATATTTATAGCACTTCTTCCAACATTTCCTGTGGTTGCTCACATTGCATCTTTATTTGAGTTAAAGATAAAAAAGACACCTACATGTTTTGGTTGTATCCAGTTGTTTTTCTGCAGTAGAAATGTTTTCACATGTTGAAAATCAAGAAACATAATTGTGTTTAAGTATCCATGAGCCTATGTGCACTTCCATGTTTGCAGCAAGAAATTATACTGTTACCTCACGAAGCAGCTTGGAAGAACTATTTTTATCCACTGCCTAAATTCTCTCTGTTCAGAGTCTGTTTCTTTTTTTTGTTGAAGTCTAGAAGAGGTGGGGGATTTGTTGTTCTGCTTGGCTGGCCATAGACATGTATTGTTTGGGCCAGGCTCGGGTGGCAGAGTGGCTCCCTTCATGGCCCCAGTGTGACAGAGCTGTCTCTACATGAAGGTGACCCTCTCTCTCTGGATCCTCCACTCTGCCCAGCGTGCCTGTCAGGTCCTACAGGCGACATGGTCTATTAAGCACCTTAATGATGACCACCGCCTCATGCACTCAAATCATAGACCCTTACTCCTTCATATCTCTGTATATACTTTCAATGCTGAATGTTTGTGAGTGTAGTGTGTGTTTTTATGTCCCACCATCCTTGTGCAAAGGAGTCTAACTTTTACCCAGCTAGTGTCTGAGAGGAGATTTTGATTAGTCCTGGACGCGGTTAAATAAATCTCCGACAGGATTTAAAGATGGATACTTTGAACAGGCAATCCTTCAGAAGGCTTTTACACTCAATAAATCCACTAACGCCCCAATGTTTCAAAACACTGCTTTTACAGCCTCATACTTTATATCCATATCCTGCACTGTAGTGTAAAAGTGACAGGAGTACTTGAAGATGGCAACAAGCCTTGGGGAGCACTCCTACCAACACTTTCACATCTGTTGATCCCCCATATCCCTGTACCTGCCATGAATAAGGGAAGTTTGCTACGTGACAAGGCAGGTGTATTATGTACTCTCCCCCTTGAGGTTGGCAAAAAGAGACCATGAGGTTCTGTCGGCAGCTGCTGTGCTTGTTGTGAGTACAGTTTCAGATGAGTGAAAATGTGGAGACAGAGGGAGATGTTAGGCATTCTTGTAGCAGATCATCTCATCGTAACTACCTTTATCAAGAGTTTGCATCCCGTGACTAACGGGAGTCTCTGTCCACCTGATTCTGAGGGGGGGGGTTAACAGGGCAACACTGCCACCTTAGTGACTCTGTAGGTCCAGACATGTGAATGTGCATAATAAAACTGCATATATGTTATATGTTATACAAACATCCTGTTTTTGAAAACATATGTAGCCTATGTGTGCATACATATGTTTTCAACAACAGGGGATTCATATGTACTGCAGCCTAAAAAAACACGTAAACGAATTTATTTTTTGTAACATCAGATGTGCATTTCATGTAATTTCAGAAGTATTGAAGTGTCCAGAATGTTATTGGTTTCATATCTTTCCAACACACATTTCTATACTGTCCTCTATAATAGAGCTGCAATGATTAGTCGATGTACAGAGTACTTGTCAACTATTAAATTGGACTAATTCCATTATCGATTAATCAATTTTGTAAATTTCTTAAGAGAAAAAATATGACTCTTCTCTTGTTTCTTTGCTCCTCTATGACTCTAAATTAAATATCTTTGGGTTGCGTACAAAACAAGACATTTTAGGATGTCATGTTGGGCTAAGGGAAATAACTGATCAACATTTTTCATCATTTTATAGAACAAACATCCTTAAACCTTAAAAAAATCCTTCATAAAAACGATTTTTAGATGCAGCCCTATTGTGAAATCCATAGTAAGTTTGAATTTCTGTCTAAAGAAAGGATTGAGGGAAACCTGGATTAGCTTGTATCACAGTTTTCTTTCAAACATGTATTCTGACTTTGGTATGCTGCATGTAACAACCCAGTCACCAGAATAAACTTTAGCATTGTATGTTTTAGCAAACCAAGGATATGCACCATTTATGTTTCGTTATGTAACGGCTATATTGAAACTTAACATGTCTTGAGGCTTCAGCATTGCTGTGTTGTAGTTTCAGTGTGTTTCGGCACAGAAACAACTTGGTTATAGCTGTTCTGGCTGAAAACACCAGTTTTGGTGCCACAATCAAGGCTGAAAATGTTGCCAATGTCTCACTGAAAAACACCAGCTTTTGATGGCACAATCACAGCTAGAAATGCTGCCGATGTGCCATGAAAAAAAACCCACCTAGTTTTGTTGTTTGTTGGTCTCAAACAGTTCTCTGCAGCTTGGCTGCTGTTTCACCTAGTCCTCATGCCTTTCACCATCCCGTCCCTCTTCCAGTGACAAAATCAGCTCTTATACATGAAATCAGAATCATGCCTCTTCAGAAATGTTGATATGAAACATTGTTTGCAGGAACATGCAATGCCAACTTTTACTTCTGGCGTCCGGGCTGTATATAAACTCCTTATTTCTGTGGTTTCTGATAGGAGTTCCATTACAGGGAGTCAGTAAAACAAAAACTATGGCAGATACATGATATCATGGTGATCAACATGCTAAAAGAAAATCATTGATCACACATTGTATCATTGCTTGTTTTTCATTTGGGGTAATCAGATGGAGCTCAGACAGCCAGAAACCAATTTATTCATATTTGTTGAGGTAACGTTGTTGCTTCAGGAATAAATAGCTGGATTGTGTTATGATCATGTGTGCAGGGGTAGGAATAACCCAGATTCTCATGTTCATAGCGGGCTTCAAAGTTGCTCGGGAGCAGGATGTCAGCACTGCCGAGACTAGACAAAGCATGTTTTTTTTGCCAAGTATTTGTTCTTGTGACATTCTTTGTCAACTTGCATAAAATATGTCTGCATTACTGAATTCAAAGTCAGTCTTTAATAATCATAATGTCTGGGATGTAGCTTTATATTGTTCCAGACAAGCCGGGCTAAAAGCTCATCAAAGAAAGACGCACAAAACTGAATGTGCTTTCACACTGTCACCTTTCAAGAGCCTTTTCATATGGAGACAAAGAGATACAAGGCCCTTTGTTTTTGCCGTAGGTGTGAATATCATTAGATCTGCCGTGAGTGCAATAAATGCGAGGAGGTGCAGTAGCCTTTGCCCATGAGACAATAAAACACATATGGAAATGAGGCGACAGCATGACTAATAGCTTGCAGTTTGAACCACGCGCCCATCTCGGCGAAATGCCTGTTCTCTTTAAGTGAGCCATTATACAGTTATCAATGAGCCTGCTTCGCCTTTGATCTCTCTTTTAAGAGTTGAGGATTTCACACCCCCCAAAAAAGAAACACCTTAGAGGAGCCATTGGTGTGCATGCTGTCTGCCGTTATGCACAAAATGAGGATAAAACGAATACAAAGGAAGCTGTCACTCCCCGTGTCCCTCCTGTCCCTAATCCTTCCACTCCTGAGTCTGTGCCTGCCACGCCATCATCAGAGCTCAGATCAAAGTGTGAGAGAATGGCCCACAGGTCTGCGCAGAGGGAGCGCCGACCTCCTCAGAGCTTACTGTGTCCTTGGACCAAAGTCCTTTTACGGGCTACACATATTCAATGAAAACCAATTCTGTGCAGTATGCCTCAATTGAGCTTTTACTTTGGATCAGCAATCTGGCTTTGTGAACATTCCCCGAGGCAGTCATCGTATCTTGAGTGTCAGTTTGTTAAAGACAATTTAGTCATCTCATTTGAAAGGCCTTCATAGAGCTTGAATAAACTGAGGTCAGAAACATGCATTATTGTGAATATATTTGTATTCATGCCCACACTCCTGCGAGCTTAAACCTTCTTTCTTTACTTAATGCGCACCAGACCAGTATATACTGTAAATTGAAAAATAGTGTTTTCTCACGCTAATACGACACAGGCCTTGACCTCTCATCCGGTTGCTGTTAATTAGTGTTGGTTGCTCTTACCTCTGGGCAAGCTCAGATTTATGGCTTCATGTTGTGGGGAGCTTTAAAGTGAAAGTGCGCTGCAAAGGCCCACTCTGTCCACGGACTACATGAATAAACAGGTTTTCATACTTTGAAGCGAAGCTCTGTTATGCTTTATCCTCGTACATATGTACATTCTGAACTCAACCTATAGTTAAACAGTATTGTTCAAATAAGCCAATAGACTTTGACATTAACTATGTGATCATGTTCTAGTGTTGCAGTATAGTCACTGCTGGAAGAAGTATTCAGATCCCAAATAAAGAAATAAATACCACACTGAAAATACTCCAATAAAAGTCCTGCATTTAAAACCTACTCAGATTAAAGTATGTTTATTTTTATTTGACAAGGATAAATGCATAAAACATGTGTCATATGTAAAATACAAAGTAAATGCAATGCATACAGGTTTGTAGCTGAGGCTAATTTGCAACTCCTGTCCCTGGTTAGGCTTACAAATGAAACAAGAGATTACTAACCTTGTAATAATACAATACAGTAATACAGTGCAACATCTGCAATAAAACACAGGCAAAGACTAAGTGAGAGTGGTTATAATGTAAGAATTAACCGCAAATTTTAAGTAAAATGTTCCTTGTCAGTGTTTTACTCTTATATGTCATGCTTTTGAATTTATATTACTGCTGCATTAATATGTGTGTTGTGCTCATTTGTGGTCCCTGATATGCCTTTGGGTAATTTAATATACAGCAATGCATCATATTCTATAAGATCATCATATGTAGCATGGCTATCCAGTGAGAAACATGTATCTCTAAAATATATACTTTTAATAAGGGCTGCACAATTAATTGAAATATTATCTAAATTGCAATATAGCCAAGTGCAATATCCAAATCAGATGAGCTGCAATTATTGATTAAGGTAAAATGTTTTACAACATAGCATTATAAATGAAGCGACATGATGCTACAGAGATTCTCCAGCATACAAATCATATTCCAGATGTAAAGGAGCAAGATTATTTGGAGCAAAATCCAGCAAAAAAATCACATCATTATCGTTTTTATACATTTGCTTGGGAAAATTACATGAAATAATGACAGATTCCTACCCATTCCTACCAAAGTCGTATCGCAATCCAAATGTCTGTCAAATGATATTTGTGACATTGCATTTTCCAGCTGATCCCAAAGGGTTTTCAAAGTTTATTTATTTTAAGAAGTATCATAATTTTGATAATTAAATTAAAATATAATATAAATGAGCACACATGTAGAAACATGGTTTTCACTGGACAAGAATGTGATAAAAAACGATCATCTAAAAAGTAACTGTTGTCAGACAAATGAAGTGGAGAGAAAAGTACAGTATTTAGGCGATCTTTGAAATCTTGAGGAGTTGACATACAAAGCTGCTTAAAATGGAAATACTCAGGAGTACTCTTGAATTTGTACTTAAGTTCAGTACTTGAGTATATGCACTTACATTCCACCACAGTATAGTATAGTTTTGTAGATGCTGCATTATTGCTATTGTTTATTTTTTTGCCCTGTAGTTTGCAATCCAACCTCTATACAGTATAATCTATGACATGATGCTTTCAATCTCTGAAGGGATACTTGAACATTCTGGGATTATTTGCTGACATTCCGAGCATTACATAAGGAGATCAATATTAATTTCATCCCTGCACATCCAGTACAGAGATAGATCAGTCATGTGTTTAGCCTATCCTTGCACAAACACTGGCAGCACAGGGAAATAGCTAGCCTCCAACAGACGTTTAAAAAAAAAAAAAAAAAGCCTTCAAGTCATCCAGGGTTCTCCGTCTGCTGACAGAAGCTGCACTTTTTTTTTTCTCAGGCCCATTCGTCTCACCCCAGCCTACCTTGGCTCATAAACATACTGCAGCCTGGCTTTTATTCCCCCACAACATTGCATCACAGGAGTTCACACAGGCTATGTATCACTGGAGTTGTGCAAATGGGATCAGCTATCATCAGTGTTGCGGAACTGAGTGTGATGAAGGCAATCGCAGAGCACCCTGAGCTTCCGTTAACAAAGAGTTCATTAAGTCCAATAAATTCCCAGTTGACCAAAACATCCCAGGCTTCAAGTCTTGGAGTAATTATTCCTAAAGCACAAGGCCAATGAAGAAATCAGAAGAAACAGACTCACCCAGTGGTATACTGTATGTTTTGCCTTAAAGTACACAAGAAAAAGACAAACATTCCCTCTTCTAATTGGAAAATGTGTTCCTATAATAATTATGTACTTACCATGCTTCCAAGAGGTCACAGCTACACCAGTGCAGAGAGCTCAGTTCGATTTGCAGTTAATGAGGTTGAGTCTCTTAACGAATGTTAGTTTTTATTTTGTATGTAGTGCTTTGGGAAATGTGGTTATGGCCTATTTTATCATCTCTTATGATTCTGTGCAAATCTCACTTTCATCTGGGTAATATATTACTTAGCTTTTCCATATTCTAACATTAGACTGAACTGAACAAAGCTATAAGTTATAAGAGGCCTCTTATTTACCTGTAACATTAGCAACTTTCTATAATTCCTGAGGATCATTTTTAGATAAACATACGTATCTTATTATCTGCAGGAAGTCTATGTTGCTGTCTTGTAATTGTAGCTGTGCTAATAAACTCTGACTTTGTCACTTAGTCAACCTTCAAAGCCTGCACACAGTTGAGAATGCTCAATGAGGGATATCCTCCAATGACAGTCCCTCCCTTTATCTCAGTTACCATTGGGCTGCAGCTAAAAATAATCCTTACATCAGCCTAATAATTCTAGCCATGTGGCTGACCTCTAGTATTGAGTATTGTTTAGTTTTTTCTCCTTTGTTGGTGCTAAAACAACACTTAAAAAGTGCTGTTGCCTCAGCTGCACCTAAACTAATACTTAAAAAAAAAGGACAAAACAACAATCAATGTCATTACAAAGCAGCATGTTTTATTTCAAAGGCAAATTTGAACTGAAATTTAACAATATAGTAACGCTTAACAGTTTTAAATATGAAAAAATACAAACACTGACAATTTTACTTGATGAATAAAACCTAACTGAAATACAATCATTGAACACAAAATATCAGTTATAGTACTATTAACAGCAAAAAAACAAGTTTGGATCACTTTGGATAATTTTCAGGAGAGACTCTGCAGCCAGATGTTTCTCCATTATCTGTTTAGGAGTGACTGAATGAGAAATTGGACCATGCGCAGCTTGCTATACAGTCCACATGGTCACAAAAATGGGCTGCACGTGAACATCCACATAGGGCCCATGCAGAAGTTGGCGGACAAAATTGGATAATGACATTTACTTCATATGGACCATAGTGGGCCCTCGCGGACATGTAAATGTGGAAACTATGATTGGTCTTAAAGGAGGCTAACTTTGCCTGCTTACTTCAGAGCTAACCTCCTAAATATGCACATGTTCTCTCTCTCTCCTCTCTCATAGCATAACCGGGTTTCGGCAGCAAACCATACAGACCACATGATGCTGTATTGCCTTTTCTCTGTTTTGCCATGTTACACTAAGTCTGCTACAACCCCTTTCACAATCGCTCTTAGCCCACCTCATGTAGTGCCTATGTACTAGCACACCCCTTACCACACAGTGGCTCATCAATAAACCTTTAATGTTATAAATAATGCAGGGCAGCAACATAAAGGTCAGTTTAAAGCATCAGTCATCCATGTTTCCTTTAGATGTCAGTGGCGGATGCTTAGTAGCTCAGTTCAAACACCTTAGGTCAGTTGGAGGATGCTTGCAAGGCTTTTGTCACTGAACACAGCTTGCTTATACCCAAGCTTTTATTTTTTAGGTTTTCTGGTGGCAGTCATTAGTATGCACCATGCAGAAGACATGATTTTTGTCTCACATTGGTTGTGCCACAAAGACAGGGGCCATGCAGTAAGACTTCATATGTATGCAGTTCTGTCACCTCAGAATTCAGAGTGGGGTTTTGACTTTGAAGCCCCTTTGATATGGTGCTTTGAAAAATGTTGAAGGACGCCTTGAAAGGAAAAAAAAAATGTCTAATTAGTAGCCTTACATTGGAAGGGTACCATAGGCTGGCTTTCACATTGCAGGACCAGAAACCCCTTTTTTCCTTTCTCTGATTAAATGTGCTGTTGAAGTTGATTTATGAATGGAAATTAAAGTAACGTCTCATGAAAAATGCTCCCTAATTATTATTTTACTATTCATTTACATCAACCACTTGGAAGTCGTCTGCTCTTTCGGTACAAATCACTGTCTATATTTTAGGATTACTGATAATTCTAACCTCGCTGCTCCATATGCTGCTAATCTCTGCTGAGACAGTTTGACATGGGGTATGGATATTTGAGAATCCACATCTGCCCTGGTTTTACCTTCCACACAGGGATATATGGCTTGGCTTGTCTCTTTTGCTGCATTTTATCTTCAGCATTTCAGAGCCTCTCTCGCTTTGAGATACCTCATGAAACAGCAGTTTGATAGATTCAGACAGAATCCTCCTTTTCCTTGCTTTGATCATGTCTTTGTGCCCACCTGTAATTTAGGCCTCCAAAATGCAAATGACTTCTAATGCTACACAACATGCTCTACATTTCTTAAGCACTCATTGGAATAATCACAAGCTTTGGGGGCCCCGAGGCATATTGAATGATGTCTTCTACACTGCTGAGTGTTGAGGTTCAAATATTCATATCAAACGTTTTGCTCTGAATTACCACAGATACATTTTCTCTCCATTTACTGCTTTCTTTGCTTCCATCTCAGGATCAAAATGCCTCCTAGAGTTTATAATGTCATGGCTCTTGTGATTCATACAATAAAAAAATCATAAGACCATTCTAATCATGCCAGGACCTTAAAGTAAAGTTCAAGGCTTTAAAAGAAGCAGAAGTTAGATACCATAAATTGTTGAATAAAAGCCAAAAATCAAATAATAGTTGTTGCTTAGATAATTTAGGTTGTAGATCTGGTCAATAAAGAACAAAAAAATATCGCCTATAATATAATGGCTCACCTGGTAATTAGTACAGGATTTTGCTTCAATATTTCCTTTTTTCTGCTACAATGTAGTCATACTACACTCTCCATTTGTTTTTGCAGGAATATTGTTTTTGATTGATAGATAACATTTTGAGTTTCCATTAACAGCAAATTACCCCAGCAAGCAGGAGATAGTTCAAAAACAGTGAGGCTTCTTGAGAAAATATCATAATAATAAGCTGTCTCCAATAAAGGCCTGGGTCTATTACCCCAACTATCAGGCTGAGGCTCTCTTCGGTGTTTCAGCCTGCAGAGAAATTTTGAATTTACCCACCGCAGGTATGCTAATCTAATCAATAAGTCATATTTGAAAAATAAAGAAAGTATCTAACAAGAAGTATGCCTGCAGCTGTACAGAGTACAGGGGAGTAGTAGGAATACAGTTTGTTATTGAGTTTACCTGACATGCTCTTTGCTCACTCATTTAAATTCTGTCAATCATGTGCAGGTTACGCTAAGGTCAGTCAGTTTGTCTCACCAGTGTGAACTCCTGTCTTTGTCTTTGTCTTTCCTGATCCGTTGCTCACTGGTCAGTAATATAATTTCAACTGATACTGAACCAGAGTACTCATACATAAATATGAGCCGGTGTGTATGTGTGTGCCCTCAGTTCAGAGTGGTATCATTTTTATGCCGTTTCTAAATGCTCCCTCTTTAACACTAAGGGAATCAGAGTCACCAGCAGACCTTTGTGGGAAATCACGCTGATATGAATAATAAAGAGAAACGTTTTCTACTGACACTGGATAGTATTTGCACATTCAATGTACCGGTTTGCTTAAGTTTTGCATGTACCTTACAGTTTCATGTTAAAAGTAGCTTTCTAGTCCCTATGTAATGACCATATTGTATCAGAGAAGATTCTTAGTGTACCTGTACACTGTGGTTTTTTGGGCTTCAGGGTAAACTGTGCTTGATCAACCGCACAGCTGGTCATGGGCCAATGAATCAAGCAGCCATCAGTTCAGTAGCTGCTTGTATTTGCTCCACCGCTCTGCCCTATCCAGAGGCTGCAGCATTTACACCTTTTTCTGGCCATTCATCTCACCTCTGTCATGTGTTAGGCTGACGGACACGCTGCAGACTCTTTTGCTCCCCCCGCAGCACCGAATCCATCGTATGTGCAGATGCGATCAGTGCTGTGGAACTGAGTGTGATAAATGCAATCATAGAACACCCTGAGCTTCATTAAGACCAAAAAGAGTTCATTATGCCCAACTACTGTATCTATCTCTGGTCCAATCGCAACGTCTGCCCCCACTTGTCCCACTGTAGAAGTGGCAAGCACTTAAGAGCTCTCTTGTAAACGTTTTGAGCCGTTGATGCACACCTTCCTAATGTCTGGAGTCCTACACACTGCTTGACTGAATAACCTGTAGTTTCTAACATTATACTGTTACATAAAGTGGAAAAAGGGAGGGTGGGTGCCCATAACCAGCAAAAAAAGCATTATATACCACTGTTTCTTGTAACGTATCAAATTGTGCACAGTGTCAATACATAACAAAGTTTGTTTAGCAAGAACTCTAGTAATCCTTAGTTAAAGGTCATATATTGTAAAGAGTCAGATTTCAATGTCGTTTTTTTTTTACAATAAAGCAGCTAAAGGCATATACAGTATAAAAAGTGTAAAAGTATCAAACACTCAGTCCATATTCACAAACTGTGACTTTTAAGAAGCTGTCAGGACTGGGCAGCCTTTTTTTTTTGGAGGGGGGGGGGAATTGCTACAACTAAGTGTTTCAGACAGAGGGTGAATACAGGTGTATTCAGGCAGACAGTGTGAAGAAGATAGATTAAAAGATTAAAGCATGTAAACATGTCCTTGTACAAGTACGAACCTGAATATCAGCATAATATGGGACCTTTAAGTAATCTTGCTTCAGAATGATTCAAAGTAAACTTCATGTTGGGATTAGACAAACAAACCTCACACAGTGATTATAAACGACCAAGTTAGGCTGGCATATTTCAATATTTAATATTTTTGCTTTGAGGTGGGAACATCTTACAGCTTGCACTGTTTGTTTTCATTGCTGCGACAGACTCACACAGCACGATAGATAGGCTACATGTTGTTGTCAACAAAAACATTGTGCTAAGCACTATTTACAATTTCTATAGACTGGATTGTCATTTCTTTCCTCGGTATCAGACGTTACCAACTGTTGCTTAGGGAAAGGATTTATTTGGTAGTGGCACATTTTCATACTTTATTGCTGACAGGGCTCTATAGAGGAGGACGGGAATGTTCTGTTCTGGTTTATTCACAACAGCACAGATTCTGCATCACAAGGGGGAACGTGCAAATAGCTTATCCATAACAAGCTGTTTTCCAGGGTATCATGGCCAGCAAGTTAGTCCCAGCATGTAAACACAGCCAGTGATGCTGTGTCCTTAATGGGCACTCAGATATTATTGTGATAATAGTTATACTTGATTACGGCACATATAAAAATGGGTGGTGGGCCTCGGGCCATTAGGTTCCAGGTTTCTCACCCTCTGCATTTCTCCATCCTCCATTTAGCATAATGACACTCAAACAATCAGCGCTCACATTAGAATATGGAGTGTGGCATTATGCAGAATAAAAGGGTGTTAATGTGTCATATTTGAATATCCTGATCTGTAACCATTGCATGCTCTTCCCAGCAGCAGCAGCAGGTAGCCGATTCAGACAGAGAAACCAGGCATGACCTACATGCTTAAAGAATTACAGCAGTCAACAAAGAGGATTCTCTTCATGTTCTGATACTCTGATGTAAGCCCACACTGTGGCAACAGTGGTGAATAATAACATACTTGTGGTCGCATTTGCACAAGGTCTCCCCTTGCCGCTGTGATTTATAAGCAGAGCTTCCATCTGCAAACAGGCTAGGAGGCTTCAAGCTATGGGGGCAGCACCCTGTGTCCAGTGCTATTTACTCAGCCAGCCGAGACGAGTGGCTCCCCCGGCAGGATCCTGCAGTCACAGTGCCTGTGCATGGTATCTTACCTTTACCTGTCTGCTCATGGGAAGGTGACAGCTACAGCAGGATGGTTGCAATTTGCCACAGGTTGAGCCATCTTTACTGTGTCATTTCCTGCTGCTTAACAAATGACCGAAAGCTGCAGGCTATCATGCTCTCAGTGGAATAACAGTGACTTAGTTTTATGAGCACTGTCTTTTCAAAACTCTAGTCACACTTTAAAGTGAATAAATCATTTCTTTCAATAAGCCCTGGTTGCGTCAATTTAAAAAAAAACAAAAAGCTCCTTTTGTAAATATTACAGTTAATACATTTAGACTTTAATTAACACCATCTCCATTAAAAGGATGCATGAATGTAACACAAGTTTTCCAACAAAAATCACTGCAGCCACTCTGTGCTGTACTTAATATACTGCGAGCTGAATAAGTGTTGAGAGATGCCGAGAGGAAAGGTGCTCCACTTTAAAGTGATGTGATAGATTAGGGAGGAGCCGCAGCAACAGAATAATTTCCCTGGTGACCAATTTCAGAACACTCCCTAAGCAAAGAAAATCAGCAACAAGCCAACATGTCAGACACAGCCTTGTGCCAGAGTTCGGCCAACATGCTGACTCACATCTAATGAGCATCCAGAGATAGAAATAATAACCTAAAGCAGGAATCATAGGTCATGACTGCATATATCCTGACTGACTGTCCTAATTAACACTGGACCTTATATAGTGTAAGCAGATGCGCAGGTATGTACGCTAACAACTATCAAAATAGCTTCTACGGTGGCCCGGTGTTGATGTGGGAAGAAAAATGAGCTCTGCTGCTCTTAACGTGTTGCTCACTTTGGCTGCTTCTGAAATCTACCGTAGTTCTTTACTGCATCCTGTTCTTGGCTATCATGCAGTTCTAACAAACTAAAGTACTCTGGCAATCATTTGTTTTCTGTCTGTAAAAGAGCTAAAGCATATTTAGATTTAACATTTCCATTAGGACTGACCGTCACCACTCATCTACTCTGCATGGGAATAATTGCGATACTAAAGCAGGTGCTACTTCAGTAAACAGGTCAGGGTCGGAAATTAGCACCCACCACCAGCCAAATGCTGGTAGATTGTTGTCAGTGGCATGTAAAATCAGCAGGCTATCCGCCACTTTGGCAGATGGAGAAAATGCACAACAGAAAGACATGTTTAGTAAGGTCAGCGTATGATGCTTTATAAAACCATCTTATTGACTGTCCAGCCTTGTTTATTTTACTTGACAGTGGAAAATCACAGCAGAGTCACCTGACTTAGACTTTTGTCAGACTAAAGTCACAAATTCAATGACTTTAGACGAAATCAAAAACAGACTTGCAACTAATATTGGAGTTTAACAACAATGTCTTGTGACTTCATTTGGACTTGAGCCTTTTGACTTGAAAAATATTTGATACCTTTCTTAAAGCCCAAAGATGAATAAGTATGTTCTTTAATAAGTGTGCCTCAAATCACATTATTTTTGCTTCATTTCCTGAACCAGCTGATGTTAACATTAATCCCTTCTATGCAACAACACACTTTAAAGGTAGAAATTTGGGAAGAGAAAGTCATAGACATCATTTTAAAATGTGATGAGTTAAGTACAACAAGACAGAACAAAAACATACAAAATTCATTCAGTTGTGGTTTTATAACCACTAAGCAGGATGTCATGATCAACAGTGTCAAATGCAGCACTTATGTCTAACAGTACTAGAATAGAGACTTTATTCTCATCGCTGTTGATTTTAAGATCATTGACTATTTTGACCAGAACTGTTTCGGTACTGGGATTTACTCTAAAACCCAACTGGTACAAATCATACAGGTTGTGGAGGGTGAGGTAACAGTGCAATTGTTGGTAGACAAGCTTTTCAATGACTTTACTAAAAACAGGAAGGTTGGAGATTGGTCTATAGTTGCAAGTCATAGATGGGTCTAGATTGCTCTTTTTAAATAATGGAGTATTAACAGCACATTTGAGAGAAGTTTGAAAAACACCAGACTGTAGGGAGGCATTAACAGTGTTCAGAAGTTCATCTGATAAGCAACTACAGTGATGTTTAAGCAGGGTCAAGAGTACAAGTGGAATTTTTAAGTTGATGGAACACCTCATCAAGATCATCAGAAGTAATCAGTGAAGAATTACTCATAGTAATCTGGCTGGTATGCTGATGTGAGGGTAAAAAAAAGGTTAGATTCAACTCTATGTGATATTGAAATACTGTTTCTGATGCTGATGATTTTTTCTTGAAAATAGGTGGCAAACTCATTACATTTGCCTGAAGGAGAGGAGTTGAGCAGGAATTGATCCATTAAGATTTACCAGTTTATCTATCGCAGAAAACAAAAACCAGGCACTATTTTTATTGTCATTTATCATTTGTGAGATATGGTTCTGTCTTGCAATCTTAATTTCTTTATTATAGCAGTTCAGAGCATTTTTGTAGATTTCATATTCTACCTGGAGCTTTGTCTTTCACCATTTACGTTCAACCCTGCGGCAGGATCTTTTTAGCAGCCTCACCTTTTCCCCAGTTCTCCAGGGAGTTTTGTGTTTCCCAGTCGTCTTTTTAGTTCTTATGGGAGCAATGCTGTCCATGATCTGACTCACAACAGAGGTGAAATGGTCCATCATCTCATCACATGACGACATGACGGGCAGTGTGTGCTTTTTGTATCCAGAAATAAACATATTTGGAGTATTGTCATCAATATAATATATTATATATATATAATATTAATAACATATATTAATATTGTCAGTTAAATGCTTACTTATAAATCTGACATGTTTTCGTTCACAGGTCATATTAAAAAAGATACAAAAGTGTTCTGAAAAAAACAAGATCCAGAGTGGCAGTTACAGCAATGCCTTTAGAGATAACAAGGTCAATTGTGTGTCCTTGTTTATGTGTAGGCCATGTAACATGCTGTGCAAAACCAAATGTTTCCAGCATATTAAGAAAGAGTTTTGTGTCTGAGTTAGCAAGATTGTCAGTGTGAATATTGAAGTCACCAGAGATGACACTGTAGTCATAGTCGATCAAAAATTTTGACAGCAGCTCACCAAATTCATCTAAAAAAACTTTTTTTGAGCTTTGGGGGTGATATACTGTAAGCTGTAGAATGGGGAAAAGTGATTTAACAACCATAGCTAAACATTCAAAAGTTGAGAAATCACCAAGAGAAACAGTTGTACATTTTAAATAGTTCATATAGAGAGCAGCTATCCCCTCGCCTTTCCTATCGTTTCATGTGAAATGTGAAAATTTGAAATTAGCTGGTGCTGTTTCTATAAGCTCTTTGTTGTCTGTATTAAGCCAGGTCTCAGTGAGCTGAAAAAAGTCAAGCTTATCGGCACATTTGATGTCATTAACAATAAAGGTTTTGTTAACTAAGGATCTCACATTGAGCAGTGCCATTTTAGTATACAGAGATATTGGTGGAGGATTTGACAGTGGCAGATTTAATATAAATAAGATTTGCAACATGAATGCCATGATGGTTCATGGATTGCATAGAATTTGGAAGCTGTCGGCTGCTTATCCCGACTGGGATCAGTGCATACGGAGAACAGTCAGGCTGAATGGGTAAATGGACTGGTGAAAGTGGCAATGCATGGGGAGGACAGTAGGGGGAGCTAATGCGAGAGACAGTGACCTGAGATGACAAAGATAAAACAAGTGAGGAAGAGTGTGTTGTTTACATGGTCATGCAGGTGAAGACGACAGGATCACATGCTGCATGTCAGCCGAAAGCATTTGGCTCCCACGCTAGTTAAGATGAATCCCATCTCTTTTAAAGAGAGGCGCGCCCCCGAAGTAAAAAATTATCAATGTAATCAAAGCTCTGGGATCTGCAGGTGCACAGTAACCATGAGTGCAAACTGAGAACATGGCTAAAACGATCAGCTCCACGACCCAGAATGGGGATGGGGCCAGAAATATAAAACCAGCTTTCTTACAGTCCTTTAAAAAATAGTTAAAAGGGAGCTCAAAATCATTTATGGTGAGCTTGGATTCACCATGGGATGCTCATTAGTCCCCACATGCACCACTATTCTGCTGATGGAGGTCCAGAGTGTAGGTAGCAAGTCTGGGGTTTCAAGATGGCGGGGACTGTGGCACCAGGAAAACAGTGCGTGAATGTGCATGGTAAGTGTATGTCCGTGGTTATGGTAACTCCGATTATTAACATGGTGCCAGGGGAGAAGAGGACCAGGAGATGATATGAGGGGACTACCTGGAAAGGACAGCTGCCGCTTTGATGCCTCCGCCTGCGATGAGGACAGCAGCGGAGGGTGGAGGGTCTGCTCAGGTGGAGTACATGCCGCGGTGGCAGGGGGAGCTGCAGGAGCCGGGGCTGCAGGTGCATCGCCAGGATGGCCGGGGGCCAAGTCCACATGAGAGGTGAAGCAATTGGAGAGGTTTAAAGGAGAATAAGGGCTCTAATAGGCTCTCTCTTTTGGCCACAGCGCACCACGAGCTCAGTTCCCGAGCTGGCCTCCCGATCATCTGGCAGCATCAACGTTGTGGTGCTTGCGTTCAGTGGAGCAGTGCTGATGCTAGTGGCTGGTTCCTCACCTGCTGGACTCTCCGGGCAGACGGTCTCATTACTGGCATGTGTTGGAGGCAGCCAGGGAAGCCGAGACAATCGCTGACACCGGGGACGGAGGCAATTCGGGGGGTTGAAAAGACTGCAAGACCAGGAGTAGGAAATGTGTTTTGCTTGTGCAGCGCCTATGCCTCCTATGCCCTTGCTGATGTTTGAGGGCTCCAGCAGAGGCAAGTCCGTAAAACAAGTTAAAATCTAAGTCCGATGACTAAAATCCTTTGTACAGTTAAAATTAATTGTTAAAACGACCAAGATCTTGAAGTGAATTGCATAGATTTGGTCTAAAACTTGATAAAAGTGGATGAAAAGTCAAGTTAGGACAGAGGCTCTGACAGGAGCATACAGAAGCTGACACATGCGCAGTGTAGGTGAGTGCATTCCTGCATGTGCATGTGTACAGTATCTCCCAACCCCCTGAAAAATAGGGTTCCCCTCAAAGCCAGAGTGTTGTCCAAACACTGGTATTGACCATGCATGTATTAGTTTTTGTGTGAATATCAAACATTGAATCACATGATTCCTTATCTTATCTTAATGACCTAATGCTAGTCCTCCATTTTAGTACATCGTTTTATTTAATAGCTGAAGCTTTTAATGGATTTTAACATAACTTGCAGCTCATAAATAATAATATTGTGCATGTTTACGGATATTGATTATCAGTAAGATTTATAATTTGTGCACAGCTTGGTGTTATTTATTGCAGTGTGTTGCTGATTTATAGATGAAAAGGAGATGCTAAAATGCATCTCCAGGCTTTATAGTTTTAGTGGATAGATACCTCCCTTTGCTTTTTGCAATAACCGTCCTTTAAAAAAGTAAAGTGACATCTGTGTGTGCCACAAAGGTGTCAGATCTTTACAGCAACCCTTTAAGTGATTACCCGATGCATTTTCACTGCAGGAAGATCAATACCCTTTAATGGATCAGCCGGGGAACTAATAAAAAAGATTTCAATTGATTATGCTGGTTGTATGTCATTGCCACAGCCCAGGGTGTGTTCAGGTTTAGTTGCCGTCGGAGCAGAAGTTAAAGTTGAAGAGAGTGACACTGCGGCCTTTCAGCTGAGAGAAGATAACAAGGCTTCTGGCTCAGGATCAGTTTGGCAGCCGAGACCGTCTGGAGGCATTGACAGGAAATAATGCTCATCTTGTCTGAAGATTAAATTCATTTTACTTCCTTTTTATTATTATTACGCAGCTTCAAATAGGTTCTTACTGCTGAAGTGAATCTTCATGCCTGATTGTATTGACTGTTGCCAAATGCAGAATTGGCATAATTTATCTTCAGGTATTGAGATTCACTAGTTTAAATGCCAACATGTTGCCAATGAGTCCATGGATTACAAGTACAAATATATGAAGCCCTGCATTTAGTTTGCACAGTTATTAATTTTGACATCCTCTGGGGTTTTCAGACACAGATTTGTTTAAATATGACATCTAATTTGCACACAGTTATTATTTCCTTCTGATGTCATTAATCCATTTTAGATATTTGACCATTTTGTGTCTTAGTCTCAATCTGCCTGCGTATGTGCCATGGGCAGTGTTTGGCACAGACTAAAAATGGCCTTGCTTTTCCACGCTTCATCATCTGTGGTTTGTGTCAGACCCAGACAGTCATCTGGAAAGGTCAAAGCTTCGGTAAAAGATTTAAATCATCCCACAGAAGAAAGATTCACCTTGACAGGCGGAACCTGAAAACTGGTAAATAAGAATACAAACAGAGACTCATTCCTCTTTGCTTAAAGCAAGGACAAACGGACCATTGCATTTCAAAGCGGGTGTCATAGGTTGTGATGCTTTAGAGGAAAAGAAGTCTACATATTTTATCAGTCTTTTTAATCAATTATTTACTTTTAAAATGCGTTTATTTCCTCTCTCAGTTGAAAAGACTTTACGGATGGATTAGAACCCCGACCACTTATTTGTATAATCATCATACGAGCAGACATGTATTTGCTATCTGTCTCTTTCAGATCTATTAATTGTGTTTTCAGTTCTAAAATGAAGTGATCTTGGCACAGCTGCTAGCAACAGCGTGTTTCTAAATACAACTTGACAGGGTCAGTGTGGCAAAACAAACTGTTGGGCTTAGTTTTGGCACGGGGAGAATTTGACATATGCGTATTATTCTTTGATGAATCTCTGTAGTGTTTTGTTGTTCTATATTCATCCAGTTGTGAGCTGCTAGTGGAAATGTTTCCTTTTTTTTTCATTTGTCACGCCGTTATATTAATGCCGTGGCCACGCCTTTTGATGAATGCTGGAACTAAAGCCCGTATTCAGCTGCTTTTGAGGACAAATGGGTCCTTTGAAAAAATCCTTTCTCTTTACTGTTTATTAATATACTTAAAAAGATGAATGTGAAATAGGGAAGCTTACAGCAAGAGCTATGTATCATAATATATTTGCTCACAGAAGTAAAGAATAATGAAACTATTTTCAGCTATAAAGCCATGCTTGAATAATATGTCTGCTGCAAAGTGCTACAAAGCAAGAACTATTACAAGGTGGTTACTTTTTATAATCTTTTTGGAAAAGACAGCCATAAATATATGTAGGTTTTTGCTCTTAAGCTTATGAAAATATGTATATTTACAACATGCATTCTGATTCTATGCGTGGCTGTTTGGTTTTGTCTGTGTGCCTCTACACTTAAGTGGTTGGTGAGGTGTTATTGATTCCTGCTATTGATCCAAATGTGGCAGCAATGACTTTGTGATTTTGTCTTTAGCTTTCTCATCATTTGAGTGAAAAATACCAAAAAGCCTCCCGCTGTGATGTCCTCTTTGTTATTGAGACCCAGCTGAGTTTGCATCAATTTTACGCAGAATGAAATCCATCTTTCTAAATTCATTAAATTAAAGACATATATCAAAAGGCTCAAACTAAATTTGATGTGCAAAGCAGCCTTAGTCCTTAAGTTCCATAAACATTAATGAAAGAAAAAGTCTGTGAGTTTTGGCTGTAGGCGACAGACAGGATCAGCCGACCTTATTTGGATATTCATGTGCTGGAGATTATTAAGCACGAGCTCTACGTGTACCTATGAATTCACATGAGTCCGATCCACCGTTCCCTCAAGCAACATATGCAAACTACGACTGTTATGGACTGTAATGGGCATTAAGTACTAATAGGCCTTCACGATCATTGGCGCAACGGTGCATGATGGGATTTCCAACAGGCTCTTTTATGCAGCAGTGTTATTGCGATAATCGATCTAATGTGCGTGTGAATAGGGGCGTTCAAGTCCAAGATGAATTTAATGTGCCTGTGTTTTTTGGAAATCAAGAAAAGTACACTGTATAAGTGTGTGTGTGTGTGTGTGTGTGTGTTGGGAGCTAGCGTTTGGTTTATAATACGATTCTGCATTAACTTGAAGGATTTTGGGCAAATGGTTCTGTAAATAGCTCCTCTTGGGAATGAACAAGTGAAGGTAAACAACAAACAGAAGTAAACAGTAGGTGCGCTTCAGTCTAATGCAGATGTAGTGCTAATGCTCAGTGAGACTGATAAAAGTTATTGCTGTTTTGTCCCATTTATTTCTTCATTGTGAATCTGTTTTGACTTTTATTTCTCTCTTTTCTGCACAGGCCTTCCCATGTATATCCACAGGCATCTATGGTAAGTTTAATCTCTCTTTATTTACATGTTGTATCATAACAATTGCACACATTAACACTGTGCACCTGCCTTACACTGCAAACATCATCATTATAGTGCAAACATCATTTCAGTGGCTGTATATGCAAAATTCTGCATCAAGGGAAGTATGTGAGGTGCAGGTTTTGTCTTTGAAGAAGAATACAGTTTGTTGAAACATACCAACAAGTTCACCTTACACCATGTTGCACAAAGACACAACCTAGTATAAGGTGAACAAAACGCACACCCTGAACAATGCTTATGCTCTCTCACGGGACAAGGCCTGATATGCAGCAAGGCATCGCTGGCGAAGAGCTGTTGTGCTAATTAGACTTAAACAAAGTCACACTGAAAACATGCCAAACTCGGTGATATAAGCAGGCTTTGAAGTTAGGATGGCAAAAGATGTTTGATGCAGGGAAACTACTGGAGTTTGTATATAACTATAGCAAATTGCCTCTGCTGAGAAGAAATAATTACAGTATTTATATACATACTGTATACAGGATATGCCTTCCACTGAACTTGCACACAAGCTCTAATAATCACAGGGGGGTGCCATAAGGATGAATTAACATGCTAATTTTCATTTACTGTCACTGACAACATGTCAGCAGCAATATGGTTCTACAAAAGCAGTAATAACTCTAGTATGCTTATGAATAATAATTTTACCTAGCTCGTTCTCATTCCAAACTCATCAGATATGTCCGCTCGTTCGACGTACAAAAGTGATGCCAAAAGTGCCCTCCGCATCTGCCTGGAGTGTTGCTGGACAGCATTAGCTGAGAACATGGCCGGGGAGAACCGGTGGCATTGTTATTATACCTTCCTACCTATTTTACCTTATACCTATACCATCCACATGATCATGCACAGGCGGCGTCACTTGAGAATCTGTCTGGACGAAACCAGTAACGTGCATATGAAAAACTGAAGGATGACGTCAGATTGCAACGCTTCCAGTGATCATTTGATATAAGACCTGCGAGCGCTAACAGGGCAGGTGGGAGGGATGGTGGATGGGTCCTACAAACAACAGACTTTCTTGCAGGAATCTGGTGTTTGCTTTCTGTGTGGATGTGAGGTTTTTTTTCTACACTTAAACACTCTTTTGCCTAAACCTAACCATCTGTGTCTTTGTTGCCTAATCCTAACCATCGTGACAGTCTGCGTTGATTGCCATGTGCTCATGTTGTGTAAAAACATAACGACATGCTGCATCATTGTGCATATGTTGACATCAGCTGTATCCAGGAGCATAAACAGCTGACGCAGAAGGATATCTAAAACATCATAAGTAGGTGCAGAAGGTCACTGACAAAGCGGCACCACGTGACAAACTGGGATGAGAACGTGTTCTTTTACCACAGTGCTTTTGCCATAAATAAAGGCCAATGTGAACTAGTAGTTGTTATATATGGTCAGGTATCTGTGATTGGCTGTCATCTTGTGAGATCACTCTGCACAGTCATATTATAGCCATGGAAATTAAAACCATTTTACAAGACTCTATGGTGCAAACACTGTTCCCTCAAGATGTTCCTGTATATTGTATGTACATTGTGATGATAATGCAACTGGGCTCAATGTAAAACAAATTCAAAAGTGGTTTCTCAGATACTAAAGTGAATTCATAACCTGTCCGTGGCCTCTACAGTCACCAAAGCTAAATCCTTTATGGGTTTCCAACTACATCATCACAGAGAGAGCTGGAGGCTTTCCTAGAAAAAGAATGATGCAATCTACCTCTGAAACACAGAAAAGAAAGAGACAGACTGATCCGGGTCAGATGTTTGACAATTCATACAATTTGATGTGTTTTTTCCACCCTGCATACATTTCTTGGCTGTATTATTTGTGCAATATGTCTGCATAAGGTTTATATGTTGAATATTTTGTGATATCTAATCTAATCTAATCTTGTAACTGATTTTCTATATATAGCTGATGTTTTATTAACTGAATTAATGCATAGATTCATTGTCTTATTTTGAAGAAGAGGTTTGGTTATAAACTATGTTGCCAACCTTTTAAAAAACACAATACCTAGGTGTTAATTCGCTGTTTTCAGTTTTAGCAGAGTGCCTTCTAACACTGATGGTGTAAATGAGCACAGCCTCAGTTATTTGTATGCACTGCTGCTAATGAAGACTTGATGCCGGGCTGTTAAACTGTACACGCAGACATTTGCAGCTGAACTGCAAAATTCAAGCGAAGCATGAACCATCATTGATTTTCATTTAATTTTTCTCAAATATCGCATTATATTATGAAGCTTTGCCTCTGTGAGTTGCATTTCTCCTTGTGGCTAGAAAAAAAAATGCAGTGCCATGTCTTATTTCTGTGATGCAACCAGCCTGTCACAGCCCTACATGAAAAGAAACTGCAATTTATTTTTAAAAAATAGGTGAAAATCAGAGACATTTGAGCACCTGACTTGTGGTTTGCTGTGCCTGTCACCCCCAAATGTCTGCATAGTGCTGAACAGACACTGCCAATCGTAACATATTTGTTGAACACATTTTGCAAATGAGATTGTGCACTCCTCTTTCCAAAAGAAGGAAGTTCCAAAAGGCTTTAGCTTAAGAGAAATATACAGTCCCAGAACATGACTGAGAGCATGAATTGGGAAACCTCTAAACTTCAGTTAGCATATATAAAAATAGACATGCCAGAATGTTTGGTGTAAAACAAAAAGATTTATTAAGTAAGTAGTTTGGAAATGTGTATACAGACTTTTAAAAAGTACAAGAATTTATGAGCAACAAAAAAGCCTCTTTGCATATGTGAATTAACTACCTTACGTCTGTTTTTCTCTGAAATGTCAGAACAAAGTGATCCATTCAAAGCCATCACTCTTCCTGATTTATCAACCCTTACGACTAACTGACAGCTGTCATCAAGTTGCACACCGAAAACATTACTACACACACGTACTGATTGGAGATCGCAAAGTACCTACCTCAAACTTTTACTTTCCGCGCTATTTTCTGGCAATGAGCATCTTTCACATTATTAACATCCAGGGTGCTGAAAAACAAAAAGAATAGCTAATTATGGTGTAGTTGTAGGAGTTCAACAAGCTGTCCATTTATTCAACACAGATTAAAAGAAAAACTTTGCCCAGCTGGCCCCATTAAACTTTCATTCATGTGACTTGGTACTAGAGTCCAAGTGGTCACACATCCTGATACACAGCATAGCATACACTTGTAAGCGAAGCCCAGCGCGAGTACTAAAGAGAGCCTTCAGTTGTTTGTTTATAATTATACTGAGTTTTCCACCCATCACATTCACAATCTGCACAGTTAACTGCACAACTCCTCATCATTTCCTCTCACCGTCTCTCTCTGCAATAATGTCTGTTTTCTGCCACCTGTCTATGCACGCATCCTGAAATGGCTATTACTGAGGTGTTAATGATAAGAAGGGCGAAAGTTGTAATTTCTTTCTCACTCTTTTCCCCTCACTCTCTCCCTCCTCTTCCTCCCTTGCTGGTTATTTCACTTCAGATTTTACAGTCAGTGATGATAGGTTCAGCAGACATTTCTGCAAAATTCATTCCATCTCGTATCTTTCTGTCTTGCATAGTAAATTCCAGCCACACATTCTGCATTAATATGAGCATGCATTATGTTGCATTTCCACTTTTTTTGTTATTTTGCCAGCAGAGAAAACTTTGGTGTAGCTCTATAGTCAAGTCGAGGCAATTCATTTTCATTAATTTAGTTCAAAATCACAAATATGCCTCAAGGGGCTTAACAATCTGAAGGGCAACACAGCCTGAAATTCCCATCTAACTTGTTAGTTTCTGACAAGTGACAGACTTGTTAATATCTGTCCTGTTAGCAACAGTGTTATTTGTCTCCAACTTGTTGCTGACTCATTGGTTTCTGATTTGGTGGTGTCTGACTCGTCAGTGACTAACTCTTCTGTGACTGACTCATTAGCATCTGACACATTGGTGTCTTACCTGTTAGCAACTGACTTGTTATTGACTGATACTTTAGTGACCAATTAATAGTGTCTGACTCGTTGATGACTGACTTGTTGGTGACTCCTCAGTTTCTAACTCATTAGTGACTGACTTGTTAGTGACTGACTCATTAGTGACTGACTTGTTAGTGACTGACTCATTAGTGACTGACTTGTTAGTGACTGACTCGTTAGTGTCTAAATCTTTGGACTGAGTCGTTGGTGTCTTACTTTTTAGTTACTGACTTGCCAGCTTTTGACTCATTAGTTTCTGATTCGTTGGTAACTGACTCATTAGTGTCAGACTTGCTTATGTTTGACTTGTTGGTGACAGACTTGTTAGTGTTGGACTTGTTAGTGTCTGACTCATTAGTGATTGACTCAACGCTGTCTGACTTGCTGGTGGCTGAATCATTAGTGTCGGACTCTTTGGTGACTGACTTGTTAGTGACTGAAGAACTGTTTTTTCAATTTCTCAGTAAATGAACCCAAATGATGGACAGAACAAAATTCCGAAGTGTTACTTTAATATGTTAAAGTAAATTCCAGTTTTTGCTTTTATAAATTAAGAAATAAAATGTCAAGTAGTGGACACATACAAGCCTATTTTCAAAATGGATATGTGGCATTTTGGAGTAAAACAGCTCTATTGTAGTGACACAAAGGCAGACCGAATGCATGCAGGAGGGAGAGAGTCACTGTTTGTACTGTATGCCGCTGACGAGGGCACTGATTATTGCTTTTTACTCTGGTGCCGTGTGCTGCATTGCCAGTAGGAGCCCTTCATAGCACCCCACCAACAGCCCCCTTCACATCAAAGAGGTAGGCTGTGCAGAGCCAAGCATGCAGCAGAGGGGGGAGAATTAAACAGCCTGTTCAATAAATAAACAGCTTAGCGCTTCCCATAACTGCATCTCTACAGAACAATACGGCTGATTAAGACTGAAGATCTTCACACAGCAGAGGGCAAATAGAGGAGGGACTTTCAAAGGAACTACAGTCTAGTGCAGCGCTGTGGTGTTATTCTGTATGACTTTTCCCTGTGCCCCCTGAGTACTGCCATGTTCTGAAAGGGGCCCTGCTCTCTTGTCAGGCGTTTTGACATTTTCTGTACATTTTAGATAACCTTTAAGGTCAACTTCCATTTCAGCAATGTAAACACAAGCTTTTTAGTGTGGAAGGCACATCTTCCCAATCTCTCTTTCTCTCTGTCTGTGTGTGTGCCTCTTTCCATCCCTCTGTCCCTGTAGAATACACATAGATAGAGCCATAATCGTATATGTGCACATAGTCATGCACACAGGTACCATGCACATGTGCTTGACCCATTTTCACTTTTGAATGGTTGCAGACAAAACAAATGCTGCGCCCCCAACATTGTGACAGAGAGGAATCAGGAACAAGTTATCCAAGGCCTTTGTGGCGAGAAAAATAGATTTGTCAGGAAAGCTAATGCTAATTGACACTCTCTCTCACGCCTCCATATTCCAGGAGACTCAGTCACCATTGACAGATGATGGCAGAACAGGGAGGTTGGGTGTTGCAGGGGTGCACAGGGGGTACCTTAGACGCTTGGAAAGAAAAATGAGGGCTCACACTGCGCTGACAGTCCAATCCCTCAGTCCGGCCCATTAGCCACAACAGAATTTCTGCACGGATAGTGTGTCGGAGGTACCACCCATAAACAAACTGGTGCCCACCGTGGGCCACGAGGTCACCCAGCATGATAGAGGTTATTAAGTGCTGCTCCTGTTTGCACATCAATCACAGCCGTGCAACCTAAGTTTAAATAGATTATTCCTTCCAAAGAGGAGACACCTCTCAATGTCTCACAAGATCAGTGCCAAGAGTCCAACTACCTAGACTTAGAGAGGTCATATTTTGCATCTCTTTCTCTCCTGTCTCCATACATTCTTGCCGTATTTCTCCCTCGCACATCTTTCTTACACACATGCTCACACACAGGCTGAGATACTCACTCGAGCAAAGCCACATACATAAAAATCCCATTTCAAGATGCGCCGTGGACAATTTAGCCTTGTGGAGATCGCATCTTAGCTGGCGCTGAAAGAGCACTTTCCAAAAGCCTTGTAATGAGCTGTACAGTTTAGGAGGCGTCTACTAAGATCAATCTTAGCACGGAGCAGAGAGCTCACGGGCACAACGTGAAAGCAAGGACACAAACATTAAGTCTACTACTTACCTGACAGATGCCGTCGCATACGTGCATTTATAACCCTATCAAAACAATCAGAGGCCCACAACACAGCAACGCCACTACTCAGGACAAATATCTCCCTGTTTACTGCTTGCCCTCCACACCTTTGGCTCATCTGTCTCTGTGACGGATCTGAGGATTGTTGACAGAGGAGTTTTTGCACTGACTGGTGGCTGTGGAAGATATGCGGGTGTAATCCACCACAAGCTCTACTGGTATGTCCACGCTGCCATTCTACTGTCCCGTCCAGATCAAAGGTGTCAAGCTGCTAAGAATTTTTTCCTCCAGCCAGCATCATGCCCTGGCTCTCTTCATCCCTGTCTGGGATTAGGCAGGTTGGAGACATTCATGGCACCTTATCTCTCAACAGTGATGGCTTGCTGCTGGCTTGCCAGAGATGGCCAGGGTGAGTTCCCCCTTCTCTTAAAACCCAGGGTTTACTACAGGGAGCTTAGCCCAGCTGGGTTGGGAATTTCAAGGTACATAGAAGCAACGTGCTGTATCAGTGGGTAGCAGAGTGTGTGCTCAGAGGGAACAGGAGCTTCGTAGCCCATTTAACTGAGTCACACAGCATGCATTGTGCTCAACACTAGCCTTGCTCTACCATTTTCATGGATGATAAGCCAAATGTAAAAATACTTCCCACCCACAGGACAATAGATATAGGCCTTTGAGAAACTTGGTTGAGCATTAAACTTTTGCATTTCAAACACTCTTTGGGATGTTTTTAAAAAGTTAATTTTAGCATGTAGGACAAAGCGTGGCATCACCTATATGGAACGTTTCCAAGGAAGGTCATCATCTGTTGTGCCACGGAGGCTGCTCTCTTTCTTCCTGCCTCTTTTTCTGCCTGTCTTCCTCACGTAGCACCCTCCCATCCCTCTTTGTCTCTGTCTCCTTCTGCGGGCTGCAAAGTCGGTCATGGTCACAGCCCTGCCGCGTCCCACTGTTGGTGTAGAGAGGAGCTCCGGGCCATTTGACACCCACGCTTTGGCGTCTAGAGTCCTGGGGCGCTACTCTGTCCTCCACCCCGGGTCACCTCACCTCTCCTCTGGGCCCTGATGGGGTGACAGCCCCCCCCCCCTTTCCAGATGAACACACAGGACTGCTGCCCTCAACTAGAGCAGCCCTCCACTGTGCTGCACTTAATGATTTCCTCCTTCTGCCCAAACCACAATCAACTAATCTACTTTGTATAATATTATGCTTAAGTGATACACTCTGAATGTCTATTACAATAAGGGTCTTTAGAGGCAGCAGTCAGACTCTCTGGGCCCCATCAACATTTTATTAAAAAGGGGATTTCTTTATGAAACTATTTTGAAGATGTTTCTGAGCTACAATCGTAAAAAAGAAATTTGATGCTAAATCTTTGTTAAAGACCTTTCAAAATCAGATAAACATTGGCTTTTTATGTTTTTGTTGTTGCCATTTTTTTATTTCCTGTAGCAAATTTCCTGTTTACCGTTTGCCATTTCAACACCTGTGGTGAATTTATGAGTGCCAGATACATCAGCCTCGGGCTATATGCTGCTTCAAGGTAGACAGCTCATCAAAATGAATGACGAGTGTTGAGACGTGAACTTGACCAACTACAACTGAGGGGTAGAAAAGTGGGACCAACAATACGATTCTTGCCTCAAGGGTAGAAAAGCTGTACTTTGTATTTTTCAAGAATGCAGCCAGCATATGTTTATCAAACCAAGGCCACATACTCTTACAAAAAAAAAATCAGTATGTGCTCCAAAACAAAAAAAAAAAACAAAGAAGAAAAGAAAGGAAATATAAAGCACTAAAAATAACAGCAAGTTGTGGTATCCTCCTCACAATATAAGCTCACTCAGGAAAAACAAAACTGGTGTGGTCTGCACTATATGCCTACAGCATACATTTGCAAACAAAGGATGGGAATGTATCATAGTCCAGACGTGTATTCAACCTGTTGATTTCCCTTTTCTGGCTTTATCAGGTTATGCAGTTACTTCTCACTCCTTCTCACCAGAACAAAACACCTTAGCTACACAAGTTTGTTGTGAAGTTAACTCTGTAAATTTAGGATACAAGAGAGTTGCCACACTGGCAAAAGAGAGAGCAATGGGCTTGCCTGTTCCTTAAGCAGAAATCCCCCCTAAGGCAGAGTGCACATTTATATTATTTTCTTGTGTTCCAGTTCAGTGGATATTTTTGAACATGAACTTTCCAACTTTCACAGTCAAGACAGAGTTTTCTATGATGTAAACTGGGAACTGTTTCATTATGAATTAAGTAACTGTGTGTTTTTTTTATCTTTAACATCCAAAGTAGCTGCTTTTCTCTGGTTTCTAGTTTTACAAAATACATAAAACAGTAACCCTTAAAAGTCACCAATGGTCCGGCACAAGTGTTCATTAAGGTGTTTTACATATGCCTAAGAGAGGGGCCAGAGACTCTGTCTCCTGGTTGCATCAGAGATTAGAGTCGGCTCTCTTTTTTTCTTCATATTAACAAAGGTCCTACATGCCCGAGATCATAGGAATAAAATGTGTGAATTCTGTTTTAAGATGAATCTTCCCCTTGGCCTAGCTCACTGGGCTGATGTGGAGACATGGATGAAAACGTACCTTTCATTTAAAAGAAAATTAAATCAAGTCTCCTTTTAATATAAACTAATTATGCTTTGTAATTGTGGCTTAAAGTCAATAAAAGGGAATTGGAAGAACGCTAACTGAAAAGACCTGCTGCAGTCTTCTCAGGTCAGATTCAGTGTTTGTCTTAACTTAATTCTCCCTGGTCACTTGTCCAAATTTGTTGAGGTCACTGAACCCATAACTACTGTTGCCATCAACATCACTGGATGTACTATGCAGATGTTATGTAAGCACACAATGCCACCGTAACCCTTTGTCCACATGGCACGTGCCATAGTCTCTCCCCCTCTCTCTGTCTGGATGCTGCGCTCCACCTGGTGATGAAGTAGAGGAGCCTTCAGCAGAAATAACACTGCACCACCTGAGTCCTCATCAGCGGCGCTGCGCTGCACATATCCCATCAGTGCGCCTCACTAAGACAAATCTCCCTGAGCCGGCCATATTCCCAGCATAGGAGAGAGCCGAGCCAAGCAGAGCAGGGACCCTGGAGGGCCCACCATCACTGCGCCTGACGCCAGCTCTCCACCTCCTGACAGATTAGCTTTCACTGAACCCTCCACACAGCAAATGGAGCAAAAGAGAATGAGAAGGAAGTATTGAGGGGAGAAGATGTAGAAGTAAAACACAGAACTTTTTCATTTTGTGTGCACTTGAGCATATGAAAGAGTCAGCCCACTCAGTCCTTTTCTGAACATCCTTGTCTGAGCTCCTGTAAGTGGATTTTGCACTTCCAACAGGGCTGTGACTCCTGTGGCCACGAGAGGTGATGGAAGTGATGATTGAGGGTATTTTATTGTAGCTGTTTTTAAGCATATAAACATACTTGGCTACGCTGACAGGGGGACAGAGAGGCAAAGAGCTTAAGGTAGTGGATGCTGTGAAAGAGACAAATGATGAGAGAGAGCAGCCGATGCACTCAAACTGCTGCTGTTGACCTTGGGCCGTTGATGTTCCTGCCGAGCAAGGTTCGTCTGGCATGCTGCTCCGAGCTGAACTGACCCTGTTTCCTCAGCTTTCCATCTTACTCTCTTTATGCCATTTCTTTTTCCAACATTTGTTTACATCTGTCATTCTACTTTCCTGCTATCTTCTTCACTGGTTCTATAGCTCACCTCTTTTCACCTGTCTCCCCCTTCAGCTCTGCTATGATTAATAGGTACAGCTCTCAAATCAATAGAGCATTTGTACAAACTCCACACTGAATAGATTAAATGGACTCAATGCCGTCCACCCACTGCTGGGCTCAGCCCAATGTTATGATTAAAAGATTTTTTAGCTTTATTTTTTACATAATGAAAGTTTTTATTAATTTGAATATACACAGTAGTTCTACAATATCCAAAGGCCCGTGATAATGCAAATATTTAGGTCAACCAAAATAAACATTAAGCAATTATACAGTAGCAATACAACCTGATCATCAGTGTCCCAGGGGTGCTATGAGTGAAAAAGCATCCCATGATCTCCTAAAGGTCTTACCTTAATCAGTGACTACCATTTGTTCATATGAAACCATTGCTAACATGGACGCCATACATTTTTTTGCGAGCCGGGGCCTCATTTGTAGAAGTCTGTGGAGAATCCATACTAAATGTTTGTGTACGTACAAATAAAGACATTTACATAAGCCAAAGAATATTCTGGTTTATAAAACTGTGGATATGCCTGTCTGTACACTATTTACTTTTATAAATTCCAAATCAATTTGGAAGAGCCTCATATTCCGCCCTCTACATGCCCACATGCAACCATGAACAGTGGAAAGCAACTCATGGATGCTGAAGCATAGCAGTGGGCCTGCTGATCTATGGTTCTTTGTGGTGAATCATGGCAACAACTGACATTTAAGGCCCTCTTGAGATGTGGTGTTCATGACAATTAAACGGATGTGAGATCACAGTAATGTTTGTCTGCCAAATTCTAAATAGTTCATCACTGAGTGCAAGAGGATGTTTGTGCCAAATGTGAAGAAATTCCCTTAAGATGTTCTTGAGATGTCACATTCACAAGAACAGGGCAGACGTTCAGACATATGGACAGCCCGAAAACAACATGACAGCAGTATATAAATTGAAAAACAAAAAAACCTACACAGAAAACACAGGTGGTCAGATCTAAACGCGGAGGCACATTTAAAAAAAAAAAAAAGAAAAGAAAAGAAAAGAATTGCACCCCTCTGTCTTTGCTAATTTACACAATCCATATGTGCAGATGGTGAAGATGTGTCAAGTGGAGCGTCTGGAGCAGGCAGAATAAATGTGTGACAGTCACCGCGGTGTCTCCTGTGCGCTCGGTGTGCCTGACAGCACAGTCGTGTTCACTGCAGCATTTTTACACAGAAAAACTATATGAAAACTGAAATTGTACTTGGTGATATATACACGGTCTTAGAAGATACAGCTGAGACTGTTGCTGCTGTGTTCTGCAATTCTTTGATGCTGTGTAGGATTTTTACAGCCAACAATGATAATCTTTTCATTTTGATATATTAAGAAATTCTGTTTGGTCCTCCTGTTGTTGTGGTATTGGTGATAAAAATGCTTTTGCACCGAACCTCCTCCCTGTGTTTTCCAGTACTTATTTCCAAAAAATATTTAAAAAGTTTGCACCCTGCAATTGCATGTAAAATGTTTGTTTTCCACTTTCTTAACTTGGCATAGTAAGAGCACAAAGACAGGTCCTGACTCCTTACAATAATTGTCTAATTTATTTAATTTGTGAATTTGCTGACTTCTTTGACACCACTCTCATTGTGCGTGCATTTCCTCAACAGCTGGTCCTATCTCCGTGGATCTGTTTTTCTCAGCTTTCCTGTCTTCCACACATCTGTTTGCCTATGATACTTGACATGCCATTTGAAGTGTTGGTACACCTTTATATGTGTGGAAACAGATTTTAAAAAGGAAACATCAGCAGACAAAGTGATATCGCTGAAAAGGTTAAGTGTGTCTGGGGAGACAAGAGGAGTCAGGTGACCTGCAAACTGATTTGGCATGCTGGATTAGGTTCTGAGCACACAGCTCTGGGGGCAGCTTTTGAAGGGCAGGAGCCGTGAACGGGCCATGCACTGTCTGCAGACACTGCCTAACAGAGCCATAGGAGCAGACCGGCTGTCATTGCTGGCTGGTATGCAGCTCACATCTCGCTCCACCCAGGGCTTGAACAGGAGCTCAGCTCGGGCTCGGCAGTGCTTCAGCCCTTCTCCTCTCCTCAGTGTAACTCAGCCACTCCTGTCAGGCTGAGAAGGGGGAGGAGAAGAAAAACAGAGAGAAAGAGACATCAACAGTAGTGAGAAAGGTGAGAGTGGTGTGGATAAAGCCTCATACAGTATATCTCAACTGTCAAGGCAGTTGATTTAAAGCATTTACAGGGAAGTTATTGAGAGGCTTTGACAGCAGGTGGTCCGACTCAGAGATGAAAGAATTCCAGAAACGTAAGGCTGATTTTTCATTTTTTTCTTTACATCCAACATAAAGGGGAAGGGGTCGTTGCAGTACTTGTAAGCCTGTTTCATAGGTCATAGGATGTTATAGTCGTAGCAATGACCCGGAAAAGAAAAATATTTGAGATTGTGACCCAAGCAATAACCAACAGGCTGATACTGTGGCATGGCCCTTGTATCCGTTGATATGGGTTGAAATTGAGGTCTTGACCTCTGTCGCTAAAGGATGATAGTGCCTGCTGCAACCTGTGGTCCCTTATGGAGGTCAGGGGTTATAATATGGAAGAGCGTGGAGTTTTAAATCGTGAGCCGAGTCACTAAGGACTGAAAAAAATTGTGCATGTTGTATAGCTGGCCTCTGGGTGTAACTTTGCATATGTCATGCAGTATTTGGTCCTATGTTATGTAAAACTATAGAAAATGCCAGTGGTTAAAGAAGTACTCAGATCCTTTACGAAAGTAAAAATACTAATACCACCCTATGAAAATACTCTGTTCAAGTAAAAGACTTGCATTGAAAAATGTTATTTAAGTAAAAGCACGTAAAGTATTAAAAGGAAAGTACCCAATTCAGAAAAATCTTAAACTCACATACAATTAAAAAAAAGTTATTATGAAAAAAAGAAAACAAAAAGCATCTAAATAATTAAAATTATATTTAAAAAAAAAAAAAAGAAAACAATTCCAAAAAAACACCCAAAAACTTAAAATTATCTTTTTAAAGAAGAAAAAAACATACCCCCCCCCAATTATGAACAAAATTGACAATAACACTCCCTGAAACTCAAAACCATTAAAACATAGAAAAAAACTTTTATGTGTATCAAAATAGTTATAAGGATATAAGGATAGTCAATTAATTTTCTGTGAATAGACTGACTAATTAAAGCTTTACTTGTGTAAATCACAGCTGATTTAATAAATAACAAAACATCATAATTTATGAACTCTTCTTATGTTTTTTCATGCAAAAATCTTAATTTATGAAGTAACTAAAGCTGTCAGATAACCTGTAACAGTTTGTAGCGTAGCATAATTACAAAGCGCTCCTAAAACGCTGGCCTCGGAGAAAAACACTGTGGTGGACACAGCCCCTTTAAGGTTGCACCAGCAAGGTGACTTCAAACTGGCTCTACAGATTTGTACAGAGGATTTAGAGTCAAATGCTTTTGTCAAGTTTTGTGAAAGGCACAGAAGACCAAACTCAGCTATAATTACTTTGAAATGAAGACAACTGAAACACTACTCTGTGACAGAGTAGAAGATTGTCAGCGCTTTTGCTAATGGCTTATATACTCTCAAGCTGTAGCAAGGCTAGCCCAAGGGCTTTTATAGTCAATAGCTCACTCTTAAGTGTTGGGTCTTGGGAAGTTCTCTATAGTGGCAGCAAATGATCTTGAGATCAGCATCCTGCAGAGTCCTCCCTCAGCTGGCCTTATTAAAAATTAATCATACTGCAATCTGTGTGTTGAGATCGATACCTTATGTTAACGCAGTGTTAGGGCTCCTTAGCAGGCACAACTGTTGTGAGTAATGCTGTAGTTAGCCACATTGCTTCTCAGCCACACTGCCTTTACTACATGTTTGTTGTGGTAAACTGAAAAAATAAGGAAGTGTGAATGATCACACATGAGGTTTATTTTTCCTTCTTTAGACAAAACGATCAATTACCCTGAGGTGAGTGACGGTGTGATGTATATATATATGCGGTTTGTATCCACACTTTGCACCCCGGAATATGTATGTGTATGTGTTTTCGCATCACTGTGCATCTGGCAACACACATCTACAGCAGTTTATCAGGCAGCTGTTCCCATCTACCAGAGACAAGCAGCTTGTGCTGCTTTCCATTGATTTAGGAGAAACGCTGTAACCTGTGGAAATATCGGTTTGTCTGTCTGTTGGCCTGTCTGTTTTTGTCTCCACCTTACATCTGCATGTTGGATACAACTGGTATTGACACTGTTTTTTCTCCCTCCTTTCCAGGCTTTCCGAATGAGCCTGCTGCTGACATCGCTCTGAACACAGTAAAGAGCTGGATCGAAGAGAATCCTGATAAGGTAGTACCCGGCAGGGTAATGCATGTTCAAAACAAATAGCTGTCAGTCTGAAGCCACGTATGGATTCATGCAGACACTGCCTTTTTTGTGCTATTGATGAGTTGCTGTGAGTGAAGATGATTGGACCACAGCAGAAACACAGAACACTAATTATCATGCATCTCTGTATCAGACAGACATCTTACCCACCTGCCCCGCTTGATCAGCTGTTTAGTTCGTGGTCTGAATGCATATCAAATTAAAAGCCAGTCTGAGACTAATCAGGCCTTAAATGGTCTGTTGACTGTTTAATTGGTCTATGCTAGGGAGAGCTATTAAACCCAGAAGAACATAAACACATCATATGAAATAATCTGAAATTGGTTTCTGTATTAGATGAATTATAGTAATGCCTTCCAAGGACTGAAGGCTCAAATAGTAATTCATGTTATGATCCATTGTACCATCACAGTTTATTTCGTAGAAAACATGCATAAACACAGTCATCTTGAGCGAAAACAACAAAGAATTGTACACTCTGAAAAACAGACGATCATGTTTAATTTCAGTTATTAGGTGAGAGCCAAAATAGTCATTGTTGAAATGACCATCACAAAGAGACATAATATATCCATCTCTCCCTGTGGGAGAAGGAAATAGATGTGGACATTTTAATTTCAAAGCGGCTTTTACTGAAGATTGAGCTGCATGCTGCTGTAAGGATCGTTACCACAGAGAAGCCGACATTACTGTTTTATTATCCAGTGAGAAAAACAAATACAGTGTGTGCTACTTTACAAAGCTACTTCTATATACTGATATCTACTGTATGTGCCTTTGGTGTCAGAAGGGAACTAATTTTCAGGTATTACTCTGCTTCACCCAGTGTGTTCAAACCTTTATATGTGTCGATCTTGTAATGTGACAGCACTAATTAACCAGGTCAAACTCTGTGTGAAAATGTGATATCTAGACTAATGTCAAAATGCAATTATGAAATCATGAGCAACATTATCATATGACATGCATTTAAAAAAGGGGGTGTTTATCACTTTAATATTTTCATTAACAGTTCATGTTGATAGAATTTCATCCACTTGTCAGGAGGTTGTTTGTACAGAACATACATCAGCTCGAGAGTCAGTGAGTGATGATAACCTTCGGGGGTCATCTCTGTTTACTGTGGCACTGTTTATATCTGTCACTGTGGATTGAGGTGTTTTATAAAGCTCACAGCTTGATGTGCTACAACATCTCTCAGCTGGTGTTATGGATGTTGCTAACAGGCAGCCAAATGATACCGAGCTGCTGGATTACTTTGCAGTTGATGTGCTATATTTGCGGCGCTTGTTCACCGCCTGATGATTGCTGTAACATGTACTTGGGGAATCCATCAACGCTCTGGCAGAAAGAAGGTTTGATATAGCTTATTGCCTGACTGTAAATAACGAGCTAATGTGCAAAGCTGACTTTTGTGGTGGTGTTGTTCCACATCCGGGAGTGCTGCTTGCAGTGCGGAGGGGCTGCACTGGCGCACAGAGGAGACAATTTTGTGGTGCATTGACTGATAGCTATCTCTGGTGTGGGTAGATCAAGTGGAAAATATTACAATTCATGGAGAGGAGCAGACGTCTACGGAGGCTTCCCTGAGCACTGTTTGGCAAGGCTCTGCATGCACAAGCAGTGGATCTTCAACTCTAACTAGACCAAGAGTAAGTAAGCTTTTAACGAGATCAGAGAGAATAAAGTGATACATTTTACCCAGAAGCACAGCAGCATTACATCGGAAAGTCTTCCAATCAAACCGCAGAACAACATGCACTGAAGCAGGAGGTCTTCCCTTACTTTTCAATTCATTCACCGTTGCTTGGTGCTTAGTTGCTCTTGGTGCATCCCCAAACAGATTTTTGAAAGGATACATGATGTAAAAAAAAAAAAACATCCCTTTTTAAAAGTAATTATGTCAGTTTAGTTTTTACCACAGAGAAATAAAGAATTTAAGCAGAAGTCAAATAAATGTCTGATGGAATTTCATAGTGCCTGAAGGAATGACATGATGTCTTTCCTGTTGGCTGCGTTAGCATGTCTTGCGCATTAAATGTTGCCTGTGTTGTCTCATATTTTGAGCAATTTCTCACTGCAGCTACTGACACTGTCAGGCTGATTGATAACTGACATGCTTCTGTTTCAGGCTTTGAGTCAACTTCTAAGAAAATTATGAGCTGACTGCATGTCTTGCACAGAACATACTGTCAATAAAGATGTTGGGAACTGGAAGGCAACTTAGAGAGCACAGACTTCCACCAAGGCCAATAGTCAAGTCTTCTGTTGTTCATGTCTCTAAATTTGGACATTTTTGCATGTCCATGAACAAAGCGCAGCCATAACTGCCTTTTTTTTTCTCACACCATGCAATTTGTCACTTGCAGGATGGACAATTTATCTGTCGATCCATTCACAGCTGATTAGATCACATGGATGGGTGAGAGGAGCAGTTTGTAAGTGAAATTAAATTTTAAGACCCATCAGAATGAACGGTTAAATTTCACTTTCAATGTGCCTGACATTCTGCTGCGCGGTCTCTGCCCCCAGTGCACTATAAACCCAGCGGTTTTAGATATTCCAATGCGCTCCTAATCATTCATTCATTCATTCATTTGCCATAATCACTTATCTTCTCAAGGGTAGCAGGGGGCGCTGGAACCTACCTAATATCTTGCAGTGTTAACAACAGTGAAAAAAGTGTGTGCATCCGCCCCGTGATTCTAATCTACTCCATGCTACAACTTCCAGTTGTAGCATGGAGTGTCATGACCAGTCATTTTCCCATAATCCTGCTAAAAAAAAACAAACCGAACCAAAAAACGTACCCTCTTGGTGGAGATAATTAAAGCTTTGAATGTGCTTTACAATATTTCGGAGGTTGTTACAACACGTTGTTTTATTCATTTTCTCTGTCTCTCTGCAAAGACTAGGAAAAAGATTGTGTTCTGTGCTATACCATCAGAAGAGCGCAGAAGTTCAGCATCCCTGCAGTAGCTCATATAACAGATTGCAACCAGCTATTCCAAAGATAGAGCGAGAATGAGAGGTTTGAAGCTCAGTTTATCATGCACGGAACAATGGCGCTAGATTGCTCCGCTCGCTCACCTCCAGCTCTGTGCTTTGGGCCCCGAGGAGCCTGTGTTGTGGGCGTCCACAGAGACGAGTCATTTCAGGGCCATGATAAGGACTCTGCTTTGGGGAAGATACTGTGCTATTGTGGCTGAATTTCAGTACAATGGGCTGGCTGAGGATCTAACACAGTAAGGGTGGCAGAGTACAGGCCACAGCCCCCCACCGCAACTCCCGTCCACCGACACAAACACCCTCTCACTTGATAGCATTGTTTGTGTTTGTCCAGCTCCGTATGTGTGTGCCTGTTATCCACAGTGGTGGAAAGTTAAAAGAACATTTATTCAAGTACTGTAGTTAAATAGTATTTTGAGGTAATTGTACTTACTTGAGTATTTTCTTTTTTAGCTACTTAATACTTACACTTGACAACATTTAGAAGGAAATATTGTACTTTTGACTTTTTCACTTCATTTATGAGTTACTGCTAAATACCAGATTTAGATTGATACAACATATAATTAAGAAATACATAAGATAAGACTTATAAGTAAAAAAAAAAATAATAAAAAATTAGCCCACCTTTATCAGCTGCATTAAAGTGAAATACACATTAATGCATCAATACAGGGCGAGGTGATATGTCTTAAAAATAATATTGCAATATTTTTAGGCTGTATTGCGATACCCAATATATATCTTGATAATGGGAAAGCTCCTCTAACTATTGTAGACTACTAAAACACAAAATTATTCAGTTAACTACAGATACAATAAATTTAAAATAAGTAGCTACTGTTATAGTCAAGCTAAATATACCAAATTTGAATAACGTACTATTATAATAAAGGTAAATAAATTCTTGTTATAATTAAAATAACTCAAGCAGAGCCACTGGTCACCAGAAATGTTAATGCTTTTTGCTTTTAACTTGAAGATTTCGGTCAACAGTTAGCTTTTAGCTGTTAGCAGGAAGTCAAGTTTTACCATGGCACCTTTAAACATTAAGATTTATTCACTGTGAGCAGGAAACAAGCTAACAGCTCTCCAGTCCATATAATTATATTGTGGGTTTTGCAGTGGTGCTCCATGGCCCTACAAATACAAAAACACACATGCAATAAGTCCCATATGGAACAAGCAATATTAAATCATATCGCCCACCCCTACATCAATAATTATAATCTCATTATTCATTATTCTACATTAGAATTTTATATTTTATGAGTACTATATATATATATATATATATATATATATATATAGTACTCAAAAAATATAATTATTTATTTATTTATTTTTTTATTTATTTATTATTATTATCTCTTTTTTCTCTTCCTTATTTATTTATTACTTTTTTTATTTTTATCTTGATTTATTTATTTTGGGTAACCAATTAACAAATCCATTCATATATTTTTTTGGGGACATCCACACTGTCATTATCACTAACCCTAATGCCCCCTTAGTGATATATGCTCTTGTTCAGTACTGTTACTGTTCATGTATGTTATTGCACTATATCACCAATAAAAAAAAATGTAGGACTTTTATTTGTACCAGAATATTTCTGCTCTGCCATATGTAGTTTTACTTAATGTTAAGACGTGAGTACTTCTGCGACTGCTGGTTATTCAGTTGAGATACATGTGAGTTGGTCAGGTTGTGGTCACACAGAGCAATTGGACTGTAATTGTCCACTGATTGAAATGTGCACCCCAGTGGGTCTGAAGTCTCATGATACTGTTGCATCAAATAGCACAAGGATTTTGTCCATACTGTGTGTGTGTGTGTGTGTGTGTGTGTGTGTGTGTGTGTGTGTGTGCATGTGCGTGTGTGTAGGACAGGGAGAGAGGGAGAAAAAGGACACTGCGTGATTGATTAGCAGTGAGTTTATCTCTCAGGCCAGCACGCTGAAGCCCTGATGCACTCACTTGCACACAAAGAGCCGCAATGCCAGCATGAAATTCACTCTTAAAAGCACCTAGACTTCCATTGTAGAAGAATAAACAGCCTTTCCGTGGTCAGGGGGAGCGGATCCTTTAATCTAGAGAGACTCGAGTGCAGGAATGATCCTTTAGATCACCATAGATGAAAGAATGAGGGAGGTCAGCCTCCCTGTAACCACCACATGGAAAAATATAAAACAGAATATATGGGTATGTATAAACAGCAGACCAGAAGGCTCTAATTTCTTGAAAAATGCATAAGGGGTTGCAGACACAGAGGCAGTGACAACCCAACACAACCAGTTCTCCATATGGTATTGGAGCCGTTTCCTCCTGCTCACAGCGCACACAGCGCTCCACTCATCTGGCTTTGGTTTATTTCTCATTTTCAGATCTAATTTGGTTTAATTCAGGCTTACATAGGTTTAATCTGCAGATGAAAAATGTGGTCTGACACTTTATTTGGCTGCCACGGATGTGCTCTGGATGGCCAAGCTTTTTAATGAAGCTTTTCGAGGGCCCAGCAGCCCTGCATTACTGACACACTCAACACTTGAGACAGATTGGGAGTCTGTAATAAGCTCTGCTGCGCTGCGCTGCTCAGGACAAAATTGATGTGTAGAGATTTCACCTTTCAACATCACTCTGGTTTGGGCTTTGGTATTAAGCACTCCACTGTGCCGGAGACGCTCCCAAAACAGGTGTTTACATCCCTTTTCCTGTTCTGTGAATGATCTGTTTACCTTAGTAGCATTTGTCATTGAAGACACCTGATAATAAATTCCATCTCAAGCCAAAGCCCGAGATTTAACACTGATTTGTGACGAATGTCAAGTGACTATTAGGAATGAATACAGTATGGTGTATGTCTTGTATGATTGTGTTTTTCTATGTAAGTGGATATCAGTTTAGGAGGCTGCCTAGTTTTGGCAGATGGAGCTACAACATGAGGCACTCATTGTCATTCAGCTGAATACGATGGATGGTTGCCGTTATCATGGCTATATTGTTCCGTTCACCTTTGGAAAATGTGAATTACATTTTCAAGTATTGTGACCAGCTTTATCAAACAGGCATATGGTTACAGACAGTGAATTACATTCGTATGTGCCTGTTTATCACCGTCTATACATGCTGGTTAGAATGATGATGAATCGCCTCAGGAAACACAGAGAGAATACAAACACACAGTCCCAACGCTTTTTTCAAGCTAGCCTCTGGTCCATTAGCCTTGACCAGACTATGTTTTCAAGACAGGGTTTCTTTCATAAGTTGTTCTAAGAGGCTGATGATAATGCAAGTTAAAGCTGAGAGACAATCTGAGCACCTCCTCATTATAACCAAAATAGATGAGACTATTTTGTTGGTATGAAACAACATCTCTCATGAGATTCAGTTGCAACATGCAACTTGGGCAAAGTTTATAGAGCTGTATATGAAAAGTTTACTCATGTTTCTAGTCTCAGGTCCTCACACAGTCACACAAAATCTTTTAATGCTCCAATCATCCGGGGGCTAAGACGTGTGCTGCTGGGTATTAATGAAGAGTTACCACAGAACGTTCAAGGAGCACATTACTGCATTTTTTGTTGTACTGCAACTGATTATGTTTATCAAGCCTCTGGTATACAGATGAAAGCCTACCTTGAATCAATGGCTGCAAACAATTCGTATTCAAGACTAGGCTTTTTATTCAGCTCTGAAGGACAAAACTCTTCTTATTCTTACAGTAAGAGAGCAGCTCTTGGACTACATGGGCACTGAGATGGCCTCAAGACTGATATTAAGGCTAAGGGATGTAGCCTTTAAAAGAATCTGTAGTATGTTCATACAGAGTTCATAGCCACATTTTAGGACCCATAAAGCTACAAGTAAGGATAATTTTCATTACAGACTCATCTGTAAATTAGGTAAGATCCTTTGTTTACATCCGCCATGACATACATGACATAAACACAGAGCACGATTTGCAGCAGATATTCAGATTTTTTTAAATGCCTCTATTCCAATAAGAAGAAACTGATTTTTTTTCATATTCAACTTAGGCTGCTACACCACAATAAGTGCAACTGACATTTTGGTTGTTTATTTGTGGCTGTATAAAGGTGCAATAAGAGGAATTGTGACTGATTTTTATTCGTTGTGACTATCGCACTACTTTGAATTGGAATTGTGATTATTTTACTCATTTATAGTGTTCTGTACTTTCATAACAATTCTACACTAAGTGCATTTGAGAACAATATCTGAAGACACATTTAAGTTTGTTTACTTTGTTATTTTGTCAAAAAAACAAATGCTGTATTAAGTGGGTTTATGGTAAGAGCCATATAAGAATATTTGTTGTTTGTTTACCTTGTTATTCTGTCAAAATAAAATGATAAACCCTTTAGGAGCTGTTTGGATGCAGATATTGTTCTTAGATTGCATTGGAGAGCTATTAAACTCTCAAGCAAATGCACCGGACTGATTTTAATAACTTTAAAGTACATAAAGAGTACATTGCGCGGCTGTATTATCCAGGTAAATACAAGTATCAGATATTTTCTCTCACAAAAATGTTTCTATGTTTTTTTTTTCATGTAAAAGTGTAGTATTTAGGGAAATATATTGGCAGAAATTGAAAATAATATTCATAACTATGATGTCATTGGCATATAATCCCTTAAAATAAGAATTATTTTTGTCTTACCATAGACTGAGCTGTTTGTATCTACATATACGGCCAGTCCTCTTCGACAGAGTCTGCCATGTCGTTTCCACAGTAGCCCGTAACGAACAAACCAAACACTGATACTTGATTGGGCTATTCACGTTTCAGCATTGGCCGTCGTCGTTTTCCTCCACTAATGGCACTAGAGAGAATTTTCTGTTCTGCAACCTCACCACTAAGTGCCACAAGACCTTTAATTAACTTGTTATCAAAATAGTTATCAAGTGATTAACAATCTAAGTTAAACAATATATGTTTAGAGATAAGTTGGACATGTGACTTCTCTTCAGTTCATCGATGATTAGATGATTCTTCCATTGTCCTTATTTTTCTTGTATGCATTTATGTTTTCCTTCTAACTCCCTCTGTTACATCAAAATGTAACAGAAAATGCAGTGAAAATCTATATATATAAATCTAATAAAAACATCAGTGCTTTATCTTGGTTTACATGACAATGTGAATGTGTTTAAATGTTACTATCCAGCACAGTGGCAGGCACAGATTTAGATTTGTGTATGGACTGCAAACCCAGTAAAATCAGCTTCAAGTGATGAAATTAGCTCTTTATTGGAAAACACTTTGAGAGCCCGAAAGCTAGCGGAACAGAAGCTAACACTAAGTGGGGTGGTGCTTTAGCTCCCTGTTGCTGCATTGCCTCTTCACGGTGTTTTTATTGTTTGGTATCCAGTGAAAAGACTTTGCCAAGTGTCGCATCTGCAGCCGAGAGAGGCACAAATTTGCTCCGTGCGTGCCTTGAGGATGCTGATGTGCTGCTGATGGCTTGTGCAACTGGCATGGTGTTCAAAGACAGCACTGGGCTTTTGAAGTCAGTGTCTAGCCCCTTTGCATCGTTTGCTGTGACTGAGAGCATCAGGGAGATACGGCCAGATCAGGAGCTGTGAGCATGACTAAACACTCGACTCTGCATCCACATACTGTACCGTCTGGATAGAGACACACAGTTTGACCTGAGATAACTGTATTCTCTCTTCAGCATCTCTGTCAAACACCTGCAGTTTTGGCTGTGGCAATGCTTTAGAGAGAGTGTGTGAATGCCTTATTAGTTTTCTCTGTCAGAGAATTACTTTTCTGGCACCAGTGCTAATGCATGCCATGTAGTCTAATACATTAGTGGGAGCCATTTGGCCCAAGGCAGTAGAATGGGGATTTTATGGCTTTTATGATCTGAGGATTTTATTATCTGGCTCACTCTGGATAATATGATGTGTGCTCTTTGATTCCCCTGACCTCAGGTTGGTGTAGTTAAATACTACTAGTTTCAGTGTTTAAATAGATTTAAGATATGGATCCAATTTCTGAATTGACACTAGCCAAAGTTATTTTCCTAAATGTTTAACTTTTAGCGCTTTATCTGCGGTAGGAAAAGCAGTTTTGATTAAGCGCTCCCGCTGCCCAAGATAAAGAGAAGTTTATCGCAAGCAGGGAAATGCTACAGTATTTTTAATGTTTATCTGAATGGTTTTGATTGAGCTCTTGCCTTCTGAGAGAAATCCTCTCTGCACAAATGGGGATTAAGCCTATCATCTCTCTATCTTGTCCAAAGACCAAGGTGTTGCTATACTCCTGGTAATTGCAGAATGATCACCTTATTCTCTGATGTGAGGTGACTTTGAGTCCTCTTTTCTGAGGCGGATGAATATTTAATGTTCTGATAATGCTCTGTCCCTACTTAGAACGAAAAGAATAAATAAAGTGCACTCATATGATTGATTAAATCTCTCTCTCAGAAATAAGTAAATAATTTAAAAGCTGTTTGTGATTGCAGAGTACTTAAATAAAGATTTGAGTGTAATTGCTATGGCTGTTATTGGGGATTTCAGAGAACAAGAAAATAAAACCATAAGACATATCAGGTATGCATAATTTATCTTTATGCATAATACAGATCACTGCTACTTGTTTAAGACTTCGTAACACAGCTTTTTTTTCATGCTGAGAAAGACCTCGATGTTTTATTGTTAAAGACTGATATCTCCTCCACATCCAGGTGCTCTTGTACACATGCAGTGAGCCACCAATAAATATAGCCCACTGCACTCTAACACATGGACGCTGAGATACGATGCCCTCTGAGTTCAGCTCTCTCCGTTCGTGCAGATACTGTAGTCCCACCTCCATGCTTACTGTGCTGGAACAAGCTATCTTAATGACATGCTAATTGATTTAGTGTAGCAGAGATAGCGGTAGGCTGGCACACCGTGATAAAGCGAGAGTGGGTCGAGCTATTGGTTCAGAAGAGGACAGGCGTCTCATCAAACTCTGACTAGCTCATTCACTCCCATTTTGAGCACAATTTTACACTGCGGTATTCATGCTGAATCATGGACACCTTTACTTTGGAGGTGTTTGGTGAGTGTGTGTGTGTTCAGACCATTTAGTGTATGGTCTTGTAAGTACAGCACATGACTCAGTGAGCTCCTTTTTAAGACTGCTGCAAGTTCAGACAACACACACACAACAGGATGCTCATCACAGCCATTAATTATGTCGTCTATCTATGGCCTGCAGAAAAAGATAGTGGTTGAAAAAACATTATGACCACTCCACTGTCCTCTCACTCACTTGTGCTGATATTAAGCCATAAAGTCTGGGACACACAATAACCTTGGTTAGCATTGTCAGTGTAATGAACTTCTTATTGATGTGCACAGCAAAAGAAAAACATGCTCAGTTGTTTGTGAAGTGAATATGTGCAGGTAAAGGAGCTATTTACAACATTCAGAGCATTAATATAGCAGCAAACCACTGTTTGCTATGTAAACGTATAGTGGAGTAATGTCGTCTTGAACAGACAATAAAGTCATGCTCCCTCTGTGTGTGTTGTAGTCTGAGCTTCTCTGTTTGTTGTTTTGGTAGATGGTCCTGCAGTGCATGAGTGTGAGTCGCTGTGTGTGTATGCCACTGGCACACAGTTAGCAGTGATGTATGTAGCACCCCCCCTTCTGGTTTCCCCCATGTTAACATGTTAGTTCAGTCAGCATTGTTGCTGTTTTTCAGGGCTGGTAACACCATAAGCTGCTAACCACCAGCTCAGCCAACTCTATGTTGAGAATTGCCTTCACTGAATCCTTGTCTCATGTTGAGTATATTAAAGTTTAGCCATTTACACTTAAGAAACAACTAAATATTTATGCACCTAAAAGTAGGCTGCAAATCTTGATATATTTATAGAGTGGTAACAATACATCCTGGGTATTCTGCTAGGAGAGAGCGTGTTACTGCAACCCACCCAAACTCTCTTAACACTTTATTTTATTTTTATTTTTTATTTTTTTAAACAGGCATATTTTTTTTCACAGCTTTCACCTCATCTGCTAATTACTCATTTCTGTGGATGAAACATATGCACAGTTGTTTAGCTTTGGTCGTGTCCCTGTCCCAGCAAATCCCTCTTTTTTCATTACGCACACATCTGTAAGATGTATTGAATTTTTTATTTACACCTGAACTACTCATTATATTTGCATTATTCATCCCATTTGCACAATAATCATTCACTGCATAATAGAAATGATCACGCACTCCCCATTACTTGAAGTTAATGCTCTATACTTGAAGTTTAAACTGTAATTTTATTATTTTTATTTAGTACTTACCTACTTTTTTTCCCTATTCTTTTGTTTGTGTACTTGCATCTTTACAACGGGCGTCAGGGAGAAACGGCATTTCAGTCCATCTACTGCTTGTACATATGGCAGAATTGACAGTAAAGTTAACTTTGACTTATTATTGTTTTAACAGTTTAAAATATTTTGCCACTTAGCAGGGCTAAAGTATTCAATGTAATAGGCAAATTGATATACAGTGAAAATAGTCATTTTTTTTGTTTAAACTTATGATTATGAAATAAATATTGATTGCACAGTGTAATAGCTGTAGAATAATGACACCATCTGCATTTATATTGTCCTCTGTAAGCCTCACTTTCACTTTGCAGTTCTCTCTGCCTCATGGTATGATCTCTTGGGAAAATGAAGCTTAATTTAAAGCACAAAAAAAGTGCGTCAAACATTATGCAACCAAACCAGGAAGAGAATAGTGCTTGTTGTTTTTTATGGTAGCTATGAGTAGCGATTCCCTGTTACCATGAGTATCATCAGTGTAAGTTCTTTGCAGTTACTATCCAAAGCAGCGGAAATGGCAGACGGTGTATCAACTGAAGTAACTGTGTAAATTACCCAGAAAAAGAAAAAGAAAAGAAACCTTTTTGCAAGGCTCTTAGGAAAACTGAAAAGTCGAAAAGTTTTCCTTTTTTTTAATGTGCGGGTTTGTTACCAGCCATAGATGGTTGTTGTTTGTTGTCAGATTCTCGCTTTTTCTTGTCTCCCAACTAGTGTATTATTTTCTCCAAACAAAAGCTTTGCTTTGTATCTGCTAAATAAACAAGAGCTTTCAACAAAGTTCCTTAAAAGTTATATCTAAAAAGTTCCAAGTAGAAATATCTCAAAAATAAAGGTGAGGATTGGTTGCATTGACCATTTGGGCATCATATGTGGCAATGTACTGTAACTTAATGAAAAGCAATACCTAAGCAGCACAAAAATGCTTCACCTTCTTGCTCAAAATGTTGTTTCTGCATGAGGTCACCACTCATGCAGCAGCAGCCTCTCTCACAGTTCACAGTTGGTCATTAACGGCCACCTCATCAACAAACTTGCTTACAGTGTGAATATTGGGCTGCGGTGCCGCAGGCAGCGTGTCTGTTTGTGTATGGAGAGCACATATGCAGGACTTCCCGGTGCTACCGATGTTGAAGGGTTGATTCTCGGTTCAGGGAGGAGGGGTGGGGACCACCGCAGTGATTACTTTAGCTGTTGCCGTGTGATTGCACAGTCTCTGGCATGTGATTAGGGGGAATGGGCCGTATCTCTCACCATCTCAAAGGGGGATCAAATCAGCCTCAAAGCCTGGCTTCGGGCGGTGGTGCATTTGAAAGTCAATGTTTTATTTCTAAGCATAAATTACTTGATCAGGGCACTTTTTTGCCCAAGGTTGTATTCAGAAGTAAGGGTTGCCACAGTTAGAGGGGCTCTAGTATTTGCATATGTCATGTCACACATGTCCCCATCAAATTGATTTTTTATTTCTGCACGAATTTTAAAAATTAGCTGGAATTAATGACATGCAAACGTTTTCCGTCTGTTATTAGTTAGTCACTTGCCTCTCCCTAATTATATGATTGGATGTGCCATACAAGTGCAAGTCCATATAAATCTTTCCTCTGTTTATCTACATTGAACCATATAATAAGCTATTAAACTTTGTCTCTGCACAAACCGGCAGTTTACTGAGAGTAAAGAGATGTGGAGATGGAGATGCTCATATTTCTAGTGATGTCCATTTGATTCAGTGAACCATAAATGGGTGTAAATGCTCTTCAAAGTTGTGTTAAAGGTTGAGGCTGTGGTTCAGTTCGAGTCATGCTGAGTTCTGAAGAGCTAATCCCCCATGCAGTTTGCCTTTTCTAAGGGAGCTTTCTTTTGAGCTGCAGGAAGAGAGATGTTGAAAGCTGTGGGTCAGTGTGCGTCTTTACCAGGTGACATTATGGCCAAATGTAAGCAACACTGTCACTCGCAGCCTCCGCCTTACCACCTCAGCATCTAGCAAGCCTTTAGATTATGTCATTGTTTGACTGTTACCGTTACTGACGAATGATTTCCACAGTGCTGATTGACAAGAGCGTCTATCTCTGTGGGACACAGCTCGCACGGCTGGCACAGTAGGAAAGGTACATGTTGTAACTCAACAGGGCTTCAGAGATAAGGTTGGCCACTGAGGGCTGGCTACATGGTAGAGGAGGGTGATGGATAAAACTGAAAGCACTCGCTGTGCAGCAGCACCCCCAGAAATGTTTCATAGGGTTGGGCAGATGGGGCTAGTGAAAATCTTGGGGTGGCACCAGAACCAAAAGCCTTAACTGAATTTCATTCATCATTCATGCTGTTAAAATATGTACTGTAGGCAAGATGAAAACTGTGTTGATATGGAAAGTTAAGGAATAACATGCTTATATACTTTGGTGTCTTATTTTACAGTTAATATTACTCATTATCTATTACAGCATTGTTGTGAGACATTTTAAGTCTCACAAAAATGCTGTTGTAATGTCTTATGTATTTAAATATATATCCTGGTTTTCCTTTTCCTTAAAGAAGTATATCACCGATATAAAGAGGCATTCACATAAACTGAGGTGAGATATATGCTACTCAGTAACAGACTCTTGGTTTGTATTTGATCAGTGCTGCTTAGTTTTCTTATGTGATGTGTTTATTAGGCCTCCGTTTTCACTCTTCAGTAAGCAGCGTGGCACCCACTTCCTGTTCAAAAAGTCTCACCATTGTGGGGAAACAAGGCTTAAAAATAAGTTTCGGAAAACATTTTAGGTTAGAAATAGGCAGTGCGGTAACATAATCTTGATGCCAGTTGTTCCCTAAACAAAATTTAGCCAAACTTGGAGCATTATTTAGCCCCCTTCCCAGCAAACCATGCTTTAATTGTTGGTACCAATTGATGCCTTAGTTTGTCTTGTTTCACAAGATACCACTACCTTTGTGTAGCTTCATTAACTCATTTCAAATGCAACCTCTCAAAGACAGTAATATTGGCCTCCAAAACTTTTGCCGCGGAGGCTCCCTCTGGCCCCCTCTTGGGTGCACTACTGTTGCTGTGTGAAGGCTAGAATTCAGATAGTAGATGCTTTAGTGCTCTACTTACTATTATCATTGTCTGACAGGATAAATGTAATTGAAAAAAGAAAACACATCCTCACAGCCCGACTCCTGGTATCAACTGCTGTATGAAAAGTTTTTAGACCCTTTTTCATCTCTGCGAATTGTAATATTATCTGAACAGGTTGGTGAAGCAGTAGGCAGGAGTGACAAGGCCTAGAGACAACCGAGTGTGTTTTCGCCGCATTACTATGCAAATGCAAAAATAAATAAGCAAAGCGGCTTACTTTTTCTGATGTTTATAACGGCTGTGTATGTTAACAATGCGACCCAAGCTTGAACCTTCGTCAGAGCTGTCTCCTCTCTGCCTTGTGCGATGTTTCCGGACCAGACATTATCTGCTGGCCCGCTGTATCCCCAGGCTGTCCGAAGTAATCAAAGGAGGGAAGCATTAATTGCTCGACCCTGGCAGGAAGCCAGGTGGTCTGGCACGGGTCATCACCTGCCCGGGGAAAGGTCGCCTCTCATCCTCTCATGCACCATCCTCCTTCTCCTTTCTTTCCCTTCACCTTCTGCCACAACCGAGCAACAAGAAGTTACAGCACCTTTCTCTCGAGGGGTGCTGCAAAGTCACCCCAGCCAAATGCCCATCTTATTTTCCAAGCAGCAATGCGTCGTAACCTAAAAGAGTAATAACATTCCATTTGAAATAATAGCTGGAATTGGAATTGGACCCGCCCGCTTTCCATAAACCTATTTCAGACAATGGTCCCATTCCTATTACACAATGTCTGTCTCTATACCGCAGCATAAACATCTTAGAAGGTGCTGTTCCAGGAAGGGCAGGGGTTTGTCTGACTTATGGCTGATACATTCATCAAGCTTGTGCCAAGCCAATATCACACTGTCAGAAGGGAGCATGTGGCATTCTATCACCATGAGAGGCTGTGACAGAACAAGTCCTTTTCCATTACGCTCTCTCAGGGCAATCTCTGATATTGCCTCTCAGCTCCTCCGTAATGCTGTTTATTTCAGTTGTTTGCACTGGTGGATTCCATATTGCTGGGTATCCCTCTCTGGACCTTCATCAGTGTGAAGCTAACTGAATTTCAGCATTACTGTGTCAGTAATGTATTGAAGAGTGTGGAGCTGCTCCTTTCAGTTTTCTAAATGACTGTGGGCCACGTTGCGAATTTATTGCCAAACCTGTATTTCAGTGTGAAATATTTTAATGGGGCGATAAACTGTATTTCAGTTTCAAATCGATAAACAGGCAAAACATCAATCTCACACTCACCTGCGTTCTTGTTACAGACAGACTGAAGTGCAGGGCTCAAGGTTCTTCGATCTGTAACTGCCTAAATTCCTCTTTCCCATTTACTAGGCTGACAAACGCTTCTTCCTCCTTATCCCAGACATATTAAAGGGAGCCGTTGATGCACCCAGACTTTCCTATCACTCTGTATGCCCTGTGTTTCCTATTTTTTATTCAGTGGAGGACGTTAAGAAGCTGTCGCCCTGCAGAGTAGTCTCTAGTAACCTCCTGTGTTCTCCTCGCCTGGAGCACTGAATTACTATTTACGTGCTGAACTTTGACAGTACACCAGAGTCTGTCCCTGCTCAACCAGCATAGCTAAAGCAGTGTTCCTATGAAGTTGTACTTGTCTGCTGCTTTTATGATTTCCTCTTGGGTGAGCAGAAGCCGGACTAGAGTGGACTGGGGAAGAGCGAAGTGTATGAAAACTGTATGCTTATGAGAAGCTGTGGCTTGCAGAAACTGCATGATGTAGTCAAAATATATCTATTTTTCATGCGAACTTTCTCCCTTTTTCTAAGCTTCAACAATCTTTAAATCTGGTGTCCAGTCCCTGCTTGTTTCTTCAACTGACACAAATCAATGGGATTTGTGGCTATTTTTTAATCACTGTTAACAGTCTCTCCTGAGTGCTGAAATGAAAATGTACCCCTTTCATGAAGTCATCGGATTAGATTTGTCCACAGTTATGGGATAAAGAGCACTCTCACTGTGTAATGTGAACACCACAGATAGAGTTTTTCATAAAAGCTTTGATGGACATCAAATCTAATCTGAAGGATACAGAGCCAAAGTATTCTGGCAAATCTGGTACGATTTTCTGCCTTTGATGCGCAGTAATTCAGCCTTCTCATCTGGAGAGGGCAAACCTCAAACTGAGCAGACAAGATTTTCTCAGAGAATGAGGTTACACTGCAGACATTCGTTCTCCAATGGGAACTATTGATTATTTCACATGTCTGTCTGGCTGTGGGATTTTTCACCACTTTCATGCCCGACTTTTCTGTCAGATATTTGTCCTTACTCGTAAAAGCAAGAAAGTTCATGTTGTAAGCTGAAAGTCGATTGGCTTTTTTTTTCTTCGTTGCTTAGGGCCATAATGAAATATGGCTGTATTTTTATCCAACTGTCTCATAAAGTTTGGAAATGTCACAAAAAATAAAATGCAAATGAGACGAATTCCCCTCCGCTGCGTTAAAGAGAATAAAAGGGCCCTTTAAATATGTGAAATCACAACCTTTGTGAAAATGGCAGCCTTTGAAGAAAATATATTCTATTAATTGCATTGGGGAATCTTTAATGATGCTTGAATGTGTGTTCATTTACATACGTCCCATCAGAATTCCTAAAGACCCTTTCTATCTATTGTGCGTTGTGATTTTATATTTAATTATGTCAAACTATAAATAATACTTCTTAAAAAGCTGTGTTTTGAAGAATCCAAAGGATTTTTCCGCACTTTTTAAAAAGCAGTCAAAGGAGTGAGGTAGAAAATCACGTATTCTGTGATCATTGTTGTGCTGTAAATTGTTGGCTTGTTAGGAGACAGGATTGTACTGCACTGCGGGCTTTGAATAACAAGCTTTTGATAAAGGAGGTTCATCATGACAAACAAAGGCGGTTGAAATAAATGGACTCCACTGAGCCAAATGGGATAATGAGTTATCTTGGATATAGTGATAATCATACTGATACTGAGCACGGAAATTATTAATTCATTGGAAGTGCCTGTAGTACCCGCAATCAGCAGGTAAAAAGCTATTGTCAAGCTGGTATGCTAATACAATAGTTACCAATGCTGCATTGCAATGTGACTGATATCAATGCAGAGACGTGTAATCAGCCATATGCCCATGTCTAATATTGTTATTGAAGTGTAGTGAAGATCCCTGTCAACACCTGTGCTGTTGTTTGTGAGCATCTCACTCTAATGGCCTCTTAATGCACACTTATGAAATACTGTATGAGGTTTAGCTGATGTTGGCTTCTGGCAGGAAGGCTGAATGCAGCCTGTGCTGTATTTCAATGCATAACAATTATTAAATATGCTGTCAGCCTGGCTCTCACGCTCCCAGCCAGGCTCTTGGTCTGAGATGTTGTCCTGTATATCATAAAACAAGACAGGATGTAATGAAGATCGACAGACTGTCTGAGCCATGACCTTCATAACACACAGAGTACACTTGAGCTCTGCTTCCCTCTCCAAACACTGTGTTTAGAGGAGCTCCTCTCTCCATCTCTGACACATCCTCTTTGCGTCTAGTATCCCTCAGATGTTTTCGTAGCGCGCTGTTTATGTAACACTGGCTCCAGACTGCGGAGAAACAATTTGCACAAGCCTTGTTTAAAAAAAACAAACTACAATGCAAAATAATTACCCACTTTGTGTCTGCCGCTGTCATGGCAAACTGAATGACATTAAAGCATGAGCACTGGGTAGCTTCAGCATAGGGACTTTTCATCCACATCTGACAGACGGATTGAGAGAGATCTCTAGAAGGCTTTGAGCTTTTTTTTGCCCGTTTGAGGTCTCTCAACACGACCTGATGAGACCCCATTTATTCTGTCTGCCTTCATCAGCCAGTCAGAGGTTGGACCATGACCAAATTCATCCTGTCACATCATCACCTTGACTTTAGACATGCTATTGTCTATGTGGTGCTGACAGAGAGCTCAGCGGCAGTTCGTGGTCTGGCGTTAGCAGGGAGATGATTTCTTAATGGAGCTAACAAAGACATCTTTCAAGGTTAAGCATGGCCTGTCCCTGCATGTACAATATGTGCCTGTATATGTGGTGTTTATGTGCAGTGCAGCAGGGCGCTGCAATAAATGGCATTTATCGATCTCCATTTGCAATAGGAGTCGATTCTAAATTGGCTCCAGCTAGCGTAGCGTCAATTTGAGCCATACAAACAAATAGTTTTTTTTTCCTCTAGTTGCATGCTGGGCCTTGTATTGTAGGCCTGAGAGGGCTGCATCATCTGACAGCTTTGTGGTTTCTCCTGACAGAGCAGACTTATTTATGTCTCTCATCCTGTGTGCAGCCTCTCTGAAGGCCCATGCACCAAACCACAGAGACTGCACTGTTCTTGACAGGGTATCACACTACAAAGCCCTCACACTCATTTTTGACTGGCAGCAGCCAACCTCCAATTTCCCTGTTTCTGCCGCCATGAAATCTGGCTCTTAGCAGGTTCTTGACATGTTTGATGTAGGGGTTTTATGGTTTATTATGAGTCTGCAACTAGTGGGGACTAATGTTTCAGTCTGTGCCCTTGAATTTAGTAACGGCATTTTGGATCAGCAGGGGATACGTCTCTTTGATTTGACTTTGAAAACATGCTTTTTAATTTTTTTGTCTAATATTGACTTTACAGCAGAGAGAAAACAGCAACAGTAACATTGCAATTCAGTGACCAGAGTATTTTATGTTTGTAGATATAGTAAGTATTGGCTGATACGGGTATCAAAGTCTAATATTTCAGGCAAAACACAGGTTTCGTTAAAACAGTTTCACAGTCCACTAATAATGGTCTCACAAAAGGGCTCTAAGATGACACACTGAATGACTTAAGAGTAATAAAATTCGTATCACAGTCATACTTCAGTCGACCATTCATCTCTGGGTTGCAATTCCAGGAGGGGTTTGAGGAGAAAATTAAAAAGAAAATTAAAAGAATTTCAATTAAGTGATTTGCTGAATTGGAGGGAAAATGGCAGTGATGTGGAAAAGGCTTTTAATCTTGGTGAGCCACCTCTTGTTCCATTAAGCTCATATCCCCTGCTTATCTCACTAATCATTCCTCCCAATGCCAGCAGTCTTGGCGATTTTTAATGAACCCATTATGTCCTGATTCAGTCCACCAGGACTGGCAGGCACACCATACGCTCATGAAGTGGGCTGGAAACAATCAAAGTACAATCAGGCCCTGGTGATGATGCTCCGGCCCAGTTAAAGACGGAGAAAAATTGCTCACAAGGTCCCCAATGTGTTTTTTGGGGGGTCAAAAAGCCTGCAGCCATGACCGAAAAATAAATACTGTGTTCAGAAAACACTGTAGAGTTTCTCTGCCTGCGAGAGGAAGCATGGCCTCAGAGTCGTCTGTGTCAAGCTGTTTGCATCATTACAGTGTCGTAACTGGAGGATTGTCAGTCCTAGAGAGGGTGAGTGAAACAGACATAACTGTAAGACAGTAGTTCAGAAGCACAAAGAGAAGCAAACTGTTGTCTACGGTGCACAACTGCCCTTTACTGTGTCATAATAGTGTAGTGTGTTGTATAGATATTACCGGAACAGCAGTAAATAATGATGACATCTGACACACCGCCCTCTTTCCAGTGCATTTTCAGCATCTCCACCTCTGTGCACGTTCTGCTCTCCGGCTCTGATGTGGAGCTCTGAGCTGCTGTGTGGGCTAGCACACTTCAGCCTCACCGCCCGCAGTAAAAAGCTAAATACATTCTTTATTTTATTCATGTAGTTCTTGTCTCACCAGACATTCTGTTTGTGAGTTTTTCTTTGTGGTTTTGGATGTGAATTCAACATGTTTAATGCCTTCCTGATATCAAGAGATAAGTATGGCAAACTTCAAAAGGCTTTAGATGAAGCATGCTGTCTCGCCAGCACGAGCTAGAACACACATGCGCTCCTTTTTGGTTTTAGGGCTCAATAATTAAGGAGGTGCTTTAAGAAAATAAAGGCTGTGTTTTATTCAGGTCACACAGGAAAAGATAAAGCAGTCCGTGTGATGACTCAAAGCAGTTGTTCTCACCTCATGAACCCTCAGCAGCTATTTTAATAACTGGCTGTGTAGCTGCATACACAATATAGAGCCCCTCTTACATATTTATGTATGATGAATTAGATGTCTTAAATTGTATATGTGTGTGTGCTTTTGCTAGAATCATGAACTATAGTAGACTGAAAGAAGACATTCTAACTATTGTTCCATTTTAATTTATAAAGTAATAAATAATAGATGACAAAAAATGCATTTAATAATGAGATTCTGTTCAAGGATGTTAAAACAAAATGTAATTGGCTTTCTTTTTATTTATTTTCTGGTCTCTCTGGTCATCTAAGTCTCCAATATTCATTAGTGATGGTTAAATTTGTTCTGTAGCATCTCACTATTTTGAGGATTTTAAGACAATTCTGTCTGAGTAGATGGAAACAAAAGATACAAATTTGCATTTACACTGAGTTAAAGGAGTAGTAGATGGATGTACTACATTGGCAATGGTATCAATAATTTTGGGGAGCAGTTGGAAGACATATGAAGTGTTTTGGGTGCAAAACATGCATTAAAACATTCAAAGACTCTAAAAAGCACATATTTTACCCTCAACCTTTTTGAGTTGCGGTGCCACCTTTTTGACATGATTACCCTTTTTCCTCCTGGGTAAAATGACTTGCATTTTATGGGAGAATGTATTTGTAGAAACTGATCTCTGATCATCTGCATTTGACAAGGCCATTAAATTGCTACAAATGTTCCAGCATGCAATGCAATGGAGTCGTTATTTGCTGTGCCACATATTGAGATTAATATGGTTTTGGAGCTGTGATAAGAAGTGGTGCTGTGCCTTTTGTCATTATCCACGCTTCCCAATCGATTCTCCACTATCCCATCCAATCGGGTAACTTGACTTTTATTCATAATTAAAGCTATCTAGATGCAAATCAGGGAACGTAAGAGGGTATATTGTGCTATATGCGTATCAAGTCATACTATCTAAGGATGCTTTTAATTTTTGCTGCCAAGTAATAAAACGTATACACACATACAGTCAAAGTCCATTATGTAATTGTCAAGAGATCAAACAATCATAGTGCTGATTAAGACTTAATGTAAATTGCAAATGTTAATGCGATCGTGTTTATGTTAATGTTGTATTTTTTTGCCCATTTCCATGTTAAATAGTTTTCATTTAAATATTATATCCGTCATTTTCTAGGTGTTTCTAGGGGTTTTCCTGTTTATCGACCCACAGCTCTGTAGCGGTAAACATTATCAGTGTGAAGTATGTTTTTTTTCTCTCTCATGTGTCTCGTAATGACAGTTAATGACTGTAAGTGTATCTCCAGCGGCAAAAAGCTGTGAATTGAAATTTAATTGAATTTCCGATTCAGAAACTTTTTTTTTTAAATCAAGGGGTGCAACATCTGCCTACCCAAACAAAACGTACAATACGTGCTGTTTCTTTCAGAGGAAAGTCCTCTAAATACAGCATTGATAACTAGAGGCTCTGAGGTCACCATTTATGTTTAGTATTTGCATATTTTCCACATGCTTTTAAATGTAAGAATTTTAAACTGTCAACATGTAACATTAGCTCTAGCCATCTTATAAACAACTACTCAAATACAGGTGTATATTTGAACAATGATATATTCACAGTATTTTGTTGTTGCCAGGCTGGCAAGGCATCAGCTTTTTGTTGCCAAAACCAGCCATTTTCATTACCTTATATTTCTAGTACTTAAGATACTATGCAGTTCTACATTTACCTTGCCATTGTCTCTAAATCTAATGCCTCTGCACAAAGTCAATGCACCAACACATTTGCAGCATTGTATTTTGTAATTTTTAATTAATTAATTTATTTATTTATTTAAGAAGGCCCAGTTTACATTAATCCACAAATGAAAATACATCCAAGTTAGCTGAGGAGATAGATTTTCTTGGTAGTCCCCTGCCTGGTGTTCATAAGCGTCCTAAAATACTACTTCTACTACTAATAATAATAATAAAACCAAACATACAGCAATGTTGAAATATTACTTACATAATAAATATTAACAATTAACTTGTTTTTTTAGTGCAAATTTTGCTGTTCGTCAACACATTCTCACTCTCAACTCATCTAATACTGATGCTTGGTCAGTGGCCCTACACATCAAATTATGACCCCTCATGCATCAGTTTTGGACATTTAGGGATGGCGTGCCAAAATTCCATAGTTTTATATATATAGTATCACATACTACACATACCAGCACATTATGGGGTAAATAAAATAACTTAATCAACTTTTGGTTTCACACAAACAGCGGGCCCTTCGTTGAAATTTACTCTTTTTTTTTTTTGACAAAAGGCATGAAACACCACTGGCAACCATTACATATCGTATGAGTAAACATGATGACATGGAGATGATTTCGATTTTTTGAAAGGCAAAGAATGTTTTCTTGCTGGCAGTAGAGCTTACTTGTTTTGTTTAGAGATGCAAGATTGTGCAGTGAAGAATGAACAAAACTCACCAAGCAGCCAAGTGTGATTGGCAAGTAAGAACCGCACGTGCAAAATCATGCAGTTGTGTCAGTCGCGAGTGTGATTGATTATTTTGACAAGTGCATCTATTTCTTACTGTTTCACACCGAGAATGTTCTGCCTGCTTAATGGACAACAAGACACTTGCCATGCTACATGTTCCAGCTTTGAGACACCAGCTCCATGTCAATGTATTCTTCCTCACATGAAAACAGGCTTTACGCCTTTTCAGTTACGTTCCACTTTGTAAAGCCACAGCCTTGTTTTCATCCTCGACATCAGTAATAAACTGTGTGTTTTGACCAGCATGTTGATGGTAGACTGTTGTGCCAGCACTCACATCACAGAAATGTTACGAGGCTACTTAGAATGTTTTAAATTTTAAATATGATACTTTCACATTTTAATGTGAAAGCTTATCTTGTAATGAAGAGAAAAGTAATTGATTTTCTTGCTCGTGATCTCATAATGCAGTCAAGGGAAAAGTAACCTGGAACCTCTGAAACCTCTGCAGTGTTCACAGTCCAATATAGTCGCTAGTGTTACCTGAATATGAAAGTTTATTGTATGATCTGTATCTTCCCCAGTGTGTGTGTGTGTGTGTGTGTGCAGCTTTTATATTTTTTATTATTTGTGTGTCTGCCTTATCAAGTGTTTACTGTCTGCTTTATCCATATTAATTTTTGGTAGCTGTTATTGCAGCTCATTTGAGATTGTGGCAGGAGAAAAGGTGTAGGAGGCGATGTATGTGTGTCTGTGTGTGTGTGTGTGTGTAGCTCTAATATTAAGCTCTACAACACACACATCATTAGAAGCATCTAAATAGCACAACATGAGTGCAGAAAAGACAGTCATTATGCGTGACATACGAGTGGATTAATGAGTCATTTTTCCTTGCTGTTGTGGTATTGTAATTGTAGTGCCGGTCTGAAATCTGTCCTTTGTCGAAAGTCTTCTCATATGTGTGACAGCCCCTGCCTAGTCTGCCCGTGTGTGTGTGTCACTTACTCTGTTTTCCCCTGTTGTCTTAAAGGTGCCACTGATTGCAGTGTCCAGCCAGATCTGAAGCAGCATAGGATAATTAAGTCCCAGCTAGAAGCATAGCTCTCTCTTTTCCCTGTTGACACATGCAACCCTTTTTTCTTTTGTTTGGGTTATGTTTATATATTTACTTCACAATACCTTACACCACATTTACACTGCAGATGCCATCCACTAACACGCCTCACAGTTGAATTTACCTTTCAATTTATTTTCTTTACTCCGGTAAATCACTTAAATTTGTTGGCATTTGCGTGTCCTTTTCCTGATTTTGTCGCCAGTGGTGCGGAACGTGGCCTCCTTAACACAATTGCTGTTCCCCTCCGCAGTCGCCCGCCCCTGGCGAAAGTAATTGGAGGCTGTTATTACCGTCTTTAAGAGACTGAGGCATGCTCACTCTATAAGCTGGAACAAAGGTAGCATCTTTTGAAAGTAGACCATCTAAGGCATCTTTTGGTACCAACTAGGGATGAGTGAGTACATAATTATCTGTACTTTTATCAGTACAACCAACTAAATTATCTGTGCCCGTATCTGAACTCGTAGTGGGTGTGGCTTGAAGTAGAAAGGGGTGGGACCGAACCAGTAGTCGTTATTTTAAACCAAATGTTGTTATGGTTTGATCAAGAGTTGCAATATTTCCATTATTTATTAGAAAACTACTTACAGAACAATCTCAGGATTAAGAGTAAAGGATTTAACACCGATAGCCAAATGAGCAATTTTCTTCATCAGGATTGCGGATATTAATATTTTACACAGATGATACTCGTCAACAGTAAATTATAGGTTCAGGATATTCATATTATCCAATCACTTGGCTCAACCCCAGTGCCAGCCATGTTGGCATAAGTTGTCAGGAAGGGGGCTAAATAATTCTCCAAAGTTAGGCTGAATTTTTGCAAGGGGACCAACTGGTATGGCGATTTTCAAAAGGGTCCTTTGAGCTCTCATTTTAAGATATCTGACTAAAAATGGGTACCCATGAGTCTTCCTTAAACTCAAGAAGGCTTGTTCCAAGTAAATGTTTTGCTCCTTACAATAAGTGTACAACCTAAGGCACACATTGTTACCAACCATGATGGCATGACTTTCTTGGAAGAGGGCTAAATAGCATTTCAAAGTATGGTTAAAGCTTGACCAAATTTTAGCAAATGAACAACTAGCACGGACATTTTTAAAGGGTCCCTTGAACTCTCATCACAAGATATCTGAATGAAATTGGGCTCTACCCACAAGTCTCCCCTAAACATGGGAAAGAAATGTTTTTGGGAAACAAATGGAAATTGGAAACAAATGTTTTGTTCCTTCAAGTCAGTGTACTCCTTTAAAATAAATCTTTATATTTGTCTTTTTAAGGAAAGGGATAACCAGCCTATTTACTAACCTATTTACAGCATAAACAAATTTCTTAAATTCAGTCATGGCTTTTGATTTTTGTGTGCCACCCCACAATTTCAATGGCCCCATCTGGCCACCTCTAGAAAAAAATTCTGTGGTCGTCACTGTTTATAGTGGTCGAGTTGACAGGGTAATAACTAAATGTGCTCCAGCAGGAAGCAAATGCAGTGCCCCTCATTTATTCATTTTAAAGAAACTGTGTGTGCTTGTTACAGCTTGACTCCTGTCCACACCACATCAGCGTTTCCCCACCCTGCAAAGCTAGTGTGAAGAAATGTTTTAAGAGGTTTCTGACCTGAGATGAATTGCTATGAGGGCCTGAATTAACAAGGCAGAGGTTAATGTTATTGTAATTATCAGTGTGGCGTCTTATGAGAGATGATTTCCTCATCACTGAAGAGCCTGTGTGATCACATCTAATGCATTGGATCAATAATTAGATTCAAACGCTACCTTTTTCATACTTTGTTAATACCAGTGCCACCCAGTTTGTTATTGCTATGCCTATTTCAGGGGGTCAAAAATGTTAGCGCCCAGCTAAATGGGGATTGAGTAATGACAGACACATAAACACAGACGTGCACGCGGAAGCGGCGTGCTTACTTAACAGCGTCCCTGCAGCTTGTTGAGTCACACGTAATTATCATGCATGGTTTGTCTCATCAGGCCAAGGTGTCGAGGTGTGAAAATGGCCTTTGGTGAGTCACAGCAGAGAGGCTGAGACTTCCCATTTGCCCCAGGGGAGATGGAGAGGAACTAGAATTACTGTCCAACACAATACATCATCTTGTTATGTTTACCCATCACCTACAACCAGTGTGTATGTTTTTGGGACATGCCAGACCCACACTGAGAAGTATAATGGGATATTCTTGGACATATCTGCCACCGCAAAAAAATTATGTCAAGGAGTTCTTTTAAAGGTAGCTGTACGAGATGGAATTACACCTTGATATTTATTTGACAGTCTTTGGCCAAGCCAATCTTTTTTGTAGCGGGAACAATACTAGTGGTACACATATATCAGTCTCGGGATGGGAGTGTGACTGGCCCCTCTGGCACTGCTCTCTCCGCCGCTGACTACAGCCAGATGGGCACTATGCGTTCGTCAGAGTTTGTGTGTCAGAGCAGTGCTGTCAGGGAAACCAACCCTGACTGGATGGCTCGGGGTGTGTTTGCCGCAGATGCCCTGACTGGTGCGTCCATCATCGCCTCCTCTCCTCATAGGGCAACTTAAAATGCAGAGTCTGCAGAAAAAAAGCCCCGCTGTGATCCAGATCAGCAGACAGAAGCAGCTGTGATGAATGAGGCCTGGGGGCTCAGACCTCAGTAGTGACCGAGACCAGAGACGTTGCTCTGGACCTGCTGCTGGGATTCTGGGACTAGCCTAAAAATGTGTGGTTGTGTGTGTGTGTGTGTCTGTGTGTGTGTGTGTGTGTGTGCATACGTGTGCCTGTATGTGTGTTCATAAATTCAAATCAGAATGTCACTTATGTCTGATGGAGTGTCAGAGAGTGTGTGGTAATGTTTGCTATTAGACCAACAATCCTATTAAAAGGCGTCTCACCGAGCATCTATCAATACAGCTCAGAGCTGTTATTGGGAAGCAAAATTTATTGTACCATAATTCAGAGGAGGTGGTACACTATAGTGAAAATAATCTCATACACTGTTTTAATTTGCACCACGCTGGGATTTGTCACTGTTACAGATGATGCTGTGTGAAACCGCTAGAGTCTTGTTAGGTGGAGTTGTGTGCGGGCTGACATGATTTGCATTATTCAGAGCATGCTGCATAAGTGTGTGTTAGCTCCTGTCACTCCACAAGGGCCCAAGGTGCTCTCCCACGGTGCACAAGGGGCTCCCAATACAGAGCCTCCACCAAGGCCCTGCTCCGCTCTGCTAGACAATTAGAGATGGCTACTGTTGACCGTGGAAGGAAAAGATCAATTCCCCTGCCTCTTACTGGTCCTTCACAGCGTTACTGAAATGCGAGGTGGAGGAGAATGTTCATGGATCCCCTCAATGCTGCTTTCATTTCTATTTTCCCTCATCATAAGAAGTGATTTCCACCTGCTCATTTAGGCTCTATTCAACATAAGAAGTGAAGCTAACTGCAAAGGGCAATTGTTTCATCATTTCACAATTAAATTTTTCTTCCAGAAGAAAAAAGTCAAGGGAAAGGCACTCTGCTGGCATCATCTAGTCTGTCTTTTCTAATTGAATCGCTGCATTAGCATGACAGCTGTGAGATGAACCAATCCCTGCTTCTTATCAGTATGACCCAGAAGTCAGTGGTGGCCCTGGGGCCTGATCAGGCCCGAGTTTGTCTCAAGATTGTGACAGAAGGTGCTGCCTCCGCCTTGCTAAACCATCCGCTGTTCACACCATCCTCTGCTCCACCTGTTCACACGAGTAGCCCATAGCTGGAACATATGCCACATCACATACCTGCAAATTTGGTGAGAAACTGGGCCAATCAGGGTGTGTGTGTGTGTTTGTATTTATGTATGTGTGTTCACATGTGAGAGAAATCATGGGTTGGTCCTTTTTCCCCCACGATGCTTACCCACTTAACATGACTAAATTGAAACTGGAGCGATGGCGGTGTGCCCTCCTTGATGTGACTCACAGTTGATAGTCATAATTACAACAACTAGAAATCAATTAACACAAATGAAAGTGATTTGTTGCTACCTTTGCCAGGGTAATTGCATTGTTAAAAGGCAGCCAACATAAGCATTAACCCCTCTTTGAACAAAATCCATATGACTAACAGAGGAAATAGGTTAAGGCAAACATGTCTTTCATCAATAGTGAGGCATCAGCCTTTTTTTTTCCTCTGTGTTTTAGCCGAAGCATCTGCATATAGACTCTCCAAGGACTTAACAACAGCTGCTAATGACTTATTTACCACAGTTTCTTCTGAACTACTGTTTGTCGTAAAACATCCCATGATGTCTCTTGTTGTGTGTGTAGACAGAACTTTAAAAGCTGACCAAGGTCATTCCCCTGTCTGTTGCTAAGGGTATACAGCCTACCCCTGCACACGTATATGTTGACTTAGGGCTGGGTAATATGTAGACATTATATCGGTGGCGTGATAAGAGACTATAAATCGTTTCAGATTTTGGGTAGGCCTATTGTAATATTCCAAGTGTTGTTTTATCCTGGTTTTAACAGCTGTGTTACAGTAAAGTGATTTACATTTCTAAACTTAGCAGACTTTTGTTATTTGCTTTTACTCACCTACGCTACTCTCTACAACTGTGGACATTCAGGCAGTGGCATTGTAGAGAGAGAGAGACCACACCATAAGGTGAAGAAATTGTTAATTTTTCAGCTCACAGATACAGTCTCTGGCTTTTGTTGATATCCAGTGTCAGAAAAAATGTTGTTGTGCATTTGCGAGCCATTGTTAGCGCTGTAAGCTTGTGCACTATATGACGGGAATGCTGCTGTCACACTGAATGTCCCACAGACCCCATTCAGACTAACCCTAACCCTAACTTTGTTTGGAAAACATAATGAATCGTCGAATGTTCATATTGAACAGCCAAATCTGATTCGACTGACAAAATTCTGAGTCAAGTACAGCCCTAGCATAAATTCTGTGTCCCCCTCCAGTAGCCTATGTCCTGGTGAGTAAGCCAGTTTTGAGCAGCAAAACCCTTTAAGCATTGTAAACTATGTTATCACTAACAGTAATGACCCAGTCAACAATGCCACTTTTTCACCAGGATGAGCTGGTAGGGGACCAGAGGAGCATTACTAGAGCTAATCACTAATTGAGCAGTGCTGCTCATAATCTAGCTCTTACCACACCTGAGTGGTGTGCAGTGACGTAAACTGAAGATTAGCAAAATTAACCTATGGACCGACATGTAGCAGGTCAATAATATCCACTGCGATTAACCTATAATATCCACATTACTGATGATTATTTATCTAAAATCTCATTGCGTTAATATTTTGCAAAAGCACCAAAAGTCAACTCAACAATATCATTGCAAAAATAGGATTTGATAAAAAAAATGTCATGATATTTAATTTTCTACATGTCAGCCAGCCCTATGTTAAATTATTTGTGTTGTCAACCTGGCAATGGCATCATGGTTACTTGTTTCGCCTTGAACTAACCTCAGACTACATCTTGGTCGCTCACCCTGACACAAGGGGGGAAAAAAAGAGGCCTTGAAGCAATACTGTTTCTAATTGGGCCACTAATCGAATGTCACTCTGGCAAGCCACAAGGAGCTGGATGGATTAAATTGTCCAGGACACAGGTGAGACTGAGATAAAGAGACGATGGCTGCCATGACAGCAGGACCTGCAGGCCTGCTCTCGTCTTGTCCTTTACTGTTCCTCTAACTGTCTCCAGCCCAGAGTACAGAGTAATGTTTCCTGTATGCTGTTAGTGCACACAGTATGTAAAATACACCTGGGACTGCAAGCTGAAACTACAGACTGGACAAATCTTGCACCAACTATTTGCTTCAAGCTTTCTCCACTTCTTGCACTCTAATCATTATCCTCCTCACCTCATCTGCCTTTTGTGCTTCATCCAAAACAGCCTCACAAACTGATAATTAAAAATAAGAATCAGCACGCTATACACAGTTTACTTCAGAATAATGAAGGGTTTGAAGATAATAGCCTTTGTAACCAGAATACAAGTTCTAATATTGATTTTTATGAATCTTTTGTCTGTATCAAAAATAAAACAGAAAAAGGTGCAGTTAAGAGTTAATGAAAAAGAGAACACAAGCAATTAGATTTGCTACTTGAAATACAAGGTCACTGAATACAATGAGTCTACAACAATGACTAATCATGACTGTATTTATTTTTTCAATGAACAAGTCTCCATTTCAGAAAACAATTCGATACACAACAACGTTCTTAAATGTATGAAGGTGTTTGTTGTGACACAGTTTTTGTTGGACATGAAGTTGTTAGAACCTAGCGGCTGTTACGGGGTCTGTAAGTAAAGCCAATGCAGAAGTGCCTTAAACCTGCTTTTTTTGCATTGGCCGGCAGGAGTTGCAAGCATAGACCGTATAAAATAATGGACATAGTTGCCTTTAGATTACCCATCCATTTGTGTTTTGAAACCATATTTGGACAAGAAGCTGGTGCTGTGGAGGAGCAAGGGGTGGATCTGACTGAGGAGCTGTCTCTCTGACTCTCATCATCTGACAGCACTTAATATGTGTAACTTTAAGCCTAAATAAAATGAAAATGGGTAAGGTATATAAAAGTTCACCGTCCGTACAGTTAACATGAATATTGAAATTACCTATAGAGACCAAAACCATTTTTGTACCGGGCTGTTCAGATATTTTTGCTGCTGTCAAGTCGGGCATTTGAACATGGGGGTCTTTGGGGATAGACTCGATTCTGGAGCCAGCCTCAAGAGGTCATTCAAAGAACTGCAGTTTTTTGGACTTCCACATTGGCACTAGCCCCAGAGGTTCAATACAGCATGATGTTAATTTTTAACATTTTCAACATTTTCAATTTAGAGTTAAATAGATGATAAAGCAGGTTTTGCTTTGGGGCATGGCTACTCTATTATTGACATGTCGATACTATTATGGCGTCCTTGGGTTCTCAGTCAGATCTTCCTCTTGCTCCTCCACAGCTCCATCCTCTCATTCAGATATGCTCACTTCTGGCTCCATAAAACAAAGATGGCAATGGCAAAAATGCCAAACTCTAGGCTTCAAACTGGGAGACTGGGTGATTAAAAAATTATTATGAGGTGAATTCGACAACGTATTGTATGATGAATAGGATTTGCAGTCATGTTTCCCTGCTAAGCATGATGTGAATGTTAAGTCCTGTTTAAAATACAGAACACGCTACATTACTGCATCTGTTGTACATGTGTCCATGAGATTATGCACAGGTTTACCAGTCACTTGTCTTTGAATACAAATAGAACATGCTTGTAGACATGTCTCTTCACAATGATGTCATTTTACACAGCTACAAAAAGCCAGCCTGATTTTCATTCCACCTTCACTTCATTTAATGGGCAAATTGGGCAAAATGGAGTGCATATAAAAGTCAGTCACTGAGTTGAATGTCAAGAGTGACGAATGCAATTTAAAATATCATCTCCTGCCTTCATCACAGTAAATGCTTTTTCCCGTGAATGTCATTTTATTCCTAAAGTTTGCCTTTTGCTCAGTGTGACTCGAACAAAGCGATACATTTTGCAATGTTGTTGTTTTCCTCTCTGCCATTCTCCGTGTCGTGGCACGCAGTGTTAATGTAATGTCAGTTCAACTGCCCTGGGAGCCGAGCCACTCAATCAGACAGTACATTCCTCCCAGAGCTGGAGAGTCTGTTCAGCCGGCTTCTAGCATTACTGCTGATAACTGTATCAGAGCAACGACGCTGCTTAATCACGGCAATATCAGAGATAGAGTGACAGATGACATCTTTCACTGCCCCCCTTTATAGCTGTGGAAAGTCTGATAGAGAGAATATGAATCTCATCTGCTGTAGCTGACAGGATACAGTTGTTTTTCCCTTTCCGTCTAGATCGACATCCAATCATACCTTGCAAAACAAATCACCTGTAATTCTTTGGATCTTTGTGACATTTTAGAAGAATCCTATTTTTAAGTGTAGCACAGGCAAAGCCAATGCATTTAAGGAGCTGTGTGTAAAATTTAGTGTCATCTAGTAGTGAAGATTGCAGATTTCAACCAGCTGAAACGTCTCCCATGTGCCAAGCGTGTGCTCCTGGTTAGGATTTCTTAAATGTTCTTTGTTCAACAGGTTTTTACCTGGAGTCAAATAATCTGCAGTGATGTCTTCCTCTCCAAAACAAGCCGACCAAGTGATTTCAACTTGTGGAAACATTAAATAAAGCAATTTTACATAAAATACCATTTTTTTTCCGGTGCTGTTTGGCTCATCGCAGACCTAAAATACAGATGTTTAGAAGGATTTTACTGGCAGCTGAGTTATCTACAGAGGTCTCCCCCTTTAAAAAAAAACAAAAACAGACCAGATAATTAAAACAGGTGAAAACACAAAAGGGGTCAGTTTCATATTACTAGTCAGTTTTTCTCTAGCGCTGTTCTGCTCTTTACGGAGGAGCTCCTAAGTACAGTGGCCGACCCGACAACACAAATGGCCCCATTCAGAGCCAGTGTTTGGTTTGTCCTTTCTGGAGAATCATCCAATGTAGATAGAAATGCCCCATTCTGTGCTAATGAAAACATAACCATTCTTATTTTGAGGTGATGATACACTAAAGAAAACATTATGTAGTATTCCATTTCTGCCAATATAACCCCCTACACACTTTAAAATGTGTTTTTTTTCTTCTGGCAAATGGTCATAGTCAAATGTAGGATATTCCTGAATTAACCTTGACTAGAAAACGTCTTTGGAGGCGGCATCAGAGAAATGTTGTTTTTTTTCTTAGGTCTTTGAATTTGGTGTGTTTCCTAGAAAGAGTTGTTGTATGTGTGGTGCTTATAGAGATAAAGGGAAATATGTAGACAGTAAATCTATACATTTCTCCAGCCAGTGTAATTGTTCTCTTTAAACTCAAGCTTTAAATAGCAAGAATAAACACAGTATAAAGCAGACTGAATGCAAAAAAACATAATATACAGAGTGACCTTTGCTTAGAGTTTGTTCTAGTTACATGGAAGATAGAGATGTTAGAGACATGAAGAACGCTATGTACCTCCAGTATTTCAGTAGCTTTATTTCGGAGCTGACCCAGAACAGTAATTCTCTAACCCTCCACAGCTACGAGACATTTACAAGCAAACAATGTCTCTAGTTCAAACCTAATATTCTAGTGGGCACAGAGCCTAGAAGTGTGCATGTTGTTAAGTGTTGTCAGTTTGTCTGAATGTTTATTTAGCTGTTTTCAGTCCTAATAGAAAGATTTTAGAAGTTGTGTTCACATATTGCTTACATTTTCGCTGCCTTAACTGATTACAGCATTATATACCAGCAGACAATGTAAGCTGACTTTTTGAATAAACCAGTCATGCTGCAGTGTAGTAAGTAATAGTCTGTGAAAAGCTAAGTGATACAGGGTGTGAGCCACAGGGCTTTAAATATTCTGTTTCTTTCTGCTGGCTAATGTCAGAGTTAGTCTTCTCTGGCCTGCTTCCATGTTAGCAGTTAGGCATGAGTAGCCTCTTTGGCCTCAACACAGTTACAGATGAGCTTTTACCACAGCGATCAAGGGACCAGTAACTCAGTCCTGCTGCGGTGCCCAGGGCGGAATGGCAGTGATGACAGCCCCTTCAGCAGCAGCAGCCCAGCTGGGAACCAGTCTGCCTGACATCCCCTAGACATCCCACACTAGTGGCTGGCACTGCTCTCACACTCAGAAGGGAAGGAGAGAAGAGAAAGATGCTCCTCAGGCAGAATATGCTCCGAGGAGCATGTTGTAGAAAAGTGGGGCAACTTGGTCACATCTGCAAGAGTCAGTCTGCCTGCTAATGTTCCGTGTTCATCCTCTCCTGCAGTGCTGATCGCAGCTCAGTATCAGGACAATACCTCCGACTTAATGAATAAAACGGCAGGTATTCAATACCAATTTATGAGGAAAATTTAGAGGCTGATTTCTTCTGACTCCGGCTCTGTGAAATTGCAACGCTCTCATCGCCGTTTCAGCGATTCAAAGGTGAAGAGGGAAAAGGTAGGGATGATTCATCCCGTTTGTGCCGTGTTGTTGTCGTCCTCTGGCGGGCAGTCCTGTCAGAGGGTTGTAAATCTGCGACAGCAGGGAGGGTTATTTGTTTGGATTTTGTTCAGGCTGACCAGCCAGGTCTGTGTGGACTGTCCTTGGGTGTTGATGTGTTTCTGAATGGTGGATGCTGTATTGACAAAGTGCTGTGACCGGAGCAAAAAGGAGTAAATCAAGAGGTCACCCTCACTGTGAGAGGGCACAACACCATTGCCTCGTGGGGAGACACTCACTCATAGAAGCCTTTTTTGAGCACATTCAATTCTGCAGTAATTTTCTTGATATGGTCAATTTATTTGCGGAGGCTGTTGTATTTGGCCTCCTGTGCAAAGTGAAGTAAAGATCCCGGCTCGCAAACAAATAGAAAATCAAACAATCTACAATGAAATGTATGATTGTGTGTACACTTGGAGTGTTTCAATCCTTTGTGTCTTTCATACACACACACACACACACACACACACACATGCATGGACACTCACACACACATATATATAAAAAGACAGCCGTCCTACAGAGAGGGAATTGCTCGCTGTCACAGTCACAGCTCCATGAAGGTCAGGGAAAAAGGCACAGATGGCCTTTTGCACAAAATCAGCAACTTTTCCAAAGTGTGGTCAAACCACTCACACATGGAGTTGATTCACACACTAACCCACTTACACTTTGTTCCCCCAACGTCATGTTCAGTCAAACACATACATCAAGAGCCCCTGAGCAACATGCCCACGGACACCCGGACACAGCATTACGGCCTTTGGCTTTTTGACTCTTACCGTACTTTTATAATGACAGACACAGTGACAGTTTTTATTGGACAGCTGTTGGAGAGGATTTTAAAAAATTGCAGAGACAAAATGTCCTAATCACAGGCTGATATTGACATTACAAGTCAAAATTTATTTTGGCTGAAATTTTGTTTTTAAGGCCAGAATTATTCATGTTTTGAAATAATTGAAATTGTTTATTCATTTGACGAAAATCCTTAATTTCTATTTAACTATAGCTACAGATAATTCTTCTGATATGTCAGCAGGAGTCCTTCAAATATGTTAAGATTAAAATCGAATTAAAATAAGGACACATCAAACATTTCTTCATATCAGCCACTTAAACACATGATTATACGTTATGCACTATACTGAAATCATTAAAAAATATTCAAATGATATTCAATTGAATATTCAAATATTCAATGACTTAAAAGATTCAAAGATTCACAGCAATGACTGTCACATGCTCATATTTTACTGTGTGCATCGAAATGCGAGGGTGCCATACTGAAGTAGGAATGCTGAAATGCAAACGTAATATATAGAAATATAGTAAAAGTACGGCCACCAGACCACATATTGTATATAATCGTATAAAATTGCCACAGTGTATATTTTCATCATAGGAAATATAATATATATTTATATATTTAATATTATATAATATAATAGTAGAATGTACATTTTTTGCGCTACATGTTTTGGTAATAAGCCTCATTCTTTTCTCGGTAGAGATAAATAATGTGTATCAATCATTTTAATCTGTGTGGAGTACAGCTTTACCACTGGATGTGGTTATAGGTTGTGTACTAATAATTTCCAATAATGCGTGAATCACATAGAAGCATGGTAAATTATCTTTTGAATACACACGTGAATTATGGGTCAAAGGTTCCTCAGAGCTTTTTGAATTGTCATGCTGTGTATGTTGCCTCGCCCATCTGCCACATAATTACGACTAAACAAACCAAAACATTGTGGGTGCTTTTTAAAAAAAAAAAAAGAAAAAAAAATCTGAGCCTGATAATCTCTCCATCAGCAAAGTGATGTGGGTGTAAATAATCAACCTGTTTTGATTTGAGCATGCTGAGGTCCTGCGAGGCCTGCAGGTGAGGAGCCCAGGCGCTGTGGCTGAGTGCTGGTGTCAGGGGAGGAAGCGTCGCGGCATCATGGTGGTGAAGTGAGGTGAAGAAATGAAGTGTGACTTGGCGGATATGACAGAAAGTCTAACTGTCACCTGGGGTCTCTGAGGCCCAGCTGCTCCACAGCCGTAGTTTAGGAGAGAGAAACAGTCATTAACCCTGTCACATTGATTCAGCGCTGTTAGCTTGTTTTTTCTGACCCATACTGTGGAATAAAGCGATTGAAGGGCTGTAATGATATCCTTTTTGCTATTGCAGTCGCATCTACACTCTCTTTTGCTCAGCGTGCTTGTTTATTGTGTCGTCAAAAGCCCAATATATGGTGTTTTGTTATTACTGTGACATATTTGATTTTCTCCTCCCTGCATGGCTGCTCAGCTGCCTTTTGATTTTCTGACACCTGGGATTGTTAGGAAATACTGATGGAAACCAGTGTTGTGTGATAATGAACGAATCTCCTGTCAGTCAGCGTTGGATCTTTCTGCTTTTGTCGTATTGTATGTCAGTCAGGATGCAAACACACACACACACACACACACACACACAAACACACATTTGCTCTTCCTCTCTTTGACTATACTGCTTCCATATATTTTTTGGGGCACTCTCGATTCTTTCCGCCTCTCTGTCCGCATGCTGTTTGTTCATCAGACAAACCATCTGCTGAAGTTGTGTGTTTTTCTCCGCACGCCGTCCCCTTGGCACACCGCTTCACATGGCGGTGCTCTACCAATTATCTGATGCGCACGGGACGCCCAGCGTGAGCCGCTGCCCACTGCACAGGCATGAAGTCTGTGTGTTCACACCAGGTAGCCTCTCTGCATGTCGCCAGATAATGGGCAGAGCTAGAGGGAGTCCTCTCTTCAGCTCTCTCCTCATCATTCATTTGGCGAGCTGATTAGCTCCTCTCTGTGACCGGCAATAATCTACAGTCCTCTGTATTTCATGGCCCATTTCAGAATTAGTGCATCTTTATATGTTCAAGCCAATCTACACAGTGTTTGTACAGCGTAATAAGCGTTGCCCCTCTGTTGTTGTGCAGCGTACCATGTAAAACAATAAGGCCGGAGCTGTGAGCAGTTGTAATTACACTCATTCCTCGTTGTTTTATTGTGTAACATTTGGGTAGCTGCTGTAATATTCGTTGAGAGGAAATGCGGCTCAATTTAATGAGGATAAATTAGCAAAAATAGAACGTGACCACAAAAATTTCACTCAGATTTATAGCCAATAATAATAGAAAAGCATAGAAATTAATGTGCGGCAATTTAGCACGCCCAGATAGACAAAAACAATTAATTTTTTCATAAAGAATTCACATGCAGATCTTTCAGTCTGGCAGTCATGCAGGGCAGCAGACCTTCACAGATTCCTTTGTGTCAGAAGATGAAAAACATCCCTCCTTCATCTGCTGCAATACTCTCTTATGCCCTCTGTATATCTGTCACCTCTTTTCTCCCCGCGCCAAACCGGATCCTTATCAATACTTCATCTAAATTGATTTAGCTTTTGCTTTAAAGTCGTGCGAGTGTGTTGTGTCAAGCCTGTCGTAAAGCATGTCAGTAATATTATTTTGGGGATTGATCTTTTATTTAGTAATAATTGGGAGAATTGAATGAGGAGATAAGCTGTGTTTTTCAGAGGCTTTATCTGGCGTGCAGTGCTGCTGCCCCAGTCAGTGCACATGTGGTAAGAGTTAGAGGAGTGAGCCCATGCAGCCCACTGAACACTGACTGAAACATACAAGTGTTCCTGCAGGGGATGGGGGGGTATTAGAAAAAAAGCCTGAAATTGAGAAATGTGATATGGAGGGGGCGGCTCTGTGGAAGAAAAACAAAGTTATTTAAGCCGCGAGCCTTTCCTCTTATTAAAACAGTATCAAGCTTTTATTGAATTTAACATGTTTATGGTCGGGGGCAACATTAACGGCCTGCGTGAGTGTGGTTGTAGCCTTGCCACTGAGATAGTCATCTTCACATATTCATGCAAAACGTGACTTACCTCGCGTGGGTGTGCATTTATGACTTTGCCCTTGTTTGAATGTGCGTGAACATATGTTAGCGAAGTTTGTGTTTTCCCCTCTCACACAGAAAGCTTTCCAGAGAGGTGTTCCTGTTATTTTGTTGGCATTTTTGAAGGCGCTGTCAGCAAGCCCTTTCTTTTGGCACTCCATTACATTCTCACTCTGTATCTAATAATCTTGTCATTTTCCACCACATTTCCTCCACTAAGCAGTCAATTAGTGATGCAATACTTAGCCGCCTTCAAAATCCTCCGAAAATTGTGTCTAAAAAGGTTAATGTAATTTCAAAGAGCATAAAGTGGATGGAATAGCTTGGATGTAAGTGTGTCTTGCTCATTAGAATTCATCTCCACGCCAACCATCCCAGACTGGAATCTGATGGAAAAAAACAGGCATTGAAAGAGTCAAACTAGTGTGAACTAGATAGCATTTGCCCCCTGCATAATTTACATTCCAAGAAACATTGATGTGGTAATTAAAAATATATGGATTTAAATGGTGGATTGTAAAAATGCATGTAGCAGTTCTCGGGTTAACGTGTGCTCTGGCACCATCTCATCTTGTCAGGATGTTCTGTTGTCTCAGCAGAGCCTGAGCAACTGCAGCCATTATGTTCTCTGTAGTTTATGTGACATTTATCAACATCACTTCTGACAATAAAAGTCGAGATGTTATCAGGATATATAATTGAAAGGTTATGAGGTAACACACAAGAGAAGCCATGTCTCACATCTTATTTGAAAGTATCTATCAACTGTATGATACCTCTGCTATGGTTACAGTTTACAGTAAAATCTTGGGGTCCCTGTAGGCTCTGTCTCTGTATTTGTTATTTTTAAATTGGCACAGTTGTTCCAACTTGGAGATTCCATGGATTCAGCTTCCATGAAGTGAGGCGTTTATTTTCTGTTGCAGCAGCCTCGTTTTGTACTCTGCAGCATTCGTAAATGTTGGCAGATTCATTGTGATGTCAAGGATGTCAATCAGAGCCTTCAAGTGGTCTATACTGTGAAATATATTGCACCCCATCACACAAAATTAACTGCAGCATTCAGAAAGCAAACATGTTGTAATTATTCGGGTCATGTGCGGTGACACCCTGTATCATCTCAGTCACTTCATTTTGTCAAAGAGCACTTGTGAAAGTTCACACAGGGAGCACTTTGAATGTTTTTCAGATGGAGAATGCACTTTTCAAAAGGTTAACTCTCAAACTGAGTTGGAAAAAAAAACTGTAAGGCAAGGTTATTTTCATAGAAATCTATACTGTACCTCTCAGCACAAGACGCACGAGCCGAGCTGTATGAACAAAACCACATGAACTGCCAGCTGCACATATTTACATCAGGTCCACCCCCCCACAATCCACTTCTAAGGACTGCGCTCGCGGCCATCTCTCAAGGAACTGGTTTGTGATTCGTGGCATACAGGAGGGATCTAAAATACAACTAAAACATTCGGGTTGTGGGGCCGAGAACAGAGGCAGAACCAGAATCTCCCCTTAATCTTTGGAGTCACTGGTATATGTCTGAATGTGACAGGTCACAAAGCCCAGACCTCGGCTGATTCACCACATCCAGCTCATGTTATCATCAGTATTGATTCATCTCCTATGTGTGTCTTTGTACTCTTCTCGAAAGCCCATTGGCTCAAGGGGTCCAACCTATTATCCATTGCTAGCAAGAGAATAAATATTTCCATCCTCTGGGCTCACATGTATATCCAAACAGTAGAGATAAAGGCAAGACATTTGTGATAGGTTTATATAGCTTCAGAGGGAAACTGATAATAAAACAAACTTGCATTTGGCATGTTCTAAATGTATCTTGAACCTTTGACCCGTTGTGGCCCTCCTCCTACCTCCCTCACTGGAGAATAGCGATAAGAGGTCTCATTTCCGTTCGGCATTATTCACGGTTATGGAGGTGTTTTGTAGTTTTGTTCCCAGTGCATCCTTCAATATGTCTGTGCTAAAAGCTCCAGAGCCACATGCCTTGATCTCAGAAATAATAATTTTCTGGTAAATACTGCATTTTTGATATTATCTTTTGAATTATACATGCAGACTTTGATTTATAGCTGCTAACTTACATCCTACATAAAGCAGAATATTACAAAAAAAAATACTACTTAAGTCAGTGGCGTATTTCATCAGACGTCACATGCGATTAGATGGATGCCCGTTCACCTAGTGACCTCAGTTGCTGGGTGAGACATTAGTGGTGCTGGACGGATTTGGTGTGTCACAGATGTTTCCCAGACTGGAAAACAGGGATGAGTTTTAGGGAGTTTGAAAGATCCTAATGAGGTCCCTGATGTAGATGTGTCCAAGCAGATGAAAGTAGTGACACCTCGTGTTGCTGCAGTACCCAAATTCAGACTGGTGCTGACAGTTTGGGTTTGATTTCTCTGCATATTGAGGGATGTTCAGCTTATTAGTATTTTTTCCTCAGATTGTAGAGAAACATCAAAAAGTAGTCCCATTTTGATCTCATGCCGACTGCAGCGAGTCGGCGAGGCAGGCACATGGGAGTCACTCTCTCCTCAACAGAGCAATAAAGACCTGTGTTACATCCATGAGGCGTATAAAGTGATATGAGGCAGCAGCTCGTCTCAGATAAATTAGTTACCAAATTAACCCATACAGGGTTCACAGTAGACGTGTGATTGATGTGATCCCAGGTCTGACCTCTGCCCCCCTAAGCCTGAGGCTGTTGTGGGGACTGTAGATAGGATGCCTACCTCTCATCAGCACACAGCCAATCAGAGGCAAAGCGCCAGCATCAGCCACAGCCTGGCTCACCTCATGCTGAAACAGCACGATGGTGCTTTTATTAGCTTTTAACGGATTATAATTGTCTTGCTAAGTACTCGTCTGTCCGTCACACAGATGGAAGTTGAACCTTAATCCTCATTCTGGAAGCTTTCCTGCAGTTTTAGGTGAAGAGGTTTTCATGCACGTTTTCATGTCTTTGCATGAAACTTCCAAATCCTCTTTTCCCTTGCAAAGCCTCTGGGAGTCCAGTAAATGTCTCCTGACACCTGGATAGCTGGGCATTTTTATAACAGGCCGTAACCTGGGATGTTTAAATGACACTGTCCGAAGCACATCAACCGTCGACTTTGGAAATGTCTTACAGATGTGTGTGTGTGTGTTTTTTTTTCTTGGGAATGTTGGCAAGCAAATCCACTAAGCGCCAAGGCTGAACAACCTCGAAGTGTAAAACATGTGAGACGATTTATTATTCCTACAAAACACACACAGTCTCACATATGGGCTCGTAGCCTTGTGCCGATGGGACGTCCACAGCTCTTTACACTTAATCTGAGCCTCTCATATAAACCAGCTAATTAGAATTAGTTTGACTACACTTAAGCTCGCAAAAAGCACATCATGGACGTTTATCCAATGCTTAATTGACGCCGTAAAAGGAATACATATTCATAAACACACACCACTGGCTGCTCAAAGCTGCCTGATACAGAATGTCAAATTTAATTGGTGCTTGCTGAAAGATAGATGTGCTTGCTGATTTGAAATATAGTATCATACTATGGGAGTTTCGTTCATTCATATTCATACAGTCGCCACAGATTACTTAACTGTGGCAATTATGGTATACCACTGAGGAAAGATGAATTTCAATAAGTAAAAAAAAATGTAAATCTGTGTTATCATTCTAGGCAGTTGCAGTTTATACTTCTGCAGCACTAATGTATTTTAATGTTAATGCCAAAGTCAAGTTTCTTTCTCCCTAAATGTTCAGATTACACACGCAGCCTCCCGTCTATTGTGGCATAGGTTACTTTTTTACTTCCTTTTGGTTTTACAGAAACCACCTCAGCCACCTCTTTGTCAACTTTGTGTATTTCATAGGTGTTTTGCTTCTTCAAAGTGAATATGCCAAAGAAAACAAGGATTTTTCAATCTCAGCCAAGCAGCACGCAGGAAGAAGTGAGACGTTGCGTTTGTAGTTTGAAAGATCAATGAGAAACTAAATTCCTTCCTGATGGTTACCCTCCTGTTCACAAAAGCTCGGTTTCATTTTTTTTCAATAGGCTGGCGCTACAAAAACAAGAGGACTTCAACGTGTCATACTGAATCTTAATTAGAAAAAATACAGTGGAAAACAAAGGGATGTTATCCACAGAAACCCATTAAAGCTCAATCAAATGAAATAAGCAAGTGGCAAAAATGAAAGTGCTGTCAGGCGCAGGGCCTTATCTGGGAAAGTGAAAGCTGGAGAGATATACCTCTCGGGTCTGCGTTCCCCCTGTGCTTCTGTGATCTTTTTCTCAGCTGCTTTTTCAATATGTCTCGGTGATAAAAGTGTGACCCGCTCTCTTCCTGTGTGCGCAGCATGAGCTGCGACGGCAAAGCTGGCTTGACCCTGCCAACCTACGGGCACCGCAAAGCAGGAAGTGAAGTCTCTATTTGAAACTCTCACATCCTGCCATCTGCCTCAGTTTTTTAATGCACCTATCCCCGCCTACAGCAACACCCCCACCCCTCGACCACTGCACCCCTCTGTCAGACAGGCAGCTATCGGCCAAAACAAGGCGAGGACCGGGCACGGACACAGCACATGAATTAAAGATTTAGTCGCAGGACAGGATGCACACAGGACAGCATGTTAGCGCTGTGTGCGCACCATTGTCAACATGTGCCTCTGTATGTTTAGGTCGCAGAGACAGTAGGACACTGATACAACTGTATGTCAAAACAGAGCCACAGCCACATCCCTGTGGAGAGAAACATATCACAGCACGCCACTGTTACTCTGAGCTATAAATATCTGATAAAGAGCCGCGCCGCTGTCACTTTATGCCCGTCGGAGTTCCACTGTTTATTTAACCTACTTACGTTTTCTAGAAACCTCTATTTTTAATCATTAAAATGGAATTGCATTGTGTCTCTGTCTTGGAAGAATTAACAATGAGATTGGAGTGGAGATGAGCAGATGAGATAGGGCAGGCGAAACAAAACCATTCCAGGAGAGAAAAGGATATCAGACTTGAGATGCATTTGTGGAAATAATTCCATTTTCCCAGTGCGCAAAGATAAAGCGCCAGAGTGTTTAGAGTACAAATGTGTCATAGCCCTCTCATTAGCTTGCCATGGTTCCAGTAAGTATCTTAATTAGATTATTGGAGGAATTATGGGGAACTTGTGGCTCAGTTTGCCTTGGGCTTCTTTACTCTTGGTTACAGAGTGTTTGCAGCTAATTGTTTTTGTTGTGTTGCTAAATCAGAGTCGCCTCATATGATGTGGCCTCCTCTGTGGTCAACTGTGACTTGAAAACAAAAGTTATTTTCTGTTCTAATGGTTTTATTTGCTTACATGAAAGTGCTTCCCATTTTGAGGGAAGTTTTGAGGCTCTTTTTCACTCAATCCAGAAATAACAGAAAACTATTTTTGTTCACAGCACACTAGGATTTTGGGCTGAGAGCTGGCAGTAGAGGTGCTATTTGGGAAGATTACTACACACGTAAGATTAGATAATTCTAGCCTGTGTGGTTAACAATTCATCCTTACCTCTGCTTTACAGCCTTATCCGGAGCACCTGTAAAGGGCCTCATCATCTGCCAGCCTGACAGCTTTAGTTGTAGTGTGAAAAGATGAAAAAAATTGAAGGCTGAAAGGCCAAGCTCGCAGTATAGCCCCTCAGGTTAACCCTTCATCCTCAGGCCTTCCCTCTGGCTCAAGGTACAACCTTTTTGTCAGCACTCTGTCAGTATTTCTTCAACACATGCTTTTAAATATGCACCTCTAGAGTCGGGGTCTTTGATGTTTTCAAGGCCAAGGACCCCTTACTACATGTATGGTATACAACTGGATTGCACTTGGGATAATTCTCTGAATATTTTTGGGTCTTCCCTCATTTGCGCTTGCCTGTAGCTGCTAAGTCAGCCGCTGTAGTATGGCATGGCGTGTTAGCCTTTCCTCTCTGCTGCTTTGCTGGTGGTTTCTGAGGTGGATGATATGTGAGGGTCTCTTGCTCAAAAAATTACAAAATAGTACATGGTGGCTCAAGAGAATCTCTCAACACTTGACATGATACCACTAATTAGCCAAAATGTCCCAATAGTATGTAAATGTTAGCTAACTACTTCAAGCTAACTTGTTCACCTCACTGTTATGAATAAGTGCAGCACAGTGATTCGGCGTTAACTAGCTCACGATTGCACAAGGATTGATGGGTAACCATTTACAGTCAGTACACATCACCTGTAAAGATTCTGCAATTTTTTTTAGATAATCACAACAAATGGAGATTGAATGAAAAGCGGTTCATAATTGAAATCAGTGACCAATCTTGGCCTGCACTATTTCAGCCCGGTGTTTCTAGCAGCCTCGCACCAGACTGATTAAACTTTCAGTGGCTGCTGAATACCATTTTCACCTCTCAAAGCAGCCAAGCGATGGGCTTCCTTTTCAGAGATCCCTCTAACCAATCGTGCCTAAAAAGCTTTTCAAAGTGCTGAGTGGAGGAGCACTTGAGTTTGAGGAAGGGTTATGTTCTCCGTTGCAGCAGGTAGGACAGAGTGGCGTGGAGAGCGGTAATAAATACGGTTCTTTTAATACAATAGCTTTGTAGGTCACTCTGTGGAGAGGCGAGGTGCACTCACTCAGCCGGCTGCTCCTGCAGAGCCTGCGCAGCCCACAGACACAGGAACACGCAACCTTTAAAGAGGGATTTGAAAAGGTCAAAGCACAGGCATGCAGAATGGTAATATAGGAGTGCTTCTCTAGAGGTCACAGGGTCAACGTGGGCTTTATACCTTCATGTTTCTCCCAACCTGGAGAGATGGTTTTAGGGCGTATGTTGAGACTTTAAAAGATCCATTTTAGCAGTGTTTGCAGTTGCTGTGTTACATGGTCAATAGCATCTTTGTCGATTGCATTCAATTATCCTTGAGAGTTTTTTTCCTCTCTGGTGCTGCGTTGACCCACTTCTGAGGATCTGGCAGTGAAACGAGAGTAAGAGCGTCCACCTGGACCTGGTTAGAGGTGTGGTTAAGACAGGCTTACTGGGGGCCGCTCTGTCCCAACACACCAAGCTGATGTTCTTCTTCACTCCCTTAAAGGCCCCGTCCCTGCTCCTCTTTACAGCTCAGATCCTGTTTTAAGTGGCTGTTTGCCACATTAAATCAAATCACATTTCGTTTTTTTGCCGTGGGTTTTTCCGTTGCTTGTTACTTATGGATCTCGAGGTATTATATTAGCCCGTGGTTTCCTCTTGATGGAGCAGGGAGGATTTCCTTAAGACTGAGCCGGCTAGGTTTCTGCCACATGACAGAGTGGGTGCTCTCCCTTTTTACTCCTCAGTCCCATGTGATATCACTGCGTGCTTAGCGACTCTTCTTCCACTGATCTAATTAGTCCCTCGACACTTCTTTAACGGTCCATATTTATCAGGAACATTAATTAGTACCTAGACTGGATATATTACTTTGAAAATAGTGGATGTCCTTGTTTATTAAAGTATTAACAACAGGGGGGAAATACTCTCTCTTATCCCCTGGTATTAGTCACTTAGTGAGCCTGTTCATTCATCATACACTTTCTGCAGTGTGTTTTCTTCTCCTGCTTATCCTTGTTTGTCTTTTTCTAAGTGCACATATAAAGTGATGTTGGATTAGCATTATTAATTACAGCAGCACTCTGTGCCCCCGTGTTACACAGTTGTCGCATTAACAAATTGTCACCCATCTCTTGTGAATAGTCACAGAGGTACCAGGCTGGGAGATAACTAGCTCTTGCTTTGGTTCCAGTCAGGTTTAAGGAAGCTTACAAGAGACAGTGTGGAAAACAGTGCTAGAAACGGCGAGGTCATTGATTTTTCTAAGCGACAGCTAGACCGAAACAGATACTGTATTGATCGGAGACTTCCTCGGGATGGTTGTAGTAAGCTGGAGGAGAGTTCGGAGCCTGGGAAACATTAGTCTGTGGAGCTGCGCGGTGTGGCCGTCCATCATGCACGACACAGACTACCTCAGCACCCTGAGCTAATGTGGTCGCTGCATAGAAATAAACCATTTTCTGCGCTGCAGATCTTTTCCTTCCAATAAAAGCACCTTGCTATGCGGTGGTTCTTTTTCAAAAGGCCATCCTGTCTCTTAAGCATGACCTCCTGAAACTCCCAGCATGATAAAAATCATGCCCAGTCTCACCAATATTGTTGGCAACACTCTCCCTCTGCAGCAGCTCACATCTCGTTTATTTGTTTCATACTAGCCCACAGTTATCCCACTAAAGTCAACAAGTCATTGGATGTGTTTTTACATTTTTGATGTTTTTATTTGATCTGCCAACAAGTGGAACGGTTTGATTCATATTCAAGAGTTGCGCACAGAGCTTTCTTCCACTAACCATGCTAATTAGACCCACTTTAACAATTTTATTGTTACTCAGGGGGGATCTTTTGAATGGTCTTTTTGTTGTGGATTGGTGTTTGAAAAAAGCACAGTGCTGCCTATTTTAGTAACACTCCACTCTTATGAGCTCTCTGATCAGGCAGCCTGAATTTTGTCTCAGGCGTTGTTGGCCTGGAAGGTCCTTATGGGGATCCCTCCTTGTTTCTGAGAGTTAGTAGTCTGCAGCTTTACCCTGAGGTGCAGCACGGCAAACATACATAAGGACACTGACACTAATATAGATGTATTACAGTCTCTCTGAGAGAAATCATGCAAATCAGGGAGACTGTAGAGAATTACCTCTCTCACCCTTTCCCCGCTGCTCTAATATGACTGTGCTGCACTTTATGATTACAAAATTTTGCCTTCGTTTGGCTTCTTCTCAGATTCAGTCCAAGATTGTTGTTATTATTAAGAGACTTTTTTTCACATTAAACTTTGTGTTAAACTCTTCAAAATTTAAGTCCATGCAGTTCAGCGTGATGTGTTTTGTTCCCATTAGTTCCATCACACTGATCACTTTTTGACGTTTTTGGTTTTTTATAACTAGTTGGGAGCTTCTCTCAGCATATAACAAAACTACTTGCATTGCAGAGCTTGGCTAATTAGAAACCTTCCTCCTCCCACTACAAACCCTAATCCTGATTTAGATGATCTTCCTCGTACATGATTTTTGATCCTCGTTGCACCTCGCATCAATACCAAAAAGGGTAATCAGATTATTTTTGAATAGAGCTGAGACACAGTAAATCCGATTGTGAATGAGATGAAGGTTGGTCTGGAGGCTGCCAGTGACACATTTGGGTGCATTAACACCCAACTAAAAATGACAAGAATCTTCAAATGACATTTAATAGCACTTGTAATAATATTAATTAATTAATATAATTAATAGCACAGTGCAATAAACACAAATACAACAGATGTTGCAATCAGAGATGTTGTCATGTAAAGATCATTGTAATACATACCAATAGTGAAGAAGCTAAAAAGATATAAGGAATAAATATTCTAAAAGAAAATCTGCCTTCAGCAATCTATGTTATGTTCAGGTAAGGTTATTATACATCAGGTTTGGTGAGTATGCAAAGGTAGAGTTTTTAATTTCAGATTCTACTCAAAATGAATTTCAGGGACCAGATCTATAAACTATGTGTACGCACAAAAACAGTGCATATGCCCTTTCCTACACATAAACTGGCATTTATAAAGGGAGTGTGCAATTTGAATGTGCACACCTTTCTGTTATGTTAGTTTTTACTCATTTTTTAATTTGCGCTTTGTCTTGTTAGTCACCTGTTGGATTTTTTGTGGATTTTCTTCAGCATTAAAGCTCACTTTTTGTTTGTACTTCTGGCTGCCTTTTTGTGTTTCCGCTTTTTGGGTTCTCGTGCTGCCTCAAACCTGATACTTACACATAGTCTACTTCAGAAGAGACATACACACAGTTTTAGCTGAGACAGCTGCAGGCGATATGATAAGAAAGAGATTGACTTTAAGTTAATGGACGGGTAATATTGTTTTTAGGGTTTTATTGCCACTAATTGTTATTTTGCAGTTTTGATACATGTCAAGCATTGTTAATCTCAATCATTTGTAAAACCGCATGCAGTATGATATACCTGCGCAATGCTCAGGTGAGGTCGGGGCTATATTAAAGGTAGCAACCATGCCACACTGTAAGCAGCAGGCATCCAAGAGACATAGTGCCAAAAAAAAAATGCAAATATAGCGAGGCGAAACGCCAAATGCAAGTGAATCTGGGGTCACCCTCTAGTTTAACTTTACCTGGCAAGCAAGTTCACAGCCAGTAACAGATAGTCCTGTGTAGAATACCTTTAATTTTATCATCAATTATTAAGCACCTTGTAAGGTCAGTTTTCACATAAGCACAATGAATGAATCATAGATCAGTCTTTTAGCATTTAATAATAATGATGATTGAGATTTTACGGCAATGATGGTTTGGAGAAACGTGATGAATTAGTGGTACAGACGCTACAAATAGGCACAGCAGTGCGTAATGATTGCTGTGCGGGCACCGTTGGAGAGTGTCCCCGATGCGTCACACCACTCATTAGACCTGTCAAAGAGTGGTGGAGCTGGCACAAGTACTGGTGTGCAAACAGATGTTTAAAGGCGTGTTTACATCTTATTATGGCTAACTGGAAATAGGGTTTGTACCCTCCTCCACAATGACTGAGATATATAAAAACAAAACATGCACCACTTTATAAATCTGATTAAAAAATGCATATGCATTCTTCTTTCAGTGTGCAAACACATGGTTTTAGTTGTGAAACTATGCAGCTGTTTGCATCTGGCCATAGATATCCAGATGTGAGATATGCGTGTGAAGGCCAGCTTTAAAGATATCCATTGTGTCATAATAATATAACAGCCCATAACTGGGCTGATGAGTGACTAGATCTGCTATTACACAGCTGTTTGTCATCAAAATAAAGCAAAGACTACAGTGGGTGAAACTCATTTACCGAAATCTCCTTGGTTTGACTCTATTTTAGTTGATGAACCTGCTATAAACCTTGTGAGCCACTTACATGTACAATATCTAATCAGCCTCCCATCTCCAGAGCAAACACCTTCAGGCGCCTCCTGTCAGTCTGCTGCTGCCAGTTACAGCAACACAGAGGAAACCAAACCCAGACAATTTTATCTTAATCACTGCTTTCAAAGACTCTGATTTGGGAACTCTCTGTGAGAACTTATTTACTAAGCAGGTACAACATCTGTGCCTCTCTACTTTGGCTTTTGATATTGTTTTTATACTGTTTTCCTGTCCTATGACTGAGTAGTAATCCTGTAACATGTGTCGTTTTCAACAAATACTCGGCTGTGTTGACTCTATTTATACATGATTTATGTGTCTTGTAATGTTCAACTGTTTCCTACTTCATGGTAATCCCAGTCCACTAGCCCCTCAAAAAGCATTTTACCTTCTGCCAGTCTGTCACTGTAAATAAATAGCCCCCGCACTCTCTACAATTCACATTGAATGCGAGGCTGTAAATTTGCCTGACACACCTGACAAAGTCCAGATCAGATCTTCATTCCACTTTGTAAGTTATGTCAAACAGCACCTCTGCTTTGAGGCTCGATTCCCTGTTTGATGTCGCCCACACAGCCATATGGTATCGCTCTCAGGATCAGTTTTTCTGTTTTTTATTTCCTGCCTTTACACTCATCCTCTGTACTATTCAGCAGTGTGTAAATCTGCCACGACCTCACAGTGGCTATTGTGGCATTTTAATGTGCAAAGGATCACCTTTTTGCTGTAGCACATGTTCACATAGCCTATGTTTAATTTGGGGGGTATTTCTTTATCCTTTTTTAATGCCTTGTAAGTATAGACACCTGAAACCTCCAGTAACTTTAGCCATCACAGGGTAGTTTTCGTTCTTTAATGAGGAGATTTAAATTTTGAGTGTGCTTCTATATGGGTGGAAAATGGTAGACTGGAAAAAAAATAAGTTCATTTCTACAATAGAGATGAAATAATGAGTAGTGCTCAGCTGATTGTTCTGTTTGGATTTGAAAGTGAAGAGGGATTTAATGAACCTTTTCTTCAAGGGGTTCGGTGCCAGCTCTAATGCAGATGGTGGATGAGCTGGAAGAAAGAAAAGAATATTAATATTTCTACCTAGAATTGTGTTGGCATCTTGTGTGGGCTCTGTTATGAAAGTAACAAAGGGGTAATAACTCTAGCTAGACGTGTATGTGAAGCAGAGTACTTTCTAATGAGTGTTCTTCCTGACCTTTTGGCATCACCCTCCACAGGAAGAAAAAAAAAAAAAACAAAACACCACATGTGGGTTAAACCTCAGAGAGCTGACAAAGTTATTAGCATTTCTATGTAGCGAGGGGATAGCACAGCCCACGCTCTCTCTCACTCATATGCATTATCACCTTCAAGTACTGACTGGGTTACAGGGCTTTATTCATAAGCATGCTCATGAAGAAGACACAGCTTTATTCCGAGCGGCCTTAGCACATTCGTTTTGCCAAAGAAACAAGGACATGTTTGTAAGATAAATTACAGGTCACTGGTGCCTCTCCAGATCCGGGCTTGTCTGCAGTTCAGGCAATTTTGCCATAGGGAGCTGTGATTGGATTCCCATTCGTCTGGCAGCTTTTGTGTAACATTCAAACCAGGGAGGACCTGGCTGGATCACACCACATATTTCCTCCCAGGAAACCCTCTCAGAACCAGTCAGGCCCGGACAGGGCAAACATGCAGCTGAAAAGGAGAAGCTGGACGTGCCAAACAAGCACACAGAGACATGCATTGACTGCTCCAGGTCCTGCATACACGAGAGGGAAACATCAAAAATGATTTATCTGAGAAATAGAGAGGAGACATTTGTATTCTTTTATTTTTCTCAGTGCACATCGGTGGATTTCATTTGTCTAAGACGGTGTTCTCCCTGCTCTGTCTCTCCTGATGGACCTAAAATGCTTTGCCGTTGTTGTGTGAAAACTGTTTCCATCTGACAAGAAACACACGTTTTGTAATGACTTCATCAACATGAGCTAGGCGTAACGGGTTCAGCTTAGAAGATGTACCTGGCTGCACACGCCGGCCTCCCTCAGATGACTCTTATTGGCCTCAGCCTAGAGACTGAGCAGGTATTGACTAAATAGAAACTGGAAAAATGAAAATATGAGTGGATCTGACAACCAAGCAGGATAGCCTCGGGGTGATCCTGGAGAGCAGATGAGCAGACAGAGAGCATGACACATCTGCACCAAGCACCAATCCTTCAATTTGACATGTAATACTGCCTATTGGTGGTCAATATGGGAATTGGGAATGCAGCAAAGGTGTCATAGGCCAGTCATTGTTTTAAAAGAGCTCAACAGGAGGGATGAACTCATGCAGAGGAGGGTTGCAAGACAATGTAGGGCAATGGCATATACCACTTCTGTTATAATTTGAGTTTAGTTTTGAGATACACAATAAATATAGTTTCTAGACCTTGTTCAGGTCCTGAGAAGTAGTACTTTGTTCCCCACTTCCAGTGTAGACCTCTAGTAGCGCTGAAGAGCAATGTTTTGGTGATAACGTCCCCATAATGCTCTTATCTCAAATTTTACATGCAAGTGCTCGAGGACACATACACATACCATGAGCACGGAGAGACATGCTAATGCCAAATGCAGAAGGAGATCGGACAGCAATTTCCAACGCTGTTATATCACTGTCTTGAAAACTAGACTCCACTGAGAAAAATAGTAATAATAGCTCACAGAGCACAGGAGCTGCTGGTCTACCACTGCCTCAATCAGTTAGTTAGCTTGTGTTATTGTGTGACTTTGGGGTTTAAAGGGTTTAGTTCGGACACACAAGTCACACAATAACACAAACAAACGACCAGCAGCTCCCGTGTTAAGTGAGCTGAAATTAAATTTGCTTTGACGGGAGTATAGATGTGAAACTGAAGCCGTGAAAAGCTTTCCTGTCAGAGAGGGCTGTGTGCTGGTAAAATGGTGAAAATATTTAGCGTACACATGAATATTGATTTTTTTTTTTTTTTAGGTGGCTGAAATATGTTGCTTCTGTGGTGGCTCTCCTGCCTGTTTCTTCAAACTGGAGGTGTGCTGATCGCCACCTACTCTATGTAATACGCTGACTATGGATAAGTACCTCATACAACTTCAATTCAAAAGATCCAAACTATCCCCTTAACAGTTGGTGGGCTGTAAAAAAAACCAGCAACGAATGGATAAAATTGTAGAAACAGAACAGTCAAACAAAGGTTTTACGATGTAGGAAATGCATTCAACATGTTTATCACCGTAGGGAGACAAACAGTGTATTTAAGTGGGGAATTTAACCAAACTGTTTATTGGAAACGCCTCTATACCTTTAACCAGAGGCGGAGGACTTTTTCATGTCTCTACATTCAGTGAGAAGTAAGGTGACAATTACATAGCTGAGGTATTGGACCTAGATCTATTTGACCATGTAGCAAGTTCTCTTATAGGTAAGGAAACATGCAGTAACATTTTTCTACTCTTAGCAAGAGAGAAAATACTATATTTCTGTTTTAGAGTCCAACACAAAGCTTGGAACTTATATATGTTTCTCCTACATTTGAACAAGTTATCCTGAGTTGTCCCTCCACACACACACACACACACACCCACACACACACATAAACAGACACACACGCTGTGCCTCATCAGCAGAGGTTGTTATAGGCCAGTGGCTGTCCAGAGGTCAGATCATTACCAATGCAGCCATGGATCATAGATACAGCCCTCATATTAGTCCTTCCTTCATCATTCCCCTCTGACCTCGTCCGCAGCTGCACCACCTCTCATCTTTATGATTAGAAAATGGCCCTATCCTTCTCCTTCACACTCACACCACTCCCTACAGACTCAACACAAGTATTCCATCATTATAATTGTTTGACCGTCCATATCAATTGATGCATTTGTCACTGGAGTCTGTTGCCCCATCGGTCACATGCCAAAAAGATGCAGTTTGTGTTGTTGACCCAAAATCTCCGGAGGCACTGGTGGTGCTGACATTTCCTAAGAGCTCCTCTAAGGTACTTACAGGTCCTCATGCTGATGGGGAAGGATTTCTATTACTGTCATTGGTTATGTACTGCTAAACATTTAGTTGCAGTCAGGTAATGTCAGTTACTGTTCCCGTGGGAGATTATTGACATTTTACTTTACTCTGCTGGAACAAGCTCGCTGAGGTAAAACAGTCACTTCAGAACATTTTCTGCCAGTGTGTTTGGCATTCTTATTGGCAAAGTTTAAAGGAGAATTTAAAATCCATAAAGTCTGCTGTCCTCTTTCAGACAGATTAACTATGAAAATAATATGAAATGAAATACAAGGAATGAATTGTGAGGTTTTCCCGCTGAAATTGTGTCTGGCTTTTTTTTTTTTTTAATCAGATAGCACAGTGCTTCTGCTGCTGGCAGCGAGAGCTGGCAGGAACAGCTCAAAGCCTGTGAAAGTCAAATGCTGTCTCTTTCACTTTGAGAGAACAATTTTTGAGAATGTGAGCTAAAATGCTAAATGCCTCAAGCATGCTGTACTCCAATTTTTGTCTACAGTACCATGCAGCAATAAAGCCTGAATAATACAGTAGTAGGAACTATTTGTTCAGCTCTAATGTGTGAAAAATGTGAGGCACACGCAGCATTTGTTGAATTAACATACAAATTGCTGATATATTATCTTCCGGATTTTTTCAAATCTAGCAAGACAGCATTTTGCTGTCAAAATGTTTTATATTCTGCACTGCTGTACAGCCTTAGAAGCAGCACAGTGATGTTTTACACTGATGAAATAACCAGGCAGCTTACCAGAATGTTATCACTTCTACTTAGTCACACTGTTCTGAGCACTCATGCATAATTGTGTACATAAGCATTTACCAAATCTGTCGTCTGTTTAGCAATATTAAGTTGACTCCATTGACTATCCTACAGCCCTTATCGTGATATAGCTTCAGAAAGTAAGAACTTGAGCTCAGCACTTTCTTCCAGGCTTTGGTCGTAACCATGCCTTCTCAAAGCCCAATGTCAGGCTTCTCCTTTGATGTATGGATGGAGGCGTTTTGTTCAAAGGGATAACCTTTTCTGGGCACTTCTTTGAAATGATAATTCACCAGCTTGCTGCAGGTGGAGCTGCAGCTCTCCCGGCAGACAGGGTCAATCAAAGTCAAATGGAGGAGCTGCTCACAGCTTCACCCGAGTAGTCGGTGCCAGTGCTTTGGCTGCAGCTGTCATCCCTGCCACAGACATAATCCCCACCGCTGGTAAAGGCGGTGGACACGAGGTATGTCACAGTAGCGAGCAGGTTTTAAGCAGAAGAACGTGGACTGGGTGGTTGTGCTGTCATGGTCACGAAGGATCTGGGAATGTTTATGTGTGTATGAGTGTTTACACAGCTCTGACTATAGATGTCTGTCAGAGTTTTTCCGAGATGCAGGCTGTGTGTTCTAGTGGTGAGGGGGGACGCAGGTGTGTGTAATTACATCAGTAATAGGGCCTGGATATGGTCCACCTGCCTCAATGTGAACCCTCTATCCAATCCAGCGCTGCTGACAACAAAGGAGACGGCCACTCACTGATTGTGGCTTTGATGATGCAGATAGAAGGTTGTGTTTTATGGGGAGATATTTCTGGCTCAGGAATAATTCACTGGAATTATTCAATCTGTCTAGAACAATGACAATGTACTATCAGTGTATGATCACATGCACAACACAGTATGTCATATATTTCATGTCAGAGATGAATAAATCCTAAACAAAACAAGCACAATATGTATGTATGTGGGAATGCATGATACATACAGTTCATTATGTTCAGCCACTGAGATGGATTGGTGATGTGCCCAGGTTTCCTTCCATTCACTGCATGCTGGTGTTTACTCACTTCGACCTTGGTCATAAGCAAATAAAGCGAATGAATGAATAGAGCCAGTGTTAATTTTGTCTATCAGTCTCCTGTCGCTGTTGTCCATCTGGATGCAGCCATTCAGGATCCTGCATGAGCCGCTGCCTCGGTAACGAGGCAGTGCAGGACACATAGACACAGTTCTCCCTTGGGTTTGGGCTCCAGCTGGAACAGACATGCTAGGGCAACCTGTCCCTATTATTGTTTGTGACAGAATCAAGAAGGAAATGCAAGTAGCAAAAGTGCGTGCGTTGTGCCTGCACGTCAGATTCTGCTGGCAGTGCCCCCAATGTAATTATGGGCATGGGTGGCCAGCTATGACAGCTCATCTGTCAGCCAGCCAATAGGAGTCTGGGGCACCTGGTGAGCCCTGCACCAAAATGAGGAGCAACAGATACACACAAATTAAAAATCACATGCAGTATTTCATGAAATACAAAATGTGGATAAAGGACGCATTCATAATGTTTCATGCTAATCATTAACACCATGGCACATACATCTGCAGCAAACTGACATAACCAGCCGATCCCAAATCTTGTTGTTCTGCATTTCACGTGCCATGCAAATGAGCTGCAAAGGCGTAGTTTGCACCCCTGGCAATATCATTTTAATTAGTCTCATCTTATGGTATATGCAGAGCTCAATATCAACTAAGAGGCATTGGTTTTGAACTGATTAGTCTAGATGAACAATGTGTTCTACCAGAGTGTTTAAATTAAATGATTGATATAAGATATCTTACCTGTCTCATTAAATATTCCACAGTACAGCATGTTAACAAATAACGTCTGCATCATGAACGAACATTGTTACTGTCTGATAGAAACTTCCTGAGAGCCCCAACAGCTTCAAGTTTTCACATATTTTCTAGGACTCATTAGGGATGAAATAATTGGACATATTTGTATACTAATTACTCTCACAGCGTTAAACTGAATTTTGAGGAAAACTTTATTTCACTCGCATGCTTTCTCAATGAACGAATACTCAGAAAATGAGAAATTTCTTGAGGAGTTACTGGGGAGCACAACTCGTGCAATATGCTCCAAGTCTTATGCAGTAGTATGCTCAGTACTTTCCAAACAGACAGCCCTCTCTGACAGGGAACTAAACTAAAAGTAACACTTATCTATGCTCTCTTCAGAGCCAGACTCCACTGACAAAAACAGTCATTTTACCTCACTGAACACTGAAGCTGCTGGTCTACCGCTGCTTCAATCAGTTAGTTTGTTTGTGTTATTTTGTGTGTGTTTTAAAGGGTTAGTTCAGAGTCAACAAAGTCAATAACACAAATAAACTACCAATTGAGGCAAGAAGTATTACTTTGCTTTATTGTTTTTAGAATATTTAAATATTAACTTATTGTGTTAATTGTTTACTTTTACTATATTTCTATTTTTACATTTTATTTTTATTTACTTGTGCTTGTACTTGTAATTCCTACCTGGATAATTCTCTATGCTGGCATTAGGGCGATTCAGATTCTGATTTAAGTTTTTTTTTAAAAGTCTTGAATTGCAGGTTATACATTTTAATATTCCTTTTTAGAGGAAACACTGTTTTTCCTCAAAAGCTCATTGAACTCTCAGCTTTTCCCTGAGTTGGCTTGGTCTCAAAGAGTGACAGGTCATGCCAACTACACCGTCTTGCACCTTATTGTGCAGAACACATTTCTGTCAGGACGACCATCCCTCTCATATGCAACCAGGGGACCCAATCATATTGTGCTCACCCTTTGGCAACGGCCCTCCAATCAGGGATGAGTAATGACTAGGCAGGCTTGCATGCAGTGATCCCAGCTTTCTAATTAGTCTTCCATTAACTTTTTCAACCTTGGCGGCTGCGGGGTGCACACTCAACACACTCAGAAACGATCATACACACACCTCGCAGCCTCAGACCAAAATATTGGATGTCTTTTCCAGAATCTCAAATCTCAAATAAAGTATTTAGTAATATTTTCTGTTCCGCAGTGCTCATTTAAATCATGCTCACTTTCACGCTAATTGGCCAAAAGAGTACGTTTTTATATCCTGTGGTGCTCATTTATATGATTACACTCATACAGTATAAATCCATTTTTTTTGTATCATCTTTTCTCTTGTATGCATAATCATAAATATACAGCAGGCATGAATGTAGTGAGTTTGTGTGTCATCACTAATCCACATGATAACAAACACACTGTGTTTTAAAGTGATTAAAAACGTCTTGTGTGTGTGTGCGATTTTGGTTCAGTCTGCTATTCAGAGAAAAGCTCTCAAACTACTCTCAGATTCTTCATCTATGACTATACAACACTGTGAGTGTGCATGCAGAAGATAAGCCGTCGCCGGTTGACTTTAAAAGAACAAGCTTTTTTAAGCACAGACTGTTGGAATTTAGTTTTACAAAGAAAATGTCGCAGATCACCTTCTCTGGTACATTTGATTCATTTTTACCTTTCAGAAGCCTTGGCCAGCAGCGTTTGTTTGGATATAGACAGAATGTCAATGCTCTACACTTGCATTTCTGGTTTTTATTTGGCATCCTGATCTGGCTGATATCTGTCAAAGACCATACGATGTGTTTCTGATCTGTGGAATAAAAGAAGTTGCCCAAGCCTTCTGCAGAGTGTGAACATGCTGTAACAGAAACTACACAAAGAGACTGACAGAGAGGAAGAGGGAGAGAAGAGTCTACATGACACGGATACTAAGATTTTCTGTTTTGTTTTGTTTCAGCACAAGTTGTTAACTCGGGGTAATATTTCTTTTTTCTTTTATCACATCAAACGTAACATAAGAGAAATGTAATCAACGTTGATGGTGTGTGTGTGTGTGTGTGTGTGTGTGTGTGTGTGTGTGTGTGTGTGCATGAATGCGTGCATCGGTATTTCTGTGTGTTCCAAGGCATGAATTCATGATTCATCCTGTTTCACAGTGGGCAGTCAGTTTTAGAATAGAGCTCCATAAAAGAGTAATGGAAATTCCTGGGGAGCTGCTGTCCTGTGGCCTTCCAGCTCCCAGTGGTATGCACTATCTTGGCGTATTATCACTTTTCTCACAATCTGTTTGTCAGCGAGCCCATGACTTCAAAGGAGACTTAAAGCTTTCTTTCATTTTCTGTCGGGGTTGAGGGGTTGAGAAAGTGAGTCTACATTTTATGAACAAAGCCCCCTTCTCCAAGAATTTGAGCAAAATAAAATGTTACCATCCTGGATGCAGCTCCTAACATTTACTCCAAAGCGTGGATCATAAACTATTAATAGTCATATGTCTGTATGAGCACCAGAAGGGTGCCTCTTTGAATCAGATCCTTGTGTTAGGCAGGGTCAGGAATGGGGGTGAAGCTAGTGAGCTCCCTTTTTTCCACCATAACATCACCATCCTGCATGGAGGAGGACGGGGGGACGGATAGCCACCATTATGGCTGTTGTGTAAAATTGCCATTATTCAGTCAAGCGATTATCTACTGCTGCAGTGTGTAATGCATCTCTGTGACTGTGACTGATGCCTGCACATCTAAGACTCCACTGGAGAAGAGTGAAAGTGAGAGGTGACCTCTTTCACTGCAATCTTTTAAAAGCTCCATGTATGACTCACTTTAGACTTAATGTTACAGTATGGAAAGTGTACATGGCCGGTGGGTATCTTTACATTTTATGATCCATCAGTGTAGACCCCATGTTTATAGTTTGATTTGCAACACACAAACTGAAAGAAACTTCATCATCCTCTTTGGCATTTAGGGAAGTAAATCCCTTACATACTAAACTGAACACTTGAATGATAATGGTCCTGAGGGTAAAAAAACAAAATGATTATCAGATTTCTACTGAGCCAACAAGTAAAAGTAAAATACAGAAATATGTTGGAATAAATAATGTGTAACAATCTGTCATGATAAACTCCATGTCAAATCTGAGAGACAGTGAGTGTGTTTGGAGTTTTGTTTTGTTCTGCTCATCAAACAGAGAGGAACTTCTGCTTTTTAATCTGTTCCTCTGGGAGATGCTGATGGATGGTGCTGTGCTGTTGCTAGGTACACATCCTGCGGCTCTAATGCATTAAAATCTAAAAGGATGCAGTAAACTCAACACCAACATGACCAACCACTCACCATTTTTTTCTGTTTGTGCTCAAAGAAACTTAATGCTTTTGCTGCAATAAGGCCAATCTTCTTCGCACAGATTTCATCTCTCAATCAAGGCTACTAACTTCGCACTAGTAAATAAACTCATGTGACCACTGATTGATGCTGTATTCACTCATGTCAATGATGACCCAATGATGATTTACCATCCGGGGGATGCACCGTGTTAAAACAATGTTTTCACCAGTAGCCACCATTTTTGTACTGTCTTTGTATATATTTCATGCAAGACAAGATCCTTCAAATATAGTCTCAATGAGTGAAAGGAAAATATATTTAAAAATTGTCAAAAGGAAGGTGAATAATTATATTAGTCAAAATGTGCTCTCCGTGCTCAACTCAGGATGCAGCATTTATGTAATGATATGTAAATAAAGTTTTCAATTTTTTTTTCCAGATATATTTTCAACATACAATATAATCATAAATATAACCATATAACAACTACAGTTTGTCAAAAAACAAATTTTGTTGGGGAGTCATCCAATTTCCCGCTTAAATGACCACTTGTGGGTCCTTAAATAAGTTATCAGCACCTTTGTCTCTGTGTCATCATCTTATGGAGGCCTTTGCTGTGCTGCATCAACATTTTACCCAAGCTTTCATGGTGTTAGGTCTGATTATCTGTACCAAAAAAGAATTATGCCAACACTGAGCAACAGTGTTTGGAGTGTGATGCTGCAGCTTTCAAAGAATGCACAAATGAATCAGTGCACAGTTGGTAGTTTGGGAGCATCGGCAGCAAATACAGAAAGTCAGGTCGTCCTGAGTGATTAGAAAGTTTAAAATCTGAGTAGGCAGTGAGGAAACACAGAAGTGACTGGCATTGATCATCAGCACCCACTGAGCTATTGAGGTTATGTTGCGTTCAGAGCCTCTGAAATGAAACGGATTTCACCTTTACAGAGTTTTATAGACTTTTATTCACAAACACACTGTAGCAGACAGTTGTCATAGCAGCCATTGCACACTGTATATAGATGTCTTTTCAACACTGTTAAAAAAAGGTGAACCTGTCACCTCTGCATCTGTCTGTAACAAATATAAACATTTAGATAATAACTGTAGTTAGTTAGTTGCTGTTACACAACTCCTTGTTTTTTTAGGAGCTGTTAAGTTTAATTTCAAATGGTAAACAACCTAGCAACATATTTTTAGATGTCTGTATTGTTTGGGGGTTTTTTTTGTTACATTTCATTGACATTGAAAATAAGTCAATTTCTTGTTTTCTGTTACAGGTTTTCAATTTTACAAAAGGTTTTTATATCAAATTTTATTTCATGTTGTTTTTCTTTTCAACATTTGATGATGTCTTTAAGGTCCTTAATTGTAGAGAAAAATACTTGATTTGCTATTCTATTTTGTAATTTTCAATCCGGATGAGCACATTTTCCATTGCTCATCTTTAATGTTGCAATTTTGTGTCGTTGCGCTTTGTTTGATACTGAGCTGTATTGCTCTGCTCAGATAGTGCACCCATTCAATAATACTTATTCTGATGTAATGTGCTGTAATATTCTCTAAAAGCTGTCTCGGAGGGTCTTGTTTGGGTGGTCCTGATAGGGAGGGTAACTAATTAGATTTCTGAATGGCTCAGATTGTGGTGCAGACTATCATCAGATCTAAACGTGTCCAGTTAGTTTTTCTGTCACAAAATTTACCAGAGAGACTTTTTTGCAATAACACTTTTTGTTCCTCTATCTCTTTTTCTTTCTATGCAGATCACACGGGTCATTTTCTGTGTCTTCCTCGAGACTGACTTTGCCATCTACAAGAAGAAAATGTCTGTCATTTTTCCAGGTATGTGTGTTTACCTGCAGTTGCTTGGACTGCATATCAGTAAAAACAAATCATTACATTTCTTCTATTTTTGCTATCTTGAGTTGAACTAATGGGTAGATGAATGATTTATATGCTGGGTTTTTCCAAGGCCTCCTTTTGCAGATTGTGTGTAAAACACAATGTCACCACCTACCTAATTGACCATCTGTATGGAGCGAGGCAGCTTTGCCACCTTGTTTATCCTAGAAAACATCTGTAGTCAGAGATATGTTGTTTCTAGAGGCAGTAGTGTAAGGACCTGTCAGGTTTGGGTGACATCTTCAAATGCAAACAAAGTCAATGCGCCCGCATGGCCATTTTCAGAGATTAACTGTGGGAATTTATGCTGACAGCTGGTAAAACAAATGTCAGGTTTTCTATGGATTGCTTTAATAGGATTAGAATAGTTAGACTTCTTGTCAGTGAACCAGCAAGCTGATAATTTACATAATTGTTGATATTCTGATGAGACTTAATGTCAGATTTGATTGACTGTAATAACAGTCCACGGCAGTAAATGTCTCCTGCAAAGAGCTAAAAAATTCAGGGATGCATAGCAACTACTGATTGTCCTTGGTTACTGATCCTCAGTTCTATATGTGAAATAAACAAACATCCATTAACTTCTACTTCCACTTTCTTTTCTGTGTCTATCTCAACTCCCTCCCCCCTTTTCACACCATCATGTTTTTTGGGGGGCTGGGAGCAGTCACCAGCTCTGATGGGGGCTCCACGGAGAATTGAGTTTAATAGCTGGGGAGCTGAAGGAGGCTGGCTGGCTTCACCAGCCTAGCATTACCTCCCATTTACCTCACTTTCCCCTCCCCACCTCCCCAACGGAATACCGGCTCTCAGGCCTTCATCTCGCTGCTCCCAGATGGAGAGTGTTTTGTTCCCCCTGCGCTCCCCGTCATCTGTACCGCTCCCCGCCCAGGCTCTACCCTGAAAGATTACATTCTGGGGAGAGACCTTAATTATAATGCCTGCCCCCGTACACCCAGCACCCGTCTCATCATATTAGTGCTCTGAGATGAGAATCTGGAGCTGTTGTTCTCCAGTTATCACTCTCGCCATTTACAAGTGCTGTCAGCGGATAAATGCCCTATATCTCTCTACACGACTGGGAACAGAGAGGAGACAAAACAACAGGCTCTGTGCGTGCCACTGAGGGAAATCAGAAAAGTTCTAGAGAGCTACATTATTAGAAGATAACTCCTCAAAAACTATTGTTTACCATCACACAATGAGTTGCTGATGAGGGAGGCAGAGGTCAGTCTTTAATTAAATGTGGGGTCGTTCCAGAAGTCTACCAGAGCATGCACCATGATGCCCGCCCGAGTGTTTTCCCTCATCACAGTGTCTCACCTGTCACATGCTCTTTGACCTCTGGGGTCAGAGCCACCTTTATCATTGCTCTGTGTGTATGTGTGGGATAGAGAGGATATTAATTCCATTATAGACCAACTGGTTAAATGAGTGTGACATTCCCACTAAGGGTCATAGTCTGGAGAGAGGCAAACATGTTTTTTTTTAACCACCTACACCCACACCTGCTCCAGTCTTTCACCTTGTGTGCTTGTTCAAAGCTTTCACCATCCTCTCTATGAAAACAACAGCTCGTTTAAGATGTTCCACGAGGATGATTCAAAGATAACATAATTACTGGTGCCGTGATTGTAGACTCGACGCTCAAGCAAGGGAGTGAATTTGTATATTTTATCCATCCCGGCTGCACCACGTAGATGAGTTTAACAGTAGGTGTGCTTTAAAGAAAGAAATGCTGATTGGTATGATTGCACCATGTAGGGAATGCATAACCCTGTAGTGTGAAAAGACTTACATTTAGCCCGCACGGAGTGGCAGTAGTGAATCAGAGGCTGTGAATTAGCTCTGCAGGTGTGCTCATACGCTTTCTGAACATCCCATCATCCTCACTGCTAGAGACAGACAGTCAGGTAGATCTTGCGGCAACGCTGACTGCATCACACAGAGGCTTGAGACCATCCTGTCTCCTGCAACATGCTACCGCTTTTAATAACCCTCTGTCACATCGATCCCCCATATTCTCTCTCTTCCGCACTCATTCTCACTTACAAGTCTCCTCGTTCCCGTGCCACAAGCCCATTACCTCATCCCTCCACTTTCTATCAGTCTTCCTCATCATATCACAGAGAGGCTTCTCGCTGCCTCCTCTATCAGCAAGCTGTTAAAGAGCTGTTGTGAATAGTGGCCTTGATCCCTCTGTAATTTGTATGTGTGGCCATGTGAAACTCAAGATCGTCCCTGTGACATCAGTTTCAACCATGTCTCGAGCTGAGAATGAGCACAATAGATTTTTTATTGAAGTTTTACTATTCTCATTTTTCATTGTATAGCTGCTTTCCTCATATTCAAGCAATCTGTCAAGTGACAATGACTGGAGCAGGAACATGTAAACAGGACATTTGCATACAGGAAATTGCTTTATTACAATGTGCATTCCCACAAGCTGTCACTATGAGAGAGCCAAAATATGGTTACATCTCGGCAGAAGGAGGAAACTGAAAAATAGCCCGCGCTGACAAGAATACTCATACAGACCAGCGCACAAGCACATCAGCCACCATGCACAAACACATTCATATACAACAGGAAGTTTCACCTACCTGAGTATTGAATATTAGAAAACTGATATCAGGGTGAAACATTAAAACAAATTTATGCCGATTGTTTATCAGAGGAGCTTCTGTTTTATGAGTAATGGGACCGTCAGTCAATATCCTAAATTTGATCATAATCGAATTGTAAACAGACATTTGATTGTAGGAAATAAAGCAGCCCTACTGCAGCTGTCTGCCAACATCAAAGTGCAAAAAATGGCAGTTCCTTAAATGGTCACTTGAGTCCAAAAGTGAGTCCACCTCCATAGACTCCCATGTTGAAATAACTGCCTCTACAGCAGAGATAAACATGTTTACAGTCTGGTTTTGGTCTTTATAGCTAATTTCTCCATGTATTACATCTGTACAGGGGAGAATTTTTATATAATTAATCAATTTAAAATTTATTAGGGCTTAACCCTTTGAAACCTTAGCAACATGACTCTGGCCCAAATATATGAATACCTATATCAAGCAAGGTGTTTTTAATGTATACCAGCTTGCGGAGTCATAAGCTTTGTAAAAGAAGCCTCTCAAACACACTGAAATATGCAAATAGACTAACGAGCCAATGCACACAGCAACTATACATAAAGCTGTTGCCTCTGTGGTACCATTCACCATCCATTACCCACCTCACCAACTGAGCTCATAACCCGTGATATAATGACCTATTCATTACATTGAAAAGCCATAAACTGTATACATCTCAAAGGTGCCATGACAACCTCGCTATCTGGTTAAGCGGACCATCAGTGTTTGAGTCATTTGAAGTAATCATACACCCACCTAGAAACAGCAGCCAGAAAATGTCAAGGAATTACCGTGGTTGTATTTTTAGGTTGTCTTTTTATTTATTTATTTATTTATTTTTTTAGAAAGTATAAACATAAATTGACAGACATTAATCAGTGCAGTGCAATCATGTGACATGATTCTATTAAGCATTCAGATTGGTTCATAGATCGTGATTGACCACATGCTTGCCTTGGCACGCATTATTTGCGAGCATGGAAGCAGTCAGGCAGCTGTGGTTGTAGAGAGTAAAAGCATGTTGAAATTGATTCTGGGTACACTTCTTCACTAATATGATCCGGGTGGCTGCCCACAAGCTGGGCTCCATCTCTTCTTCTCCTCAATCAGCCACGGTGCTGACAATATTAACACAGCCCACAGATCTGCAGGGGCTGCTGCATTCTCCCCAACTGTCTCACTGACTTTCCAATTGACATTTGTTTACATGGCTCTTAATACACTCCATAGTCCCAGCCCTACAACCCACACACCCCCCACTGCTTTGGAAGAAGTAAAGCTGTGATATGCACACACTTCTATCCTACACATTATACATGGACAGAGGATATGAAGTGCTACAGCAACCCTGAGAGGGGTGTAAATGACGTCTGTGTTGCCGTCGGGGGGCCCTCCCTTGGTGCCGGGAAATAAGGAGACCATGGTGTGTTAGTGATGTGATTGTCAAAAAACGCAGTGGCCCAGAGTGAGTCAGTCAGCTTTGGCAGACATGAGGATTTGGTTTAGCTTATCATATGTGAACATGTCACATGTATGTGTATAAATCATAGACATGTAGAAAATGTACCAATGACATCCTGCTTCTGGCTTGTCAGCATATAGAGCATTGGCTGGTTACTTTTTCATAATATAGAGAGTTTGAATTTGCTTGAACAGTTTCAAACTTTGAAGCCAACTGTGTCCTAACCATCGCTCACATAATGGCAAGCTAAGCCAATATGTGAGTAAAAAAAAAGTAACTTGGAGGAATAGTTCTCTCACTTGCTTGTCAAGAATTTGATGAAGTCAATATGTCTTTCCAAGAGTTAGATGTAAGGATCAATAGCACTACTAGACAGTTTGCTTAGCTTAGCATAAAGACTTGAAGCAGAGAGAAGCAGCTACACTGGCTCTGTCAGAAATGAAAACAAAAAAAATGCCTGAAAACACCTATAGAGCTCACTAATTCATGTTATAGAGACCAAACAGGGATAGAAAGGGGGATAGAAAGCCTGAGATCCTATAGATGTCAATTTGAGGTTTTTGTATTATAATTTTGACAAGTTTGTATTTATTTATTGTTAAGCTAACTTTTGTTTCATAGACATGTCTAATAATTGTTTTGTGACCTTGCCTGAGCATTCATTATACCTTCATGAAAGAAGGTTGATGGGTGTCATGCCACTTCAGTCTTCCCCCGTCCAAGTGGATCAATATCCAACACAGTGTCAGGATTGCTTATCTTGACGTGTACACATATTTGATCTAATCACCGGTTCTCATGAGGCTCAATGTTTTCTGTAAATAAGCGACTTGTTAATAGCCAACTGTCTGTTCTACAAGCTGCTTTTGTAGGAGACGACAGTCTGATGCTGCTGTACCATACGACATTACTGCAGCAGCCTCCCGCTCAAGCTCACATGAGCTATCCATCAGTGTGTACTGTCACCAGCATCATGTAGCCATTTAACTCACTGACAGTGAAAATTTCAGTATTGCGTGTGTGCTTCAAATCTCATGTGATAGCAGAGGTGCGATAAAGTTGTTTTGCACGTAACGAGTAAGTCTCAAGTCTTTGCACTCAAGTCCCAAGTCAATGCAAATTTTGAGTTTTAAGTCCTACACAAGTCATAATGCACTCGTAAACAAATGTAATGTCATTTTTTTTTTTAAAGGATGTTTGTTAAAATGTTATTCAACTGTTGAATTGCCACAGTGCAATTAAATAACTGTTAGTGATTTAACTGTTCTTTGTGCAACTTTAAATGTTGAATGGAGGCTGAGTTTCTTCTGTCTCCACTTGTGATTTTGAGCCCACATATTTTCAATCTACTAGTCATTTTTTGAACAAAATAGTCCCTGGCATAATTTACTTCAGCTGGTGCTTAGTAACGTAATGCTAGCTATTCATGGCAACTTGACTAGGTGTTACCGGATTGGTGCAAGCAAAGCGGATCATCTGGGAAATAAAGTGTCGACGTGTAGGGATTGAATAGCATGAATGGATTTTGAATAAAATACTTTTTAATCTTTGGACTTGGGGGAAGGTGTCAAGTATTTTCAGGTCAAAAGGCTCAAGTTAAACTGAAGTCACGAGTTATTGGTCTTGAAAACCAAGTCCCGTTGCAAGTCAAATCTAAAGTTATCAAAGGTATGACTCTAGTTCTCTGTGTGAGAGCCTTGATTAACCCGCTTCATGACAAAGGGGGCGCAGCCTGGTCTACTGCATTATATAGTTTGTATAATCCACACATAAACCAAAGAGAAAAAACAGTTGTAGTTTTACAGGGTTTGATGTGTTGGACCATTTCTTGGCCGGGAGCAGTGACTTCCTGGATTTTTGTCATTCCTGAAAGGTTGCCAGGCAACCAGTGGAGAAGCCAGACTATGTAAAGTTAATTAGTAAGCTTTTGAGCTACTGATGCTCTAGTTTCATATTTAGCGCACAGAAATGAGAGTGGCATTGATCCTTTCATCTAAGCCTCGGAAAGACAGCAAATGAGCACTTTCCCCTAAAATGTCAAACTATTGAACAGTTTTAAGTTTCTCATCTGTTTCATATAATAGCTTTGGTTTATGTAAAGATCAAGAAAGCCATCGAGCAAGAATCCCACATGTGAATCTAACCGCACGGTTGTGTCGTGTTTACCCCTAGATGGAAAGAAATAAAGGTGTCACATACTGTTATCCAAGACTAAGTCACATACATTTCCTGTGGTGACAGCAGTGTTGAGCAGTGGTAATAATGTTATAGCATGTGGCAGTTGCTGAGACACCGCATGTTTCCATTCTTGCACTATTGTTATACTGTATCAGCGGGCTGTGCTTTGTTTCCCCAAGCAGGGTTAGATTAATGCACTGTACCCTTTTATTCAGTGTTATACAAAAGAAAAGTCTGTCGCTGGATCCACTGGGAGCTCTGATGGTTACACTTCTACAGAACAGATGACAACAGCCTTTCATCAAAGCTAAGGCTTGCCTTTGCTTGTTAACCAAAGCGCAATCATTGCTCAGACTCCTGCACAGCCATACACCCACAGTCATGTATGTGCCCAAACACATCTGAGCGTGCATATTAAAACGCAAGCTCACACATACTACTGTACATATGTATTTATATATAGTGGCTTGACTCAAAGAATGTTGAGGCATGCTGAGATCTGAGTGTGTTTGTATGATGGGAGCCGGGATCTGCGAGCAGGCAGCCACAGTTCCCTCTCTCCCCGTCTCTTGCACTGCAGTTTCTCCTGAAGCAGCATCCAACGGTTCCCTCTCATCTCCCACTGTGCAGCTCAACTCATCCACCCAGAAACACCTTTGGTTCACACAGTCTGTCTCACACAATAGACGTATAGAGAAAAGAAGAGAAAATCAAAGGGATTTCTTTTAAAGTTGTCCACCCCAGCCTGCAGTCATGTAATTTGAGGAAATGGGAGGTTTTGTGTCATTTATGCTGAGCCTACCAGTATAGGTTTAATTGAAAAAGGATGTTTCATGAATGTGACCCCCCGAAACCCACACCCACATACACAGTCATTTGGTGTAATAACTCACTAGATCCAAGGCCGTCTGGTGGGGGGATCAAGGGAGGCTGTGAGGGGTTGCTGGTAAGATTTTGGGATGGGATGGAAGGAGTAGGTGAAAGAGTTTCAACAGCCAGCTTTTAGGCATTATAATTTTTTTTCTCTCGTACCAAAAGCAAAATATTTCAGTCACATTCTGAGGAAACACTGCAGGTTCTATTTTCATTGGGTGGCTGGTTTAAGCAGAGACGCAGCAGTACAGCATCAAAATACAGTGCTCTAACATTATAATCAAGGAGACGAGCTGTGATGACTCGCTGTATCGTATTTTATAAAATAGCATGGTTTGACACGCTGTCTTTTTCCCCCTCTGCCAGACAATGACATGGAGGTTACAGAGGAGCAGCTGAAGGGAGGTGAGTGACAGAATATTTCATGGTTGCCTTTTCACCTTAACACCTCCATTAAAGCACACAGAGGCTGAGTGAGTGGCGTAGCTTCAACTGGTGACAGTGATTTGCCAGGTTTTATGCAGCAGATGAAATTGAATGTTTATTCATTTGGTGACAAGTTGAATCCCGGGCCTGACACATCACAGTTAAAAATACTCCATGTCAGGTACATTACATTACAAGAGCTTATATCCACAGCTAATTCCCAACACCATTCTTATCATCCGGCTTACGGGCACAATGCCTTCAGACCACCTAAAGCGAGTGACAAAAAAACAGCAGAGCAGCATCCCTCCACAGCATGCGCCAGGCGATGGCACAAACATAACTGTCAGCGCATAATGCTTTTATCACCGCACCATCTTGGCACACGGCCTGAAACTCCCAGATACTGCTTATCGGGATAAACTATTGACATTTGTCTGTGCACTGATGTCCTGAATAAGCAATGGCCAACAAAAGGCCTAATGGAAGTATGTGTATTATATGAATAATGGGAACAATAGCAGCAGTTACTCATTTTTCTCCTTAGTTGACAAAAAAAATATCATTTTTATGAAATGTTTGATGTACTGCCTAAAGCAGTTTCCTCCAAGGCACAGTAGGTCATAGAAAGCACCTGATGGCAAGTTGTCTTTATGAGTACAAGGGGATCTAATGGATGTGGCCCAAGAAGACGTCATAGTGCACGTGCAGCCAACTAAGCAGAGAGCAATGTTAGTTTTACTGTCTTTTGAAGGGAAGTGTTCAGATTACTGCAGATGTAGAACCCAGGGTGCTATCAAAATGTTTTTCCTCCCAAAGTTACCCCCATGATTTGCCAATTACACGCATCTGTGTTTTCAATGAGATTCCATTTTGGGTGAACATAAAAGGGCTGTTTTATAAGTGCACTGTAAAATGTGATATTCCAAAGTGAAACAATGTGCACGTAATGGCTGAATCATAAAGACTTGGCTGAAAGGAGCTGCATTTGAGAGTTTGTCCTGTTGTTAGCGCCTGAGCGACCACGCTGTTTTCGCTCACCAGCTATTTTACACTGCATACTCTATAATAACATAGCACCAGACCACATCAAGCCAACTGGAAAAACCCCTGATAATTCTTAGCTCTGTTGTATCATCATGCCAGCCCTGCCCCGGTCCAGTTTGGCCTTGTTTGATGGGCCTGTGCGCCGGTGCCAGGGACTGGCCTTTTATTCTGCTCCATCAGCCAGAGTTTGAATCAGTGCAGCTTGGAGCCTATTCAAAGGTTCGAATGACTGCCATTCTCACATGGAATGGCGCTTTTGTCTCAGACTGTGCTCTGGAGTTGGTCTCAAAGCCGCACATTCTTCCTTTTCTCTCCCTCAGGAGTCATTTTTTTTGTCAGGCAGGTATAAAACAAAACAGTGTAAGAGCCATTGAGTTCCCCCACAGGCTCTTGTAGCATGGTCGGCTGAGGCAGGATGGCCAAGTTAGAATAATCACTGCTGGGATGAGTTTTGCATGCCAAAAGTCTTTCGCTGTCTCTCATCTAAGACTTCGAATTGACAAGACGTCACACCCCTCGCATCCTGATGGTGTTCAGGGATAACGCCGAGTCACTCCCCTGTCCGTAAATCACCATTTATTTTTGTTTTATTTAAAGATAACACACCACCATCTACAAAATCCACAACCAAGGAGGAAAATGAAGACGGTAACAGAGGTAAGCCTATTTGTGAGTGTGTGTTTGTATTTTATTAATGATGACCACCAGTTTCAGACATGCCAAGTAGCTGGTAGAGGGAGCATCTACACTGACATGTGTTTACATAATAATTTGTTTTGTGTGCATGAAGTAATGGAGTGTGTTCCTGGTCAGTAATCTCTTGCTCTCTGGTGCCAAGTTCCTCTTTGGGGAAATGAATACAAGATGAAGCTTGGTCGTTTTTAAAGGAATGTTTTCTTTGAGGCAAACTTGTTTAAGAAGCCATTATCTGGCTATTCTGCAGTTTCAGCCCCCTTGGATGTGTAATATTGAAACAGTTATAGGCTTCTCCGATACGATGGACCAAAGATAATTAGATTCTTACACTGGAGGGTGTTAGTAGGCAATTAAAATCGTACACCATCCATTTGTCTCCAAGCCTTAAGGTTGCGGGGAATTTTTGAAGATAGCAGTCATGGTTGTTTTCTTTGGGGAAACGGGTCCTCTGCTGATTGCAAGAGACTGGACTAGATAGTGCAGACACTTCAAGGGCGTCAATACGTTCTGTGTTGTTAAACAAAGCACAATAAGTCATTTCTTCCCGCCTATTCAACATACCTTTCCCTAATCCACAGCAGTAATTCAATATGATTCACAAATTCAATCACCAGCATTAGGAGGGCATAAGTATTTTGTAATAATCTTTATAAATCCTAATTTATCAGGCCCAGCAGCTTAATAGTAACTAATCCATTCACAAAAGGCCTTGGCACAGCTCTCTAGCATGGGAACACTCAGTCCTTGAGACAACCTCTCTCACAGGAAAGGAATAAAATGATTTTGTTCTGCCTGCACTGTAAAGGTTAGGTCTGGTTCGATGTAGCACATAGAAAGGATTAATCTTAGAAAACACTCCGATGTCAAGATAGCACGGAGCGGAGGAAACATGAGCTGCAGAAACAGACATATGTGAGAGACAGACACGAGATGCTTAAGAGTCGACCGCCTCCTTACACCAGTGTTCGAACAAAAACACAATTTTTCACCGTCTTGTCTGTAGAGCCAGCAAAGCAGGTCACCTGTTTGGTGTAGTCGATATAATATGTGGAGCACTTTTTTAGAATAAATTATGCTGCAGCACAGTTGGTGGAGTGTGTCTGTCAATATGTCTCAGTGTGATCCATCACAGCCATCACTCTCCTCAGGGGATTCACTTCTCTCAGTTCATGGGTCAGACATGAGAGGGTTTTAGCCACAGCGCAGGATAAAGAGAAAGCACTCTTTGAAAGGCTTTCTCCACTGTTGTTCAGTGATAAATACACTGCTTTACCCCACACACAACAACTGCTACAACTGTAACTTTGCACCAGTAAAATGCTCCTTCAGGCTTGTTGGACTGAAGGAATAAAACAGTAAAAAGCATACAATTAACACTCTATCTTATTTACAGATATTAAAAAAGCATTGAATATAATACTTTGTAGTATGGTTTTTAGACTTATATATTCATATTTTTAAAAAGATTAATTCAGTATTTATTGCTTTTTTCACTTAATTTCTTGTGATGTTTTTTTAGCACTTACGTCATAAATCTATGTCCTACTTTTATTTCAGTGTTAAATGCTATATGATTTAAGTTTAACTTTCACCCTAAAATCAAAAATACTTCTTCTTACTTGTAGTTCTATGTATCAATCTAGATTGTTTTGGTGTGAGTTGCCAAGTGTTCGAGATACTGGCTGTAGGAATGTCTGCCTTCTTTTGAATATAATGGAACTCGGCTTGTGGTGCTCAAAGCATGAAAAAATACATTTGAAAAACCCAACAGCAATGACTCTTTCCAGAAACCATGACCTGGTTACTCAAGATAATTCACAGACCTGCTTGTGAACAGTTTCCTGTAGGAACTTTTTCCTTTCAATGCAACTACCAACCTCATCACTGAGCACAAGGAAAAATGCATGTGCTCATGGACGAGAGGCTTATACTTGTGGCAGTGTAAGATTTAGAGAATAATGGCAGGAATAATTGATAATTAGCACTACAGGTACAAGGAAAAATATGTATTTTTGATTTTTGGGATGACCTGCCCCTTTTAAGACCAACAGTTTTTCAGATTTAAGAAACAGTATTTGGACTCGCCAACACGCGATCCCTCGTTAACTACAAACAACCCTCGAAGTGTATTTGCAAAAAAGGGTCACAGATTAACTTGTGTCTGTGATGAGCTGTGTTGTGATGTAACCCACATGAAACATAGGCACAGCATGCAGATGCTGCGAGCTATAGAGAGAAGAAAGACAAGAGTGGGAAAGGGTTGGTGAGACACAGAGACGAATGCTGGCACAGAGGTTCAGGGCAGAGTACAGCCTCTTTAGAGCACACCTGAGTTGGCAAGCAGCCCCGCAGTGTCTATTATTTGATATCAGACCGGTATTAGTGAGATTAGTGGATGTCACAGGGCACAACATGTGAACACTGAGCCAGGAATCAATGCCTGGCTGGGTCTGTTTGCCTGGCATGCTCGAGCTTTCTGGAAAAGACTGGAGAAAGAGAGGGAGAGATGCTGAGAGATGGGACTGAGCAGGGATGGACATGCAGATTAATAACGCTGTGTGTGGACAGACAGCGAGCCTCTCCACGGGATGCCATCTTTTACACCGTGGCACCCCATCAAGCATCGCTCCCGAGCACACTTGCACTTTGCTAGCAGACATACATTTCACATGCAAAAGGTCTTTGAATGATAGCTGTTGGTCATCTCAGAGCCCTTTTTCCTTTACACATGTCTCATGAATTTTTCACGTTTTCCCTTTTTTTTAATCTTTTCTGTCCTTTGCTCCAGTCGGCTTTAATGGAAGCAATAGGAGACAGGGCTGAGGGAGGAGATAGAGCAAAGCTAGGGTGTATGTGTGTGTGTGTGTGTGTGTGTGTGTGTGTGTGTGTGTGTGTGTGTGTGTGCAAGTTAACTTCACATTTCTATTCATGCCCAAACATGAGATACTGCCTTTACTTCCAAGGAAATATCATCTGTAGTTGGTGTTTACTCAATGGTCATGCAAGTAGGACACACAGGAAAGGTTGCATATCAACATCTAAATAGTTTATGTATTTGTGATACAGTGCTTCCGAATCTGATGTTGACATGAATAAATCATTTAAGTGTGTGTGAGACAACCATTTTATTCAAGAAAAAAATACAGCACTATCGCTCATTCAACTCCACTTCAGGTGAGTGGCTAAAATTGCTTTATATTGATGACTATATTTCTGAAAGTGGAATTCATAAAGGTATTGACACTAACAGTCTTGAGGTGGTGACTTTGGCCGGAGCCGTTCTGTGTGGAGAAAGCTAGACTCAGAGTGAAGACTAAAGCACAGTGAGGTGTCAAAAGGAAAGCTGTGACAATGCTGCCACCTGCTGTTTGGAGGACATGAGTGAGCAACCCTGGTGGAAGTGCTGGCTTGGTTTTTACTTTGAGGGAGAGACAGTGTTCTAATTGAACTTAACTTGAATCCATTGGAAATCACATCTGCCCTACATAGAATCTTTGGTTGTCTCGTTTGTGTGTCTGTATACGTGCGTACATCCACAATCTGTCCCTTAACATCCTTTATCACAAATTGAATACTGTTCCATCCAATAAGCCAAATACGAATGATCAAATAACAGGGAGGAAATTACATTCAGCCTTTTGTCGTATCTGATATATTGTTGTTTGGGATCACTTTAGACAGACACAACACGCATGCATAATTTTTAAACGCAGAAGAAAGGTTTAGGGTGACCTCATGGCCAGCGAGGCATTCATCTTAACCTGCTTTTCCCAGTGAAGTATTCTTCTCAGTCCTGTCTGTGGCTCCATCTCAGAATGCCATTCATGATTAATAGAAAGGATTGCCATCTACTGTGTGTCACCAGCGTTCTGCGTGATGGACAGAGGCACTTGAGCAAAACATGCAGCACTGGTAGAACTGGCCTTTTCCCCATTTAATAGAGGGTGGCATTTTTATTGTTCTGAGTGCAGGGCAAAATTGCATAGATATGAAAAAATGGTTTCTCTCTACAGCTTGTTAAAAAAGCAATTATAGAAGCTGCACAATGGCCATTGTATAGCATGTTCCCTTATTGGTGTCATGGCTTTCATTTACTCAATTTGTCCCAAATGTCATTGGTTTATGTGTGTGTCTGTGTGTGTGCCTAAGAATGTGTGAGAGCAAGAAAAGGGGTGAGAAGCGTGGGGGTGGGGCAGATATGATGCAGGGATTAAAGTTCTTTCATGTCACCACTGAAATCTGCCTTTTGTGCATAAATTGGACATATTTTGTCACAGTGTTGAAGGTAGATGCAGTCCTGCAGATGACCTCATGACAGTTTGAAATTGATTAGCAAGTATGATGTCTGTATTTACAGTATGATGAAGGTCATTCTCTAGTGACGTGTAAAAAGCAGAACCTTCCAGTATGGTTATTTCATGGATCAAATGAAACATAGTAGTATTCATAGTATCACAGTAATACTACTTACTATGTGAATACTACTATTAATCATTATACTGTAATTATGGTATGATAGTGACAGGCAAATTTAATTTTCTGTACTTTGTGTTAAATGCAAAGTAGCTGAAATTAGCATCGTGAGATGCTAAACTGCAATGGTTAACATTGCAATGTTACCTGCTAACAACATGCTAAAATTGTCATTGTGTGCATTTAAGCGTGCTTATGTTAACATTTATCTCAAAGCACTGCTGTGCTTAATTATGGCCTGACAGAGCCACTAGCATGTTTGTAGACTTTTTTTAATGCTCGGACACACCTAACCGACATAAAAGCAGGGACAAAAGCCAACCCGGCCAGAAAGTTGCACCAGAACACACTGCAAAGCCAACTCGCACTCTGCATCTGCATGAGAGAAAATAACTCTCCATACCAGCAGGTGGCAGAATTCTGTATTCATCTTTCAAGAATGGGAACCAGAAGACTGACAGGACAGGTTCAAAGAGCTGGTTAGCCAGTCAGTACATTCACAACACAAACCAATGTGGAAAGAAAGAATATTTACTGTGCACAAGCGAACAATAACTCAAACAATTACGAAGGAATTCTGCTAAAGAGCTAAATGGCATAAAAGATAATCTTGGCGAATACAGCAATTTTGTTTCAATCTCACGCCCTCTCGTCTTTAGTTGTGTGTTTGCTTTTCTCATTTCCATTTCTTTTCTCATGCACTGAGCTGAGCTGCCAGTCAGAGTGATTTCACTCTCTAACTGGCTCCGTCGGCTATAACAATTTAACATGCTAAAACACGGCAAAAAGGGGTGGACCAGTATAAACTGTGCAGGACAATGTGCAAAAACTAGTTTGATAGTTGCTCACTGACGGCCTGACGTTGGCCAACAGCTGACCACACCTTGGGCCATTAGTCTGGTTCTGTATAAAGATCTAATGATACACATTTGAAACCCTTTTCTTAGTATCAATGATAAATTTGCAAGCAAACAACTGAAGTCCAAAGCTGGCTATGTCAAAGACTAGTAAAGGTAACAAATTAATTCTTATATTTCAGACAAAATAAGAAGTTGCTATTAGTGAATACAGTAGAAGGTTTTATCACCAGTAAACTAGACCTTTGACAGAATTCCCTATGTAAAAACACACTATGAAAGTAAGGCGAATGAGGTATGAGACAGGAGGTAACTATTTTAAAATGTGATGCCAGCTCTCACAAGATGAATCTTTTGCCTATAGATGAGCAGTTTGTGATCATTAGTGTGACTGGTAGCTTTGTTTCTCAAATTTGAACTGTCTGGCATTACTCTCATGCATGTATGTGTTTGGCTGATGATTCCTCTCCCCTTTTTTTCAGGTAAAGAGGAAATAGGTGATGAAGAAGAGGGTGACGATGGTAATGTAGCTCTACGCACCATTAACACATGTTCTGAGCCCCTCGGCTCTACTAGTGCTTCTTGATGTCATTTGTCATCAAAAATTGAATTTTCTAGTCGCTCCAGTTCAGTCTTTCCATCCTGTGTGCCACCACTAACAAAAAAAAAACAAAAAACTCTCTTATCGCAGAAGCTTGGAACAAAGAAATCCCTTAATTATGTATGGTTTTAGAAGTGACATTCTTTTCCCCTTCTTTTTTGTCACTTAATTTATGCATGTCTTTGTGGTTCCATTGCTCTCATACTGCGGTACAAAGAAAAAGCTACACAAAGAGATGGAATGAAAAGGCTGTTTGAGGTGATATCAAAAGCCAAGTCAATTCAACTCCAGGCACCAGCACTGAACTCAAATGTTTTCCACTCTTTTGAATTCCTCTTCTGTTTCTAGATGCTGCGGGAAACGAAGATGTGGAGATGGCGAGTCAAAACCCAGGTATAGTACTGCAACAGGCCAAGGCTCTGGCATGGACCGGGCTGTGATTATGTGTTATTGTCAATGTGCAGACAACTCTACGCATCACTCACTGAGAGGAAAGGAGAGCACATTGATCTGACTCTTATCTGCAGAGGAGATGGGAATTGTACGAGCTGACCGACGTGCTGCTCATTGCTCTGGTTTTTACTTTGGCTCTAGATCTAACCTGATCATTCTTGTTAGCAGCAGAGAATAACTAGTATACAAAGCTCTAAATGCATGTGTACAGGCTGGTTGAACAGACCCTGACACTCCGATGTGTTTTGTTGTTCTGACAGCAAGAGCCTTAAGTGAATTGAGAGTGTGTGTGTGTGAACATGTGTGTGCGTTACACAGAGGCAACCATTAACTTTGAGCAAGAACCATTTCTCTTTCTCCGAATATCCTCTATGCTGCTGGTATATAATTAAGATTCTGCATTTGCATATTGGCAGTGAGCAGCGCCTCGCCTCTCTTCTGTTTTTGTTTTATTCAAATCCCATCCCATTGACAAAGATTTGACAGATAGAGCCTCTCTGAACATGAATTTTGTAGATATTCTATGAGAGAGAGTTATACCAAATGCAGCCCTGGGATGCTTTCCAAAACCTGAGATATGTAATTACTTTCTCATGAGACACAAACGGAGAGGTGGGAGCTAGGAGGAGCAAAGATATACAATTTAAAACAACACCTGCAGACTAATTCAGCCACAAATACAGCAGTTGCATCATTCCGGTCTCTTTTTGTGTGTTTGTGAAGACCAAACACCACAGATCAATACATTATTCAATAATGTGGTCTTAGTTAATTTGTAAAATATAACCTTTGCGCACAGACATTTGTTAGCACATTCATTTATCGCGCTCCCTCTGCTTTGTATTATTCCTTTTACACACATTTTGTTCTTTATCTACTATGCATATTTTAGATCCACTTTCTCTTCAAACCACACCCCAGCAAATGCTATCAGTCGAGTGACACCCTCATAACATACACTCCCAACTCACTCCCAGCTCGTCAAATACTGAGGCTTGGTCAGTTGCCCATCTGCTTCAGACACTGACAAACAGACGCACCATTTAATGGTGGTCTGAGATTACCTGGGCAGCTGAATTTGTTGACACTCTGGGCAACTACTGTGTTATAAACAGCAAGAAAGTCTGCATAGGGCAGGGATTTGTTTCAAGTTTGTTTTGAAAAAGCCTGAATGCATGTAACAAGCAGAAATTTACAGGCCATCCCTGAGTATCCAAAACCAATGCATGAAGGGTCAGAAGGAAGACAAAAAACTTCTCATAATGTTGCACTTACTTTATGGCTACATATGTATGTACCATCAGCAACTTATTATGCTCACTTTCCCAGAGCTGTTGCCAGTGATATCGTTTTTCTTACAAATTAATTCGGTAGCAATTGAGATACAAGTTACATTGTTAACTTAATATAGATCGTTGGTATAGTTTGCCCTCTTTGGAAAGGGGTTAAAAGGCCTGTGGGTCAGAGAATAACAGGTATTTCTCCAATCATGTGACAGGACACAGTGGGCTCCCTGGGTTGCTCAAACATAAATTCCCATAAGCTGCTTTTGTTTAGTTTGGCGGCATTTTGGTGGGGTTATTTTTGTGCATTTATTGGGTAACAGTGTTGCGTATTTCTGACTGTTCTCTTCCTAGGGGATTATAAATGATTCGGTCTTCAGTTAGCGGTTGCCCTCTTTATCTCTGTATCCTTTATGACAATAGGTGACTAATTGTTGCAGTAATACTGTAACTGCAATGCAATCCAAGCTGTGTATTTAAAGAGTATTTTACAATGGCCTTGAATGCGATGTAGCTAATCATGATCAAGGACTGGAACTATCCGTTTTGTAAATCTACATTTAAACTAGCTTATTCAGCCTAAAGCACTTTTTCTTCAGAAAATGTGTCTTTTTTAAAGTTTCTGACAGTTTTTTCATTATTTCCTGTCAACCCCCCGAGCCTTTCAAACTGGAAAAGAGCGACCTGTTGGTGTGAAAATGTTTCTGAGAGATTTCTGTCAGCATTCATGACGTATGTGCTTGTTTTCTGTCATGTGTTACAGGATTTAATGTGAAGGCTTTGATTCCCTGTGCCTGAATTAATCCTTCAAAATGTATTTCTTTTTACGTTTCAATGTTTGTGTGCCTCCAGATGAAAATTCAGGAAACGAGGAGCCAAATCAAGAAAAGGATAAAGATGAAAACGAAAACCAAGACAAAGATGAAGATGCAGGAATTGACAATGACGAAGAGAAAGAAGAAGACAAAGGTGCCGACAACGATAAAGATGATGACAAAGGTATATTCTTAGGTGTTAGTTTTTATGCTTTCACATCAAACACTCTGAGAAAGCAGAGATGACAGTCACAAAGATTCACACCAAAGAGAAAATGGTTCTGGTGATGGTCTGATTTCCTGATAGTAATTGTATTTTATCACCGTATGCAGCAAAAATATCCACGGGGCACTGAGGCGGTCAGATATGAATAAGTCAGTTGAATGCATGAAACCATGATGGCTAACATAATGACATCATAACAAAATGGAAACATCGATGTTTACATTTTTGGTTTACCAGCAGTGTAAAATTGCACAGTTGGGAGATGGAACACTACAAATGCACAGTAAGGTTGCTTTTTATTTGTGGTTGTCAGTGTTTGAGTATATGCTAATTCATCTCTCACACAACACCACAGAATGAGCAGAACCAAGCAGGGAGGAATGGGCTCAGAATTTGTGCACTTTTATAGATTGGACATACAATATTCCATCATTTGAGCCTCATAGTACACACACTGAGCATAACACGTACACACAGCTGATCCTAATGACTATATTTACATGCTAACTATTATTCCAAATTTGATGCCGGTCGTGTAAACGGTATATTCCATTTGGATCTTCTAAATTAGGCTTTTTTCCAAATTAAGCATTTTGCTATGAAGACGTGTGGAATATGACAGAATAAATTCAGGTTTAAGCAGCATTCTTTCGACATGTACACAGTGCATTCAGAATACGCATCATAAATGGGGTTTTTACTGCAGTTTGTCATGTATTGGATAAGTTGTACACAAACCAACAAATCCACAGTTTGCAAGGCTCGGGTAGAAAGAAACATTTCTTGTTGAAAGAAGAAACACCTACTTTTAAACAGTTGGAAAGACTTAAATATCAACAAGTTTTTCCAGATGCACAAATATTGCAACACAGCCCTTTTCAAGGTGTTTGGAAGAGTGAAAGAAGGAGGCTTTGTTCGTGTGGTGGAATAAGTCCGCCACCAGTGACAAACTTTGAAAAAATTATATGTTGATGCATAAAGCAAAATGGTACAAGTGACTCCACTTATGTTCTACTTTTCCATTATTTTGGCATGATGAATGTCATGTTAAAACACATAATTGGGTGTATGCACAGCTGCATGTAAAAAGGAATATTAGTGTGACAATCATTTGCATTTGCCATGTAAACAACATAGTAAGAATACTGTCTTTTTCAGAATAAGGGCTAAAAATGGAAAGTTTGTCGCATGTAAAAATATAATTGAAGACATGGCAGGTCAAGTTTCTTTTTTTTTTGCAGACATATAGGTGCAACCACCTGCTTACAATGCTAATATTGCATAAATATATAGTGTAACCAACATCAGATTTTTGTTTCCTTCATCCAGCAGAGGAAGAGCAGCCTGCTGCAAAAGCAGAAGATGACGACACAGCAAAGTCCACTGTAGAGATGGAAGGTAAGATCTGATTTGCTTGGATTTGATTTGATATGATTTGATTCAGTCTGATTGAGAGTCTCACTGACTGACTTTCCATCAATGCGATTTTCTCGTCCAGTCCTCTGTATTTGTATTCGAGACAATTGAATTAGTATGGTCAGCGCTGTTTTTGTTGTCTGGTGTTTGTCAAACTAGTTTTCCCTTGGAATCAATCTCTGGCCATCTAAAATCTGTTTCTCACCCATGTTACATCACTTTTTAGGCTTTGCAGCATGCCTCACATCTCTGGTAGACACGATGGAGGTGCTGAGAACTGTCAATCACAACTGAAAATTACGACTGACCATCGAAAGGCGTTGTTCTTTTCTGAGCAAAATTAGGCTGGCAGTGTTCAATATTTCTTTCAAAACTTAAACACAAAATGTGTTTTGTGTGTGCATCTAAGAGGCGTGTAAGTAACAAGTACATTACAGTATGAAATACCGCATTTTTGGACAAAGATAGAAATTTGCTGAATCCACAATGTTTGTTATGATACAGTTTCAGTTTGAATCAATTCAGAGGCCTTTGATTCATGTGAGACGATTTCAGTAAATATTTGCATGGTCTTTTTCTTTGCTGCTTACCATTATCGGCCTGGCACTCGGCCACAAGCACCGTTTAAATTTTTGCAAAGCAGATGCGCTTGGATGGAGATGATGACACAGATGTGCCATAGGAATTTCATCCTCAAGATGATGATATGTATCGAGGGTTCTTTTTGACAACTAAATCAATATATTGTAGCGTGTTGGGGTATGTGGGTGGAGTTTTCCTAGCATGCGTATAGAGATTGTGTTTGGATGTGTTCAGGGTCACCCAGGTCTTGCCGATCTTGTATTGTTTTGTGTTGGTGTTCTTTGTGTGTGTTTCTGTTGAGTTATTGTTGTTCGGTTGTATGACACTTTCATTTTGTACCATGAATTGGGTCCGTTTCATGGTTGGAGATTTCTCGCCTATGTAATAATAATTTGTGGAATGAATAAATGTGCCGTATTGAAAGAGCAATTCCTAGATCAGGATTCATCTTTCTGCCTCTTCTTTGCCATTAGAGATCCAAGTTTGTTACAATATTGACATATCGTTACACCCCTAGAGTCCAAAGCCTGAGCCTGTTCTACTGTGCCATGGGGCGACTGTGGCTCAGAGGTAGAGTGGGTTGTCCTCTAATTGGAGGGTCAGCATTTCAATCCCCCGCTCCTCCGGGCAACATGCGGAAGTATCCTTGGGCAAGATACTGAACCCCAAACTGCTCCCGATGCTGTGTCATTGGAGTGTGAGTGCGTGTGAATGATTACTGAGTAGCAAGTGGCACCTTGTACGGTAGCTTCAGTGTGTGAATGGGTGAATGTGACAATGTAGTGTGCAAGCGGCTTGAGTAGTCAATAAGACTAGAAAAGCACTATACAAGTACAGTCCATTTACCATTTACCTCAAGTAAAACGGTCAGTTTATTTAGAGTCAATTCCACATACACCAACTTGTTGCATTGTAGTACTCACTGAAGCACCAAATGTGTGTTAATCCACTGATTGCATGCAGTATCATTTGTTTAAAATTAAAGTGCACAGCTATTTAAGGGCAATTAATTTTAATTTCTTTTTTTTGGGACCATATATATTATCTTTGTGACCTGATTAAAAAGATTTCCATTTTCAGTAAGAACAAACCAGCTCAAGGCTCAGTGTCACAGACAGGGTAGGAAAATCAGAAAGTATTGACAGATGGACGTACACATTGTTGGTTTTGGTTTAGTTGACAATAATAAAAATGTTGAATTATTTTGGAAAAAGACAGACAGTATTTAGAGGAAGTAAATTCAACTTTTTTTAATGCAGTCAACTTTAAATGAGGTAATTTCAGTCTCGCTCCGTTTAAGCCAGGTTGCCATAAATTTAGCCTTTATCTGCATTTAGCCACTGCAGCTGAGCTCCATGTTGAGGCTGGCCATTTTGTTTGGATCTATTTTATTTCTGAGTGGTCCATATTTATGTACATTCCTTGACCTCTTTTTTCTTTATTTATCCCCATTTTTCTCTGGCTCACGTCGTCACTGGTCAAGGGGTTTTTCCTGGTAAAGTTGAGGGTTAGATTTGTGAGCCCCAGCCACCTTTCTCCCATCACTGCACTAACACAAAGGTCTGAGTCGCTCCCTCACCTCCATTTCACTTTCTTGTTGACTGACATTCAATTAATTTAGGGTGAGAGAGAACATTCCAGATAGATTTATCCAAGATAGCCTTCTCCATCCTCTCTGAAAAGCCATTGGAATACGTCCCACAAACACTGCAGGCTTTCCATCACTGGAAAGCTTCACTCCAGCCTGTTGATTGTGTCTTGCCTGGGCCCGCCATTGTCTGTCACTGTCTAGGGTTACCATGGCCCGTGTACTGTGTGGTGGCACTGTCAAGCCGTAAACAGCTGTGTCATTCCTGATTGCAGGCAGATTGCATTTTGTATAGAGGAGCGGGGCCTTTGACAGAGTGCAGACTCAAACTGTCTCGGATATTGAATCTCATGCAGGCCAACACAGCCCGGCTTAGCCACGCGTAACCAGCTATTCACAGGACAAGACCAAATGATTCCCGAGCCAATACCCTTTATTAAAAATAATAACTGTAATCAGGCTGCCTGCTCATGGCCATAGAGGTTAAATCTGCTTCATTGAAAGGAGTAATAAAATGCCTCATAATGATGGGAGGAATGAGTAATGAATCAAACAATTTGAAGACAGCTGAATGTGAGGTTGCTACACTAACATATGCATACACCTAATCAAAAGTCAGCGTGCCTGCATGGGGGTCTTACCTATTGCCTTATTTTCTGTGATTTTGACAGTCTTATACTTATAATCAAGTGGTAATTTGCAAGCACAAATAACTCAGAGGTGGTGATATAATGTGTTTTGTATTCAAGATAGAAAATTGTTAAGCTTTGGCAAACTTGAACAAATAGTCACATGAACAAATATTGCAGCAACCTCATTCACCTCGCTAAGCTTAACTTCTCCACAATGATACACCTGTCCGATTAAAAATTAGAAATATGTGAAACATAATTTTTCCCTTTCCCTTGCCATATTGCTCACAAAATGTGCTGCCTCTTTAATCATAGAGTAAATGCTGTTATAATGATTCTTTCTAATTATTTGTTAGGTTATTCATTCAGTTGTACACATTTCTTCATAGTATCTAGGCTACCAGAGGTGTAGACTCACATCACGTGACTTGGACTTGAGTTGGACTTGAGTCATAAATTTGATGACTTTAGCCCAGGGCTGTATCCGACTCAAATCAGTCAATGTATATTAACAATGTATATTGTCCATATAGAATGTTGAAGTTTGAATAAGCTCCGCGGGATGGTCAGTGTGACAGCGGCAGTTGTGTGATATACTAAACAACCTAATGGTGCTAACAATAGATCACAAAATGTCCAGCAGTATTTTTTACTGAAACTTAATATCAACAAAAGCCAGAGAGTGTATGGTATTAACTAACCGAAGCTGCAAAGAGTATCATGAAAGTCAAGAGCACTCACTCTGCAGCAAAATCTGGGGACCAAAACATCCCCAGAAGTACACTCCAGGGGAAAAAAATGACTGCTCGACTTGAAGCAATCTCATTTGACTGAGGAACTCTGACTGATGATTCGAGCATCTGACTGTCAAGGGGCAGCCCTACTTTAGACCTAACAAAAACAAAAAAGACTTGCATCAAAATTGGACTTTAACACCAGTGACCCATGACCTCACTTTAGCTTTTTGAGCATCGATGGCTGTGGCTCAGGAGGTAGAGCGGGTCATCCACTAATCAGAAAGTTGGCGGTTCAATTCATGGCTCCTCCAGTCTGTTGAAATATCCTTGTGCATGATACTGAACCTGAATTGCATGATTGAGAATATATGTGTGAATCTGTGAATGAACCATATAAGTGCTTAGAGTTGTCAAACGACCAGAAAAGTGCAGGTCCATTTAACCATTCACCTAAAAATAGATTTATAGCTTCTCCTAAGCCAATTTAGGAACTGAAAGTTGAGGACATCAATCTATCAATTCTGTCCTGTCTTCTTAAATACAAGACAGAATAGAATCAGACACAATTCATTCTGTTGTGGTAGGCCACTGTGTTGCTATATGCTATAAAAGTGCAATGTCAGCACTATTTTTTTTGATCATGTTCAGTCACACTGCTTTTGTTAAAATTGCCTTATATTTGAAGAAGAGCGCATTATGACATGTTCAGTACTCAAAGCTCAAAGTCTAGGATTTGTGAATTGTCAGTCTTGTCTGAGGACTTGGGACTTACTTGTGACTTGAAAGCCATGACTTGGCCCCACCTCTGCTATCTACAATATCATAGCTGAAGTTATCTCTGCTATACTACACCTTGGTTTCAAAATTACCAGCTTCATTCCTTCTACTCTTTTGACTCGTCAAATATGGCGTTAATCAGCAAAGCCTCCAGTATGACGTTATTCACACTCCACATATTATCGTTCCCACATTGTGCGATGTGTTCTAGACAGACATGTTGCTACAGCGTTCTCAAATACCATCCTTTGCCTCTGCACATTTATACCCATGTGCTCCCAGTTGTTGGCGATGTCTGTTGACAGCCTGCTGTTCTCACACAGCTCAATATTGCACATATGGGAGTGTTTATCACAGCTAAGCATCTCAGTCCCGGCTCAGTCACACTAAATAATACAAAGCTTTGTGTTTTATTCATTTTCGCTATCGTCATCATTATCACTTGTTAATGTAAGAATCTATTTACACATTCCCTTATATAACATAAAGATGTCGGATACTGCAGCAAAGGTCATTCGCTTATGTCTTTACCGTTTATATTACCGAATTCTACCAGCTGTTGTTTACATTGCAGGTCTAACTGTGCAGTTTAAGCATTTAGTGTTGTTGCTCTTTGCTTTACAAATGACTTTAATTTAATGCAACATTATAAACAACCAAGATCCAGAAATGCCAAACAGTATATATTCTATGGATTTTATCTCTCTTGAGTATCTGTGTGGCATAGAGCTATGCAAGGAGGCAGGCAAAGGAGAGGTTTTGTATTTTAAATCAGAATTTATTAGATATCTCCCAGCACCGGCAATGAGATTCTCAGTCTGATATCTGGGATTTTATAAAGGCTCCCCAAATTGAATCAGAATCCAAGCAGCCTTTATTTATGAATATTCATAACCTACTTTAAAATGGAAACGGGGGCTATATTGTTATTGTGTTTTGAAATATCTATCCGGCAAGCCTTGTTCTGGTGACTTGTGAGAGTGGGCACCCGCTTCAGTAAGCTCACGGAACGTCCATAAATTAAAATGAGACTGTCTTTGCCTAAAGCTAGGAATAAATAAATCTGAGTTGTGAACAGAAATTGTTTCCCTTCATGCATGTGTGATTCTCCCTACAAGAGTCGATAGCTATCGTCTTAGCTCCAAAGGTAAGATTTAATAGCTGCACAGATTCAGTGCCACCAAGTCAACAGCGGCTCATCCTTCTTTCCAATCAAACTTTTAATAAGTTTTGCCTGTAAAGCATTTGAATGTCATGCAATACAACAGCACAAACCTCAAAAAGGTGCACAAGACTGTTCTGTAATAATATCTCCCATTACCAGTCAGTTTAGCTTGTGCCTATTATTGACAAAGCCTTTTTAAATGTGACCAAAGGGCAGTGCCGCTCTTATAATTCTGCTCTTCAATATATCGCTGAATATAAAGCACAGACAACCTTGCAATCGAGGGAGCCTGAATGTACTTTATATTTTTCTGCCTTTGATAAAGCTGGCCCTGGTAGAGGCCAACTGTGGGATGAAAGCAGCTTCTTGACGATGGAAGGATGCTACAGAGAATACTTTAGAGGGGTGGTCTCTACCTAAGCATGGCTGGGTGCAGACCAGACAGGCGAGTACAGACTGTAATGGCACACTAAAGCCAAGCAAAAAGGACCCTGCAGGGGAGATGGAGAGAAAGAGGATGGAGAGACAGACAGACCCAGCAGGCCATCACAACAATCTCAGTCTCAACACCACAGAGAGACGAGGCACCATTACATCAGCCCAGAGGCTGTCAGAGCTGACATTCCCACTGCTCATCTCTCCCTTGATTTTTCTTTGTTTCTCTTCCTCTCCGTAGACCTGTTGTGTTGTTAAAGAAAAACACATCATAGCAAAACAAGTAAACTCAAGTTCACACTCATTATCCAAGTTTTCACTTCTTTATGGTTACTTTATTGTCTTGATTTCATGGCTTTCTATCTCCAAATGTTTTTTTTTCCCCCCATGGTGGCCGGGGTGTTTTAAGTATAGATGGCTGTGAGTGCTTTATTTAGCACTGTGACTCTGCCACAACCGCTCGCAGCACACTGCATGTGAGGCTCTGAGCAGAAAGCCCAGCTGCATCCACAAGTGCCATATGGTGCCCAAAAACCACATGCACATCATGTACCCACCTCTCTCCCTTGTAAGATCCAAAAACAAAAGAAAAAAAAAAGCATCAAAGTGGAGGTGCAACAAATCCCTTTCTAACAACTGTTATGAGAATTGGTGTTATTCTCTTGTTTGTGAATGTTATTTGGGGGACGTTATTGATTTCTATGTATTTTTGTCCCTTGGTGGTACAGCTTGAGTATAACAGAACAACAAGCCAGAAATCCGGCAGTCTTGCCATTGGCAATATCAAGGTACACACAAAGCAATCACAGCACAGTGACCCTGTGTGGTCGCCCTTTTATGTTAAAGCATCAAGTACAAAGAGTGGCATTTCTTAGTAATCCACTGCAAATCAAAACACTTTTTTTCTGTCTTTTTTCTTCTTTTTAATAGCTTGAATAATTTATCCCAGAATTCAATGATATATCCCTCTCAGAATTTGTTGTTGCTGAAGTGTGCTTTGCATTTATACTCCTTCGTCTTAGCAAAAAGGATTTGAAGCTTTGCCTAATTGGTTGTTTTGTGCCCTTTTGTCTTTGCCTTTTGTGAACAATGGGATACTGGTGATGTAAATCTAATTCTGGAGAGCAATGCGGTTTTTCCTGTGGCTAAGGGTTGTCAGCACACAATTAACTTTTGGCATAACATTGTATACGGTAACACTGAGTGGCTCCTCAGGGAGCAAGCTGCCACTGGTTGAAGACATTAGGCTATGCTTGTGTTTTATAGCTTTTTACGCTTACTGTTAAAGTCCAGGAACAGCAGCTACACCAATCACAGACCCGCTGAGGCATTGTGTGCTATTGCCTATTACAGTCTTTATCCGTATTAATGCAGCTTTTATCACTGAAATCCATTTTCTTTGCTCCTCATTTTTAAACTCAGTATGATTCAAGTTTTGATTTTACTTTGTTTAATACCAAAACAAATTGTTGGATATTGAGTCAAGCCTGTTATCTGGTCATCGGAGTCTGGGGGCTCATTCACACCTACCACGTTTAGTTCAGACTTTTCACTCCTATCCGAACCAAAATTACTGGTGTGACTGAACCAAACAGCTGCGATTTGGTACTGCAAAAAGAGGTGATTTGTTTCTGGTGTGAAAACATTTTTTTTGGATGGTTTGGACTTTTGGACCTATTACAGGACATTTTGGCAGGCTATCCCCAAGTGATAAGAGTAGTGTAGCGCTTCTGTGTGTCGTGTGTGGGGTTTAGTGACAGAGAGAGTGACGGTGGCTGTGCTCAGAGCAGGTTTTGGGGATCAGAGCAGAGGAGAAATTAGCAGTTAGGTTGCCAAGTGGTAGTAAATGTACAATGTAGGTGTCAGGTTGTCCATGAACAAAATAACATAGCAAAATGGGCTGCGGTAGCACACGGAGTGAGGAGGCGACGACACGCTCCAACACATTCCGATTATTTTCCAAGTGGATGGCAGTGAGGGAATCAAGAGGACGTGAGAGCCTGTCTGCAAACCAATCAATGTCAAGTAGGGAGACGTAGCTAATGAAGGTGATGATGACAGGACATAGGTATGTCTTGTATAGATCTTTAGTGTGCTTGTCTCATTGCAATGTGAAACCAAAACTTACCGAATCAAATAACAAAAAGCGCTCAGTCTGACTCAGGCTTTCAGAAAAAAAACCTAAGTGAATTTGGTTCTTTGCAATCATTCCCTCAACACGACAGTATCCTCCATCGTCTTGTAATGTCTCCTTGTTGACGAGATATATAGAACACAGGTCGTTTGGCTGGAGATGTGGAATAGACCAACAATGTGCAAAATGTCCATTTTGTTGGTCACCTCTGGCCCAGAAGCCTGCCTAAAAGAAAGGGGGCCTCATCTAACAAGCTACAAGGGACACACTTTTTCTGTCCTCCTTTGAAGCTCCTCTTTTGATCAGCTCTATTATCATGTCCCCATCCCTCTGTTTGCTGCACAAAAATGGCAAATGAATCAGCTCAGAGCAGAGGGAGAATTTGTCAGCCAGGAGAGATGCAACAAATGTGTTCGAAAAGTCTCGAACACATTTGAATCTCTGTCACACACAGGTACTTTAAAAACGGCCACACATACGCATAAAGACACTGTTATTGTGATGAGGGATCTCTGTACGAGTTGCCTGTCTCCTGGAGGCAGTGAGGACAATTTGATGGTAGAGCTACTTTGGTTAGAAAAGGGAGCAGTGAGATACTGACAACAACGGTCTTTGAGCCTCAAACTCGACAGTTGGGATTTTAAGTCTATGGATTGCAAATGTCACTTGCTCCTGTTTTTCAGAAATTGACCCCTTTCTGTGATCTCTCCAAGTTCACCCTCATTGCACAGCAGGTATGATGCAACAAGAAAATAATTGTTGGCTACAGCCTAGGGATGTCAATTTTGCTTATGATAGCCTGACATCCATTAACCAGTAATTAAACTGTTAACTTTTTGTTAGCTTTATCTTGCTTTATGTTTGCAGTTGAAGAATGAGTTGATTACAATCACCAGCTACTATGAAAATTCCAATTATATGAAAATTCAGCAAAGATGTGCGCAGAGAAGTCCCCAGTCTCCTGTCGCTGTGCGAGACCTAATCGCATCCCATCCACCTCAGTCTCCCACGACCGGACATCAACTACAACAAGGATTGGTAGAGGAACAGCCCTCAGTCCGAGTTGGATCAGCCTCGCCCTGATTACGGCTCTTCTCCTCCTTTTCGTCCGGGGCTTATGGTTTAGTTTCTTCCCTCTGGTCTGACTGCCCGCTCACCATATGCTGTTGTTAGGGATCCTCTTGCAGTCTTTTGCATTCAGTCCTACACCACCCACACAACTTTTCCCGATGTTGATAGGTGCTTCTCTATCATAGAAAAGTCATGCTTCAGCAGACGGGGCCATATAGTTAACAAAATATGTATATATATATATATCAAGGATCATCAAGGATTTGAGGAGCTACTGGCTGCTACATCTACATGCGTTGCCGTTGTCATAACAAACCCACCATCGTCACAACAATGAGCGGCACTGAAGGGCACTGCTAGCTAGCTCACACCAGACTAAGGTGGTCCACAGAGCAGCAAAATATACCTATAGGCCGACATGATTAACTGGTCAAAAATATTCTCGGTCAACAGCTGACATCCCTATTGCAGCCCTTATAGTGTATGATACAGTTAAGTACATTATGTCATACCATGATTACAAAGTAATATGTTAAATGAGTCATCACAGACAACTCTTAATTGAACAGTATTGAGGGAAAAAACAGCAGCCAACAGTGAAGTAAAATCATGTAAAAAATTGTCACATTAGCAACATCTGATGCAACACCTTCGTTTGTGATAATAATGTCTCTATCAGTCCCTCACTTCACTGCTGACATATATACTCTGTGCTCCTTCTGAGGTCTACCAATCAAGCTTCTCTCTTGCTGACCTTTCAGAGTTAGACAGCTGCTCTGCCAGCTATCCCAGCTTTCACTGCAGTCTAGACAAGCACTTTGATTATATTGACCAGTCCGATCCATGATCTCCGGCGGAAAACCTTGAGCTGCCCAGAAAAGGCATCACTTCATAACTGCAAATCAGTCAGCTGCCCCAAACCCTGTCTTCAGAGGCACACAAACATCCAGACCTGCTGCCTCTACACCTCCGCTGTGGTGTGCTCCATTTCAATGTATCGCGGGGGTTAGCTAGATCGTCTCGTGTCAGATTCACCAGTCCCCTGCAAGTCTGTCTGTCTGTGCCTTGATATACTAAGTTGCAATAGGTGCTGAAGCCGGAGGTGGGCAGCTTCCTGCAGCAGGCCCACTAGCAGTGCAGGGAGAGTCTAAAGATTATGTAAAGTAATTCAGGGAGTGATGAGAGAGGAGCAGGCCACCACTGACAGCAGGTTTAGCAGGTATGTAGGTCACACAGGGGGAGGCCTCTTTTGCATTTTTCCCCTTCCATGTCTATTTTTGTTTTGTCTCCCTCTCTCAAGTCTTCACTTAATCAGTTATTCACTTACTCCTTTCATCTCACGGTATCTCTGTGTTCTCGCTCTTTTTATCTCCGCTTTTTTGTCTTGCGACAGATCACTGTGTGATTGTCTCACACTTACTTGGACAAAGTGGGGAATGGAAAAAGAGAAAAAAGATGAAGAGTGAGGGACGTTGCCAGTGGAGCAACACTTTTACTGGCTTTCCCGTTTCTTTCAAACCTTGTTGTGTCTTATCAATGGGTTGCCAGCGGTCATTTTCTCTTCATTTTTTGCAACATATGTTATCAACTGTGCCCCGTCTTTTCTCGTGCCATCTCTCTCTGCCCTCTAATCATCTTCACTTTCTCTGAGTTGTAGCGTAACCCCAAAGCAGATGGTGTCCTGTTCTCTTTTCAGTCATTCAGAGTACTCAGTGTTTTCTCATCTTGTCAAGCATGGCCCAAGCCTGTGTAATGAGCTTGGGCCTTTTCAGCCTGTTTAGGGGACCCTGACCCAACTTGGAGCCGCCCCACTACAGCCACCAGTGCAAGGTTACCCAAACCCGCAGGGGAAGCACAATACTACTTAGTGTCCACAAGCCCTCGGCCTCTTCTTAGGGAGAAGAAAGGCGGAATATTAATGAAGACTCTTGGCTTTTCAGGAGGATAGCAGTATAGAGGGGCGGTCGCAGAGTTTATTGAGCAGGCTTGTTTTCGTCTCCCTCGCCTGCAGGTCACAGCTCAGTGCTCTTTAATTGGCTCAGATTGTCAGACAGTGTTCCATCTCATAGAAAAGAAAACTCCAGCTATCAAACGCTGCCCCCCTCCCCCCAAAAAATCTTTCTCTTCCTGTTTTGAGAGTGGCAGCTCATGCAGCTAAGCTATTTCCACAAGCCTGCACTACAAACTTAACATTAACATATGAAAATGGGCTGCTTTCCACATTTACCAGCTCATTAGTTCTTTTGGTCAGACACTTGTTGAGTTCCACCCGCTCTTGTTTTGCTAGAGCAGGGAGATGCCTTTAATTATCTTTGCAGTAGGCATATCAGCCCCGAAGCTATTAGTCCATGCAAAGTTCAATGAGGGCCTCTTTGATACTTGTTTAATGTACACGGCCCGATGCAGACAAGGCCCAAGTCCCACACAGACCACCCAGTTAACATGCCGAAATGAATTCTGCTCTCGTCTCCTGAAAGAAATGGAGCTCCTCAATAGATACTGGTTTTGACCTTGACATTTTCCTATGTTATTCTCTCAAGATGAATGCTTTTAAGTAAGCAGCGGCCCTGTGGCAGCAACACAAACCAAAGCACTTTCCAGATATTTGATCAACTCAAGCAAAATAGAAATACTTAATGCGTTCGATGAAAGAGCTTTAGTCAGTTGATGTTTTTCAGTTTTGGTGCACAAACTGGCTTGTTTAGCAAAAGTCAGTGAGGAAGTATTGGGAAGCAAAAGACCGGTTTTAATGGTTTTCAGCAACTCCCAGACTGAGATGGGTCATGTTTATTGTTTGAGGGGGGACAGCTGGACACCTGTGTGAGCTGTCTGCGATCAAAGCTCCAGGACCTGTTCAGACACAGCAGACCAGCCCATCCCACCGCGCCATGGTTTGGGGATCAAATGAACAGAACAAATTCTCCTGGGGAACTGACACCATAGGGCACAGACACTTCTACACCTCCACACCTCCATCGATTTTTATTCTTTCACTGCTCAAGAAAAGAGGATTTGAATTAAAAGACAGTGAGATGTCCTGTGGCTGAGCCACAAAAGGAACCTCCTGTTCTGCCCAAGGCTCCTGTCTGGAACATTAAGCAGAGACGGCTTCCCATGCTGCCATGTGGGTGACCCACAGGGACTGCCTCCCCTGTGGGCTGACCGAGCTGGAATGACAAAAACATTAAAAGTGGTGCGGAGGCAGAACTGCTGCTGATTGTGACAAATGCTTTTGGAGGAAAAATAATGAGAAAACATATGCAAAAGCTACAGCGGATCAAATATCTATTTCATTCATTAATACAGTGTTTTTAAATCTTAACTTGCCACTGCTGTCCAGTTCAAACACATTTGCTATCACGGCTGAATATTGTGGTGCAGTACACTAATGCTGACCAACAAAACGCTAACTACCTCTTGTCTAATAAATGAATGGAAGGTGGGGGGATGTAATTTTCTGCTTGTCTGCATACGAGGGTGACTTATGCCCAACTCTCTTCCTTCCTCTCCCCTCTCTGATGTGTGTAGACCTGAGCACACACATACACACACTCACATATGCTCATCCTCCCACTTGAGCTACTGACGTTTTTTTTTTTTTTTTCTTCAGGATGTTTTCACTGAACTTCTGAAAGGCTGAAGTGACAAGAAAAGTTAAAGAATAGAAAAGTTTAGCAAATGTTGATGTAAATGTTTTTGATCTCCCGCGTGGCCTCTGTTCACTTGTAAATTAATATGTCATGAAACTTCACATCATCGTGATTACAGATTGCAATTCAATAACATGTTAAGAATGCAGATCAGATGCCGTTTAAATCCTCATTACCAGGCGCCCTTGCTGAGGTTGCTTATCTTCATGAAGAAATTTCATGAACATTTAAGTGTAACTGGGAGACACATAGGGCCCTGCTATCTCCGATACTGATACTAATAAAAGTAGAATCAACTGTAAAAAGCAGGATTTTGAGGAATTTCCCTTCCTTTATAAGCATTTTTTTCACAACACCTGTTTTTGTGTCAATTACAGGCAGGCCGCTTCTGCCCCCTACTCAGTGTGTGTTGGTGTTTCAGCAAGGACTGGCTCAGCTCCCCCATACACACACCAGGGCCAGTAAAGTTGCGCTGGGACTGTAAATACAATCAACCAGTTGATAGGAACAGTACTCAAAAAAAAAAAATCATTTTTCCTTTAATAATTTTCCAGCTATTGTGACATCTGGTCTTCTCTCCGAGACTTCGCTGTGCTCTGTCTGTGTTGTCTTCAACTTTAGCAGCGGCTGGTTTGACCACAGTGATGCTAGTGACACTAGCTTGGCTGCAGTCTTTTTCTTATTCAGTCAAGCTGCGTCAAATATGTCCTCATGTTTTTCTTGGGTTGAGCCGGCGTCAGATGGTGTAGCCGTCACTTGTATCTCTGTGGTCAAACCAGCTGCTGCTAAATTGAGAGTGCCCTCATCATTCTCACAGTATTCATGATGCATATGGAAATGCAATTAATTACGCTAGATTCTGTTCACAGGAATTGCAAAAAAACGTTACCTTCATCCCTTTTAAATCAAGAAATCCCTCTAAATTGTCTTGTGGAAGATGCCCTCTGAGACAAGTCCTCCGAAAAAAAAAAGAAAACTAGGAATTGGACACTAACTGTATTGAAGCACTTTCTTTGATTAAAAAACATAGTGCATTGTTGCATTAAATCAGATTCAACAATATTCATTAGATTGTGAACATTTTTAATGTTTTTTTTTTAAAATTCATCCACTATGTGATGAGACACTCTTTCTGATGAAAACATGTGCTTAAATCTTAAAACATAAAACTGAAAAAATTGAAATGAAAAACACACAATTTGGGAAAATAGGGCCCTTGATATAGAAACTGTAATGTTTTCTTTAGACACCCACAGTAACCTATGCAGTATACAAATTGTGTTGCCATGCATACTAGTAATTTACATATCAAAACTGAGGGTGGGAGACACTGTAAAGGACCCCTCAGGGTCCCAAGCTTTAAGAACCACTGGTGTAAGCTGTCTTGTTTCCTGCTGAGGGAGTCAATTCGGTCGACTGTTTTTCTCTTTTCCTTATCAGCCCTCTGTGGACTGCGCCTCTCCTTCACCAGAACCTTGACAGAGGCCCGTTTTTCTCTCTACCCCCATCTTGTTTATGTGTTTACCACAGCAGACTCACATCCTCCCCTAAATGATAGCCCCTCGACTGTCAGCACACAGGAGTCAAATTAGAGAGCAAGACATACCCGCGAAGCTGTTCCCTCTGAGCCTCAGGCAGGCTGGGGAGGCTGGGGCCACAAACAATTGAAATTCTAAGCTTTATGCTTTTGTCTTGATCAGTGCTGGATATTAGAGGAAGAGGATGCTTCACTAGTCCTCAGAATGTGTTGTTTTTTACCTGAGAGAGAGGAAGAAAGGAGCATCTGGAATGAGGCCAGTGTTTCAGTGAGCTCCATGCTATGCTAGCTGGTATAAAAATGCAGACATGATGGAGGCTCTGTTCCAAGCCGAGTTGCAACATCAGGCACGTCCACATGTCCCGCCATCAGCTTTAATAACTGTACCATGATCATGTGCAATGCAGACCCTATCATTTTGTGTGTATGCATAATTTATTACATTACTTGACGCCATGCGCCTGGCTCTCGAACATATGTGGTGCATC